>NC_067405.1:69329400-69644372 GCF_009764475.1 Pristis pectinata | reverse complement strand
CCTCTGTACCAGTCCAGAATTGAGGGAATTTTGGTAGATTACAACCAAAACGAGCACTATCTGTGCACCCATTTCCTTTAAGGTCCTAGGATGCTGGCTGTCAGATCCAGGGAACTTGTCAGGTTTTAGCACCTTTAATTTACTTAATACTTCCAATAATTGTTTAATGTTCCTCCCTTCCTATAGCTCCCAGTATCTATTATTATGAAATATATAAGAAGATTTCCAGGGCCTGTAAATGCAATAACAGATTTATTTTAAATAAATAAATAGGCTTCCAGAGGTTCAGACCTGGTACATCCAAGTGGGGCTGTATTGTGGTTCTCATTTGGAGGTTGAAGGTTTCTAATGATGGGATTACCTCATGGAGACTTGGGAGTGGTTTTCATTGTAACCACTTAACTTGGACATTGATCACCAGGGGAAGTATAACTGCATCTTCAAGATTTCCTTCCTCTGTTCCTCTAGAAATGGAGTCATTTTCAGCTCTCATGGTCCTGGGATTTTCTTAAACTGGTAGAAGTGCCTGTAAATTCTGAAGACAATTTGTGCAGCTCAGCCTGATTTCTCTTAAAACCCAGAGTGAATATTCCCTACAGTATTTGCCTTGACCTGTTGTTGTGGACACTAATCTCGTTCATTGGCTTTGCTGTTTGTAAACGTAAAGGATTGCATTAGTTAAACTTAAACAACAATGTTATCAGAGCCTGCAATTGATCTGGGGCAAAATTACAAATCTGGATTTTGCTGGCGTAGCAGTGATGAGACCAATCCTTGTTCCCTGATCTGTAGCAAATCAAGTGTTATAAAATACTTTTTTTGTTTTTTTGTAGCTGACCTTTGGTGAGTTTTGTTTATAGGAGGTTACAGGCCATTTGGGGATGTAGTAAAACTCTGATCCATAACTGAATATTCAGAAATCCTGATGGTCCAGCATCAGGTGTATTTATTAGTCTGGAATGTGAGCTGGGGGTCCAGAGTGCAAATGGGGTGTATGACTAGGGCCAGAGGACTGGTGTGCAGCTGGAGCTGGCTTGAGGCCTGGAACAGCACTGGTCGTGAATATGGGTAGGTTTGTGGCTGGAACTGGGTCTGGGATGCTTGTATGTTTCCTGTTCCCTTCAAACAGCTGGTTCACTGGAAGATTTATTATACTGCCATGCAACATCTTTTTAAAATAGAGTGAAGTAGAAGTATGTTTGGGTATTTGTAGCAGCAATGCTCAATAGTCTGGAAAATCTGTCGGTCCAACTCACCAAGATTCCAAGGGCATCAGATTATTGAATATATACATTCAATAATCTATATTACTAATTATAATAAACTCCCTCAACTGGATAAATATCTAAGCACCAAGTTTTTTGCAACAGTATTGGCATCAAACTGTTCCATGTTTGGAAATTTCTTCTGATCTAATTTTGGATGTCATGAACACAGGATGACAAAGCTGAGACAGTGGAAGAGTTCACAGAAGTATTTGATAGAGGTAGTGGAATATTATCAGTGTGCATGTGGAACCTAAGTTTCTGTCTTCAAATGATATTATTGAGGGGTAGCAAACATTTGACAAATAGAAGGGTGCTTAGGATAGATCCTTGGAGAACTCAGGCCATAACTTTATAGGAATGATAAGAGAAGCCATCCCAAGTTAATATCCTGTCTCTGAATCCTAATGTAAAAATGGAATCATTCATTCAATTTATTAATTGCAAAACTACCATAACTACATTTTCATAAATGCATCCATTTGATTTTAAGACATGTTTCCCTAAAACTTTGAACAGGCAGTGAAATGCTAGTGATCAATTTGGTTTGAAAAACTAATAGTAATAACTTCATTGTGTCTTGTGTTTGGCACTTACATGTAAGAAATGATGATGTATCTTATATTTTACAATGATTTTCAAATGCAGTTATTGTCAAAGGATTGTGGTGAGTTATTCTTAGAATTATGTTAATGTACAAAATGATTTATATTTCTACTGATGCCTTTCTATGACAATGTGGAACAGAAGCTCAATTGTATTATTTTTGTGTGACTTTCAGATTTGAAAGGAAATTAGTCTTGATTCTAAATATCACAGTAGAATTCTGCTGATGAGGCTTTCTCTAAAGTATTGGGCCAAAACCTTTTTGCTGGTGGTGAACTGCTGAGCTCACCACTGATGTGTGCGATATCTTCAGACTTATCATTTGTGTATCCTGCATGAAATATAATGTGATTATGTGGGTAGACCAGAACAAGCACTGGTCCAAACGTTTGGTGAAAATAAAACCTTTGATTGCTGGTTTTTCGGGACTGCAAGCATTTCCCAATGAGATTGTAACTGTATGAGGCAGTGCCACCTACTGACAGAAAAGAGGGACACAGTGTGATAATTCAGTAAATATGAGAACTGAGAACACTCAATCAAAAAAAAATCATGACTTTCACAGAATTGGACTGGGAATTTTCGGTCCGGACCTGCGCTGGTGCATCTAACTTCTGTGCAGCATCCAGATGAGCTTCTGTGATGGCATACTTTTGGCAGTGCACCTTTGACCTCCTTTATGTCCATTCCTAATTCAAAGTACCCCTTCAGTGCTATTAGGGAGAGTGTTCCAGGATTTAGACCCTGTTATGATGAAAGAACAATGATATATTTCCAAATTAGATGGTGTGCATCCTGAAGGGGAATATGTAGGTAGTGGTGTCCCCATGTTCCTGTAGCCCTTGGTGGTAAAAGTTGAGTTTGGTAGGTGGTACGAGAGAACCCTAAGTGAGTAACTGCATTTTGTAGCTAGTACACACTGCATGTACTAGGGAAAATAAATATTTAGGGTGGTGCATGGAATACCAAAAAGCAGGTGCTTTGTCCTGAATGGTAGGGAGTTAGAACCATAGAACAATACAGCACATTACAGGCCCTTCGGCCCACCATGTTGTGCTGACCTTTAAACCACGCCTAAGACTATCTAACCCATTCCTCACACATATCCCTCTATTTTAAATTCCTCCATATGCTTATCTACATTAGTTGCTTGAGTGTCTTTTGGGCTGTACCTACCCAGACAATTGAAGAGTATTTAAGTACACTTCTGGCATGTCTTCTGGATGGTGGAAAGGTTGTGGTGTATAAGAGGTACCTAGTCTCTGACCTGCTCTTGAAGCCACAATTTTTATGTCACTGGTCCAGTTTAAATGCAGGTCTATGGTGACCCCAGGATGTTGATGGTGGGGAACTTGGTAATATATTGAATGTAAAGGGTAAGTAGTTAGACTCTCTCTCTTGCTGGAGGTGTTCATTGTCTGACACTTTTGTGAATGATACTCATCACTTATCAAGGTTGCTGCATGCAGGCATGGAATGCTTCCTTTGCTGAGAAATTGAAATTGAACGTTGTTCATTCACCATCAAACATCTCCACATCTGACCTTGCAGTGACAGGAAGCTCATTGATGAAGTTGGTTGGGCCTAAAAGATTGTCCTGAGCAACTACTGCAAAGATGTCATGGGCCTGGAATAATTGACTTCTAATAAGCACAGCCATCGTTTGACTCCAGCCATTAGACTGATTTCCCCTTTGATTCCTATTGACTTCAGTTTTTCCAGAGCTCCTTTATGCCACATGCAGTCAAATACTGCCTTGATGTCAAGGGCAGGCACTCTCACCTCATTTCTGGAATTCAGCTTTTTGGTCCATGTTTGGACTAAGACTATGTCCTCTGGAGCCGAGTGGATATAGCTGAGCAGGTTATTAGTAAGGAAGTGCTGCTTGACAGCACTGTCAGTGTTGCCTTTCATCACTTTGTTGATGATTGACAGTAGACTGAGCGATATTTAGTCTCCTACTTTCTGTGAACAGGATATGTGATCGGGTATATGCCATTGTTGTGACTGTGTTTGGACTGCTCAGCTGGAGGCATGGCTGATCCTAGAGCTAGGCCCTCAATACTGCAGCTGGGATGATATCTGGCAGTATCCAGTGCCTTCTGCTAGTGTCTGATATTATATGAAATGAATTAAATTGACTGGAGACTGGTTTCTTTAATGGTGGGGATCTGAGGAGGAAGCTGAGAGGGATCATGCACTCAACACTGGCTGAACATGATTGTGAATGCTACAGCCTTATCTTTAACACCCATATACTCTGCCACAGTTGACAATGGGAACGTCCTTGGAGCTGCCTCCTCCCATCAGCTGTTCAACTTTCCATTAGATCTGGCAGGCTGCTGAGCTTCAATCTGACCCCTTATTTGTGAGATCATTTCGCTCTGCATGCTGTTTTTTGCTGTTAAGCGTGCATGTGGTCCTATGTTGCAGCGTCTTCAGGTTAGCATCTCATTTTTACCTATGCTGCTCCCTGTCTTCTCCCTTTTCATTGCAACCAGGGTTGATCCTCTGTATTAATGAATATACTGAATCATTGAGTGTGGGTCTTCAGTATGTTGGGTGGTAGGACTACAGATTCTAGGTTGCGCGAAGGAGGGCAGCCGCATTACACCCTCCACCATCCCCCCTTCCTCTGTTTTCCCACAGCACCGTGGTGGCCTTGTATGCATTTGATTTGTGGCGTTAATGCAGAGGTCTCTTGAGGACTGAAATCCTTCTCTGCACAACACAGCAAAGACATTGCAGTTATGATGATTCTCTGCAGCTTCTGCAGGGAAATGAGTATCTCAGGATTTTGCAGTCAGATCAAGACCAGTATGATTCCAGTAGTGCAAACATCAGTTTTTCAGATGGCTACTTGGCACCTGTGTTCAATGCATTGACTTTTTAAATGCGCACGAGTCCGATTTAATGTTATAGTGGCTTTAATTACAAACTATTTGAGCCCTCTGTGCCATTAGCATCATATTTTCTGTGGAAGTGTAGCATTCTCAGTAAAAATTATATTAATTGTTTTTGTAATAATTTTTCATGTTTTATGCATCTGTCCTGTTTTGTGACCATTGTGTAAGTGAGATTGTAATTGTTGACCAGAAAAAATTGAATGAATTTTTCTTGCCTGTTTATTTCGTTTCATTTCATTACAGAAATTTGGATAAAGTTCCAAATGCTTGAACAATATTTAAAGCATTTAAAACTTGCTTGGTACTCCCTTGCCTACAGGAACTATTTCCTATACATAATCTTGCAGATAAATTTATCCATGACAGAGTCCATTTGTTCAGCTTTTTTTCCTATCTAACTCCACCCTTTGCTCTTGCCTTCTACACCTACTTTTACAAGTCTTTGTTTATTAGTTTACTGATTATTAATAATGTATTATTGATGCAGTAATTAATATAAGAATCATTTTCTTTCATTCTCTCTGCAAACTCTTTTGTGATTGGCAATCATTTTGCATAATTTGTAAATGGAATTCTGAAAAGCCAAACTGAGAAAATACAACAGTGGTGGCTATTTTGCAGAAGTATTTCATTGGCTGCAAAGCGTTTGATCCTTCCTACATATGTGAAAGTTATTGTATAAATGTAAGTTAATTCACTAATTCTGACCAATTACTTCTACTACCCAGGTCTTTTGTATCTTCAGATCGATCAAGTCATTTTCGCTTTGCACACATGTTTTATTGGTAGGGTGAAAAGAGCCTAAATTTGATGCAGGTTGTGGAAATAATTTCTATTTCCATATATTTCTTTAAAGTGTATTTTTATCAAACTTGTAATTTGAAAAAAACATTCTCAAAAGATCATCTGAATATATGTTGTTTTTTGCTGACAGGGATTGTTTTTGTTTACCTGGATAACCCTGACAATATACACAAATTTGGCAGAGGATTTGACGAGGCCAGTTCTGGTGATGGATGGATAAACCAGTTGTAGGCCAGAAATATTCAGTGTTTCCTCTTGAGAAGTCCTTTGGCTATGTGTCCATTATTCTTTCATTTGGTGCCTTGAAATAATTGTTTGTATTAAAGTCCTTATAGAAATGTTGGCATTGTTGTACTGTCCATAACTCTGTTTCTCCTTCTTTTATTTTGCTCTGTGATGTTGCTTGTTTCAATCCCTGCCTCTGCAAGTTCAGCTGCAGACTTAACCATTTTAATTATGCTTCAGCTGGCCTCTGGCAAGCTTCAGCTGTTGGAATTGTTTTTCTTCCTGCAAGTCTCCAAGGCTAAATGTTCTTGTTTTCCTGTTATTCAGGAAGCTTAGTTGACGCAAAGGCAGTTCCATTTAGGCAGATATCAGATTTCCAGTAATTTGTGTTTTCTAATTTGTTTCTTCCTATGCTCAGTGTGCATGCTAATGTGAGGGCCATTAAACTTTAACATTTATTTCATGAAACTAGATTGCTGTTACTTTGGGGCTATATGGAGAACCATCTTCTAAGGCTCATTTCCTTATAAGGAAAATAATGATCAAAGGGCTCCACGACTGTACAGTGTGTATTCTGTGTATTGAAAACATTCTTTCAGGCAATCTCTCTACATCAAGCATTATGTTTCTAACCCAGTTTTGACAGGGTGGGCAGGTGGATAGCTTTGTAGCTGGTGCATTACTTCCATTTATTCTGGGGTTCTGTGTGGTCCAACGAATGGACCTGCAGTTCCCTATACCATCCCAAATTCACCTCCTCTTTGAGCAGCCTTTGTCCAAGGATTTCATGAGTCAGAACGGATATTATGCTTTTTCAAGAAGGTTTCAAGAAGATCCTTGGATTTTTGTTTTTCTTTGTCCACCTGGTAACCTCTTCTTGTGATGGAGCTTGGAATAGAAAATCTATTTTTGCAGAGTCTGGTGTCAGGCATCCAAGCCACCTTGCAGCTGACTGAGTGTAATTGCATCCTCAGTGCTGGGGATGTCAACCTGGAAGTGGGCACAGACTTTGGTTTGTTTAGCCTGCCTGTGGATTTGGTTATTGATATAATATTCATGTTACAATATTTAATGTAAAAACCAGTGGATTTGAAGGATTTTGCAGAGACTGCATTCGTGGTATCTCTCCAGTGCTTTGAGGTAATCCAAGACTCAGAAGTGTACGGGTGAGCAGGAATCACTGCTGCCTATTAGACTATGAATTTTTTTTTACAGTTTTGAGGTCTTGGATCTTCAAACACCCTTTTCTCAGGCAGCTGAAGTCTGTGCTGGTGCACTAAAGCTAATGGTGAATTTCATTATCAGTGTCTGCCTTCATTGAAAGCTTCATGATGACATACAAGCCATGCTTTTAATCAACAGGTCCACAACAGACCCAGTCTTAGTGCAGACTGATATCAAGCAAGGCTGTGTCATTGCCTTGGCACTTTTCTCAAATTTTCTCCCCATTTGACTATCTTCCCACTGGAGTGGAGCTGTAGGGAGGATGGGGAGTTGAAGGAAGGATGGGGAGTTGTTGAACTTGCACTTCCTCCATTCCAAAAAGATCACCCTAATCTAAGCCATTGAGCTGCAACATGCAGGCCATGGTTGCACATAAGCTCATTCAGAGCCCAAGCCCAAAGTCAATGTTGATTGTTCTCTGAAGCATGTGAAGTGTCTTATTAACATCAGCAAAGCTAATGGCCTCTACCAACCTGCCTCCGTTGTACAACGACCAGTGTCCTCTGATAACAAAGGTCCATGATGATGAAACCATGGAAAACGTGGACAGTTTTCTATATTTTGGGAGACACTTGTCAATGAAGGCAATACTGAAAACACTTCTGCATGGTTCCTCATTAGGCCTACCATATCATTCTTAAAGTTCGTGACAGAATTAGGCTGAAAATCCCAGTTGTGACCTAACCAGTGTTTTATAAAGATTCAACATGACCTCCCTGCTTTTGTGCTTTATGCCTCCTGGGTTTTAAAATTCACAACTTCTATTGAGGTAAGCATTGCACTGCTAATTTCCTTCAGCAAGGCAGTCAAGTCTCTCACATTTTGTCACTTGTTTTAGTTTTTAAAATCAGAGTTGATGAGGCTTACTGTTACCTATTAGTAGTTTCTGACACAAATGACCACATCATCCTCTTCCCAGGGCTTTTGCATAATCATTTAGCTATGTGGGAGTGTACTTGGATGGTTCCTTTCTTTTGTATGCAATCATAGTTGGAGGATCAGCTGCAATGTTTTGTTTCTCTTCCATGTAAGCACCGTTACCAAAAATCTATTTTTAGCACTTCACTAGTTACCAAACACAGCATCAATTTCCATGGGTTTACTGACAGCAGCCAGCTCTTCTTTAACATTTTCTTTAACTTCAGTGCAAATACCTAAATGGGTTGAATTTTTTTTTCTAGTACCTGCTACTGGAGGAGCAAAAATGTCCTTCCAACCAAATACTGCAGAAACGAAAGCCTGGTCCCTGCCACATATTCTGTTACCAAGGCTCTGATTTAATTCTCCAGGAAACAATCTAAAACAGGATTGTTTGCAATGTTTGATCCTGAGATGAGGGTGGGTGATATATCTGTGTGCTGTCAATACTACATAATTCCACTTATGTAAAATCATCCCAGTCTACCACTGCATCAGCTCAAAGGGTGCTTTGGGATGTCTTATTCTGTTAAAGATATGTATATTCAAGTTTTTTTTTGTTTAGTTGCAAGAATAAATACAGCTCTAGTATAAATTGCTTTGCATTTACAGACTTGAGCCTGAAACATTCTTGATGTTGCCTTGTGGAAACCACTGCTGTAAAGCCACATTTTGTGACACAGTTATTCTCTCTCTTTACAGATTATTGGACCCAAGATATGTTTGGAAGGAAATGGGACCCCCAAGCAGGTATTCAAAATAGTTGAGACTTTTCAGATGCAGAGTTTGAACTGAAACATCTGTTGGATGTTTTGGAAAGAATTGTGGCAATGTTATAAGTTTGTCTTGTTCAGTCAGCACCATTGAGCCTTTAGTACTACTCTACAGTTTTTGAATGCTTTCTTAGAAAAGGTATTTAATTACTCAGTTGTGTAACAGTGCCATGAGTTTTAATCTTCATTACCCTTTGAATCTGACAAAGGGATGAATGCACATGGTAATTTTGGATAAATATGTTCAATAAATCATTGTTAGCACCAAGGAATCTGGGGATAACTGAGCTATATTTCACAATTGATGAAAAATATTATTGTATCTCTGGTGGGTACCTTGGGTGAGCATTGAGCATTCAGATCAGAGAAATTAGTGTTCACATTTCAAAGAAGAGTTTTGATGAAAAAATAGACTTTCTTAATAAGGTTCCATTTGGCTTCAAATGCAGGAATTGTTAATGTAACTATTCCCAGCACACTAACCTTCTAGCATTGAGGTGCGACTGGATTCTTGGGCTGCATACACAATAGCAAGGCTGTATGATGTGGTGTCCACTGTGGAACTGGAGATATGTGTTTGCCAGAGGTACTAAGAGTGATTGGAGTTCATTATTAAAGCACATTACTGAACCATTTGGGTCCTTGCGACAATCTGGAAACACTTATGGCCAGTTTCTAGTGATACTAAATAATTCAAGTTTTTTTCTTGTCATTTAATATTCAATTTCACACCTTCAATGATGAATTTTGAACTTTTGACCATTTGGGTGGATTCCAATGCCGTATTCGCGAGCATATCCTGCCTTGGATATGTTGCAACAGTGTTGGAACTTGTGTGTCTCATTTCGGCTGCTCTTTGTTTGCTGTGGCTCAGTTGGTAACACTCTTGCCTGAATCAGAAAATTGTGGGTTCAAGTCTAGGCTGCATTGATGGAGGAGCTGTCTTTCACATGAATTGTTAAAACAGAGCCCTCTTTTTCTCTCAGGTGGATGTAAGAGATATCATGCACTACTTTGAAGAAGGATTTATTTATCCCTCTATCAACATCACTAAAATTGATTACAAGACAATTATCACAGAACCGTTTATGGAAGTTTGTCATACCCAAATTATCTCAAGAGTGACTACTCTTGCTGCTATGGGACATCCTGAAGGGTAAAAAGTCACGGAGTTATACAATTTCTTCAGCCCAATTCGTCCAAGCTGATAAAGGATCCTTCCTGAGCTAGTCCCTTTTGCCAGCGTTTGACTCATATTCTCCGAAACATTTTCTATCCTTACACCTGTCCAGGTGTCTTTTAAACATTGTAATTTTATCTGCCTCAACCACTTCCTCTGGCAGCTCATTCCATATACCCACCACCCACCGTGTGGAAAAAATTGCCCCTCAGGTCCCTTTTAAGTCTTTGCCTTCTCACCTTAAACCTATGCCCTGCAGTTTTAGATTCCTCACCCTGGGAAAAAGACTGTGACCACTCAGCTTATCTATGCCTCTCATGATTTTATAAACCTATATAAGGTCACACCTCAGCTTCCTATGCTTCAAGGAAAGTAGCCTTGGGCTATCCAGTCTCTCCTTACAACTCAAGCCCCCCAAGTCCTAGTAACATCCTTGTGAATCTTTTCTCCACCCTTTCCAGCTTAATGGCATCTTTCCTATAGCTAGGTGACTGGAATTGCACGCAATACAAGTGTGGTCTCACAACTGTAATGTGATGTCCCAGCTCTTGTACTCAATGTGTCAGGGCGTTGCTATTGCACTTGCATTTGGCATGCTTGCCTTCATTGCCTGACCAATGAAGGCAAGCATGCCAAATGCAAGTGCAATATAAGTGCAATAGCAATCTAAGTATTTTCTTGCTTTTCTTCTTTCACCATTCAACATTCTCAATTCCAGAAAATACAAACCAAATCAATGCAATAGCTTCATAACTTAACCTGTGAATCCGTCATTTTAGACATTCTGCATTCCACCTACTGTAGCAGTAATATTACTTTCATGAAGTGTACAGAGCATGAAGTGGCTTTATTTCCATGTTTCTTTCTTTCTTATTTAAATATTCCTTATGCCTTTTTTCTGTCCTTAATTAATCTCACATATTGGCATAATACATCCTTTCTCTGCTAATCATGGTGACCCCTGCATAACAGGGTTGGGGGGGGGACAGGTGGCTGCATTCTTAGAAAAAGGTCTGCATCACGGTTTTCTGTAATGTAAAGCCATATCATCTGTATATACATCAAGAAACGAGCTGAAAAAAAATGTTTATTTATTTACTTTCTTTTTGCATAAATTCTGTAAGAGCTAATTTTATTCCATATCTCAAATTTCTGGTTGTGATTTGTGAATTCTGAAAGGGCAAATTTCTGTTACCTGAATGGCCGTAATGTAGGGGGTCACCTGTATTTCCCCTTATTTGGAATAGTGCGCTCACATTTTCTTCAGTTATGTAAATTATTTATAAATATTGCTTTTATTTTGATTTCTGTCTTCAGTTGAAATATTTATGCAAGATGCCTGTTTCAGTGCCATAGCTCTAATATTTTTCTTAATTGTTCTGTCTTAAAACATGATCATCAGTTTTTATTAGTACTTTGGATTTCCACAGTTGGAAGCCCCTTGGTTTAACTTTAGCTTGAAGGCTAAAGGATGCTCTTAAAGGGATGAGTTTACTTGACTAGAATTATAGAAATAAGCCTTGGAGTTGATATTGGAAAAAATCTCAAGCATGTGCATTGTTTATTGGAGTAAAGTTGAACTTATCGGTAAAGATTCTCACTCCGTGCACCTGTGTGTCTGTATGGGATTTGATGAGAGGTCTCTATGTTTGTGAATTATACTAAATCATAATTATCCGTAAGTGATACAGATCATCTTGTCATAACAAAACAAAACGCCAGTTCCTCTAAGGCCCCTGGTGATGACACAAAGGCTGCAATGACGTACAGTGGTCATCCCATTCATGGATATAACAACTTCTGTCTGAGTTTCAGCTTGTCAAAATGCGCTTTATTTGTTTTTGATTTAGTTCACCCTTGCAAGAAGAAAATGATAAGGCTTGATTATTTCTCCCCATCCATTGGAACTGGTAGCTCCTGGCTACCACTGAAGAAACAAACAGCAGAGTTGTCAGCACAAAAACCCATACTTCTGGTTCTGACCACAAGTTTGGCCCACGTTCCTGACCCTTGGTATTCCCTGGCTCTGACAGCAATACCAGCCATATATAATCATAGTTGTTACTTCAGTTACCTGCCAAAACACGGGCAATTATAGGACTTCGGAAGTCACATGCATAGAAGTAATATGCTAGGTAGCTGTAATTTTACGTATTTGTGAAGAACCAACATGGTAACTCTCAAAAAAAACCTATATGGCCCAGGATACCAATCCTGGCTCTGGCCATACACCAACTATTGATATTTCACAACTTGCCAGCACAAGACATTAAATAAAACCCATCTCTGATGTTGACAAAAAAAATGAAAATTTTGAGTTTGGAGCAGGAAAATTAGTTGAGTAGCTGTATTTCTACCAGCAGGTGGTGCATTAATATCATGCCGCATTCTGCCTTTCGAGCACATTAATACTCTGGTAGAAGCAGACTTGTTAATAAAAACAGAAGTTTGCACATGACATCAGCATGAGGTAGAAGTGCAAGAAGAGGCCACCATTTATTCTAAAGTTAAAATAGGGAAAGCTAGAAATATTCAGCAGATCAGAGCATATCTCTGGAAGAGAATCAGTTCCAAGCAAGTACCAAGCCAGGGTGAGAAAGGGAAAAAAGAACAAGGGAGAGGTATATATTTGGGTTGAGTAATTAAGTGCTGAGTTGATAGTGCAAGACAGACATGGTTGCTAATGGGATTAATTTAAAACAAAACAAGTGGTCAAGAATAACTATCAATAGTGACAACAGAACTATTGGCTGCACTTGTTATCCATGAAAGGTGGATCCATGGTTTGGTATTCCTTTTCATTGCCCAACCTCTTAAGAAGAATTAAAGTTAGAAATATATTGTAAATGTCATTGCAGTAATGAAGTTATTTATAAGTAGATGGATCTGCTGGAAATCCGGGAGTACACGTTCAAAGGATATTGGAAGATTATGTTCCCCCAAGATCTGACTGCCTTTTCCGACACTATCCCTGTGTTTTAGCTTTTAAAAAATTAACTCTCACAATATTGTCAATTCCAGCAAGACCAGAATTTGCTGCTGCACCTAGTTAGAGAAGATGTTGCCTTGAATTGCTACAGTCTGGGAAATCTTTGAACAGCCAAGACACTTTCTTTCACTGATTGCTGTTGTGTTATGTATTAAAGCAGATTCAAATCCAGTTTCTTCTTTGAGATGCTTCACTGCATGTAGTCATTTGGATCAAGATTTAAATCATTTTACTCCTTAAGATGATTGGATTTGTCATTAACAGCCAAGTGTTTACAGCCAATAAAATATTAAAGGGTAGTCACCGTTGAAATGTAGGAAACACACAAGTATATTTGCATGCACTAAGGAGCCACAGACTGAAATCTGATGATGACTAGGCCATCTGTTTTCGTGTCATTGAAGAGAAAATATAGGCCACAGTATTGAGATTTCAAAATGGTGCCATGGGAACACCTCTGGGGCAAGAAAAGCCAACCTCTCAACAATGGATCTGTTCATAAAGTGGTAAAACATCTTCAGGTTCTTCATAGGATTTTTATCAAGCATAACTTAATACTGAGATCTTAAATAGGGAGGTAGACAGCCATAGAGCCTTAGGAATTCCAGAGTTTCAACCCCTGGCGCTGAAAATTAAAAATGGACTATCCGAGAAACCAGATTTGAAGAAGCACTGATGTTCTGGAGAGTTACAGGTCTCGGGATAGTCACAGAAATGAGGAAAGGCAAGACCATACAGGCCTTTAAGAGTGAAGATGAATATATTAGTACTAAAGCATTACTAGACTGGAATGAGCAAATGGACCCATTTAGTACTGGAATAATCTAGTTTAGATCAAAAGCAGAGAAGCCAACAAATGAGCCAAAATGGGATTGGAGTTGAGCAATTTATGTAGGGGAAATAGGCAGACGGCATAAGAGCTGTTATTTTGATGATTGGAGGCCAATCCAAGTGAAATGGGACCCAATGATCTGGAACAACCTGATTCAGCCTCAGACAATGGCCAGATGGAAGGAAGTAGCTGGTGGCTAAAAATATGGAGATTGTGGCATGGAGTGAAGGTAACGGTTTTAATACTGAAGTTGGAGAAATTTCAGTTCATCCAGGATTGGACATCGAACGAGCAGTATGTCAAAGCAGATAAAGTGGAAAGGTTGAAAGAGTTAGTGGTGAGTAAAGAAGAAGCTTTAGACAGTACAAAACTCCTTCAGGTCTGCATTGATATGCGAGCCCAAAGTTTGTGCTTTTGTTTCTGCAGTGGACTTGAATCCAACTGCAGTGGAGATACGTATGACACCCATGAAGCCACAGCTGGCACATTTAACACGCAGTCCCTTTGCTGTTCAGATCTTATTACAAAAATGCTTTGTTCTCTAGCTAAATCTTGACCTGCATTAAGATGTTTTGCAAAAGAATCTAAAGCAGAGGATATGAAATGTGCTGCCAAGTTTGGTGGAAATAAAGTCATTCACATCTTTCAAAAGACAATTGGTTAAGGTACTTGAAGCATAACAAAATTTCTGAATTTCTGGGACACGGAAAAAAAACAGATGAGCATGGCTAACTGGGTTGTTTTCTTGAGCCACTGCAGACTTGAGGTGGCCATAACCCACTACCTGTCGTGTTCTATTCTATCATTACTTTTTGCATCCATGGCAGGGCAAAGGAAATCAGTGTTGAGTATGGAACTGATTTACTATTTAGATCTAGCGTTACTGTTCACTGTTTTAGATCGGATATTATGTAGTGAAAATCTCTCATTTTACGCTTAAATGAATTTTAACTCCAATCATTAGAAGTGCCTGCCCTTTGCACCAGCGTCTTTTTGCAGAGGTGGTATTGACTTGAGAAGGAGCCTGGCAAAGTGCAGAGCCAGTAGTAGTGGTGGGCTAGTTTTTATCAGCCATTGTTTTGAATTTGTTAATATCATTTCCTTCCTATTTGGAAGCAAATAATAATAATTTGTAACAAATGCCCTCTCCTGGTCTCCTTGGTAAGTGTCAGGTGAATTTATGCTGTTTTTAACTAAAGGTAATTGATTCTTCCAGAGTTGGTGCTGGTCTTTATACCTGTTGTTGCCCTTCCCAAATAATATGTAGTGTTGGAAAGATCACGTCATTACAGTGAAACTTGAGTCCTAGTAAAACAATAAAGCTCAAGTGAACCCGGGATTGCCCAAGAAATTGATATTTATGGCTTAAGATATTGAATTCTGTGATGAACTCATAAAGTGGCAGTTAGCTGCAGCACCCCAATTTATGAGGATGAGAACAGGCTATAAGTTCCTGTTCTTAATCACAGTCTAGAGATCCTTGCAAGAACTGCTGGCAACATATGGTGGAGATAGGAGCAGGTGTCTGAATCACTTTACTTGAGAGTGGAAAAATGGAACAGAAAACTGAAGGTAAAATTACAGTATTGGGTAATTAACAGTGGGTTCATTCATGGGGCCACCATAGTTTCTGTTTTATACCATAAGACCATAAGATATAGGAGCAGAATGAGGCCATTCAACCAATCAAGTCTGCTCCGCCTACCAATCATGGCTTTTTTTTTCCAACCCTATTCTCCTGCCTTCTCCCTGTAACCACTTCACCAATCAAGAACCTATCAATCTCTGCCCAATGACTTGGTCTCCACCGCCCCCTGTGGCAATGAATTCCACAGATTCACCACCCTCTGGCTGAAAAAATTCCTCCTCATCTCAGTTTTAAAAGAATGTCCCTTTATTCTGAGACTGTGCCCTTGGATCCTAGACTCTCCTACTAATGGAAATATCCTCTTGATGTCAACTCTATCCAGGCCTTTCAATATTCAACATGTTTCAATGAGATCCCTCCTCACCCTTCTGAACTCCATCGAGAACAGGCCTGAGACATCAAATGCTCCTCATACGTTAAGTCTTTCATTCCCAGGATCATTCTTGTGAACCTCCTCTGGACCTTCTCCAGGGCCATCGCATCTTTCCATGGATATGGTGCCCCAAATTGCTCAAAATATTCCAAATGCAGTCTGATTAACGCCTTATAAAGCCTCAGCGGTACATCCTCAGCATACAACTCTGTTTCTTTGAAAAACCAGGTATTGAAAGAAAGCTTGGTGAGCTAATAATTACCACCAGTTCTCCCAGCTTCTGTTCAGTAATTGTGCAGCAGTGAATGAATCAGTTAATAATCTTGGAAATTATAAAACTGGCAATGATTTAAATTTAATTAGTGGTTAAGGTAGTTCAAGAATGCAGAATGTAAATAATAATTTATCTGTTTTCCTCTTGTCAATTTAACAATGTACAGTGTGTGAACAAAATTATTATTTTGCAACAAAGGTTGTGTGCTCTTGTTTAAGGTCAATGAGACTTAATAGGATACTTAAAGCAAGCCATATGTAAAACAATTGAAATCTGCTGTGATATTTGGAATAAAATGTTGCATCTGTATACTTTTTTGTTACTTTGTAAAATTCCTTTCATTCAATTCAATCAATGTTTGTTGTTGTCCACTCCATTAGAACAAAGAAAATAAGTCAGAAAGCCATAAACTAAACTTAATCAAGGAGCAAATATAACATGGTAAGTTAATTTATGAAATAATTTGCAAACTGTCATGGTTGGATATATGTGACTCCGATTTGTTGGAATTTGGAAGTTTGTAAAGAGTATACATTATTCAAGGCAAGGAGATGGGTTATCATGAGTAATTATTTACCTTAAAAATATTTCTGCAGTATTTAAAGGCTCCAACCGTTCTCAGATCTATCTTATTATCACACGATTGTCTTAAGGCAGCAAGGATAACATTGTGGCTTGCTTGATTTTGCATATGTAATTATTTGTTCATTCTATTGATCTGCATGCAGAAATTTACAGAAGGCTGGCATTTTGCTAATTCCCTTGCACCCAGTATGAAGCTGTAATTAGCTTCAGGATCTCTGTAGACCATGATAACCAGAGCAGCTCTTGTCAAAAGGCCAGATTAGGAGGTGACTTTGAATAATTCCTTAGTCATTAGAATAGTCGAGGTTGTTCATAGCCATAACATGGAAATTAGTTACTAATTGTAGAGTTGTTTGTGTGGTGTGTGTGAATGTCAGGATTTTTTCAATAACAAGGTAGCACTGCATTAGACTACGATTTCATTTATGGCTCAGGATGATTCCTTGTGTCAGGGGAATAGCTGGATGTTCTGGTAATGCAAAAACTACATTTTTGGGTTGTGAGCTAACCTTGCTGGTGAGCAGAACAAAGTAGATGTTTGTATGGAATATTCATTTATCACACATAGTAGAGCGAGAATAACATGGTATGAACTGATTCGGCATAATTAGAGGGCAAGCTACAAGTTGAATTGCCTCATTGTGTTCTTGAAATGATATTTTTAAGTATGTACAATAGAGGTGCACAAAAATACAGGGAGGTCAAATTGGTCATCTGGAAGACTTCTGACTGCTGCTTGTGCAAATCCACAAGTCCTGAACTACTTGTCGTTGTCCATTTTTATTCTGACTTAATAATCCTTAATGCCTCAACATTTGAGGTTGCATCTGATTTATTTCCTGTCTTGTAGGTATCCACTCCGTGCTTTAAATGGCTTGGGTTATATTTGTAATATTTTTGTACTGGTTTTTGATAGTGCAACAAGTTAGAGGATTAATATCCTATCCAAGGTTGTCGTGGGAAATGAGGTTGATCCTCCCTTGTCCCACGCTTGTTGTATCTACTATGTCAAGTGATGTGAAGGTATGAAAATATCCCAGTTATTCGCACTTTTATTGATTTTTGTTCCTTTAAGTCTGCATGAAAGCATGTGTTTTATTATTTTCTTGCAACAAAAAAAAAACTACCTTAACTTGAATAGTGGACTACAAATTCTTTCACCTACATCAATATTTTTATCTGGATCCCTGTTGTGTTTGATATGTGTCAAAGTCATTTCATTCCCATTTTAGCAATACAGCAAGTTAATTAATCTTGCACATATAATGATATAGAAGAAGGTGATTTTGGCCTGTTAGTTCTATGCTAGCACACAGCAGAGGAACACCATAAGTCCCATGCAGCAAAAAATCTGCTGGAGGAACTCAGCAAATTGAGCAGCATCTATGGGGGGGGGGGGGGGAAGGGGAATGGAATTGTTGACGCTTAGGATCAATATCCTGCATCAGGACTGAGAAGGGAGATGGCCAAATTGTTTGTTGCTCCAGATTCCAGCATCTGCAGTCTCTTGCGTCATCATTAGTCCCATTCCTCTCTTTTTAATTCCTTGTACCCCTACAACTTATTCTCTTTCATGCGTGCCCATCAATTCCCCTTTGATTCTTTTTGCCATTGACCTGGACTAACAGTCATTTACAGCAGCCAATTAACCTACTGGTATGTCTTTAGGAGGCAATAGGAGCACCTGGATGAAACTGACACAGTCACAGAGAATATGCAACTGCACAGACAGCACCTGAGGTCAGAACCAAGTTTAGGTCCCTGGAACTGAGAGGCGGCAGCACTAACTGCTGTATCATTTTGCCACCTAGCTTGACAGTTACAGAAATAAAAACAGAAAATACTTCATATACTTCTTTGAGATATGGGAAGTCAAGGAACCTCACGGTCTCCCTGGTGACTGGATCTGTGGGAAGTGCGGCCAGGTGCAGCTCCTGACAGACCAGGTCAAGGAACTGGAGGTACAGGTGGATGTACTCAGGATCCTCCGGGAGGCTGAGGATATCATAGAAGAGAGTTTTGATGAGGTGGTCACACCTCAGGTGCAGGCTGCATATAAATAGGTGACCATCAGGAGAGGTAAGGGAAGTAGGCAGAGGGTGCAGGGTTCCCCTGTGACCATTCCCCTCAGTAGCAGGTATACCCCTTTGGATACTGTCGGGCGGATGACCTTTCAGAGGCCAGCAGCAGAGCGGGGCACTGGCACTGTGCCCACCTCTGAGGCAAAGGAGGGAAGGGTGAAGCCAGGCAGAGTGATAATGATAGGGGACTTGATAGTTAGGGGTGTAGATAGGTGTTACTGTGGCTACAATGTCAAGGATATTTCGCAGCGGGTACAGCACATTCTGAGAGGGGAGGGTGAACTGCCAGAGGTCATGGTCCATTTAGGTACCAATGACATTGACAGGAGCTGGGACAAGATCCTGCAAAGAGATTTTAGGGAGCTAGGTAGAAAGTTAAAAAGCAGGACTTCTAGGGTTGTAATCTCAGGATTACTACCTGTGCTACATGCTAGTGAGGTGAGAAATAGATACAGTACATAGTGCGTTCAATATGTGGCTAAGAAACTGGTGCAGGAGGGAGGGTTTCAGATTTATGGATCATTGGGCTCTCTTCCAGGGCAGGTGGGACCTTTGCAAACAAGACAGTTTGTATTTGAACTGGAGGGGAACCAATATCCTCGCCGGGAGGTTTGCTAGTGCTGCTCAGGAGGGTTTAAACTAGAGTGGCAGAGGGATGGGAACCACAGCAGCAGGGCAACAGGTGGTAGGGTTGAGGGCAAGAAAGGTGGTGTGACAAGTAAGACTGAAAGGAAGGACAGTAAGAGACAGGCCAATAAACACGGTGGGACTGATGGGCTGAAGTGTGTTTACTTCAATGCTAGGAGTATTATGGGTAAGGAGGATGAGCTTAGAGCCTGGATCAGTACATGGAATTACGATGTTGTTGCCATTACAGAGACCTGGTTGTGAGGGACGGGACTGGCAGCTCAACATTCCTGGGTTTCATTGTTTTAGATATGATGGGAAGGGGTGGGGGGTGCAAAAGAGGTGGAGGGGTTGCACAACTGTTAGGGAGAATGTCACAGCAGTGGAAGCTCATCCACAGAGGCAATTTCGGTGGAGCTCAGAAATAAGAAAGGTGCAATTACACTGATGGGATTATACTACAGGCCCCCCAATAGCCACTGAGGTGGAGGAACAGATATGCAGACAGATTATGGAAAGGTGCAGAAGCAACAGGGTTGTCATAGTTGGGGACTTTAACTTCCCCGGTATTGATTGGAACTTCCTTAATACAAGAGGCTTAGATGGGGCAGGATTTCTTCAGTGCATCAAAGAGGGTTCTTGAAACAGTATGTGGAGAGTCCAACTAGAGGAGAGAACATATTGGATCTGGTTTTGGGAAATGAGCCAGACCAGGTGACAGACCTGATAGTGGGTGAACATTTTGGGAATAGTGACCACAACTCATTATGTTCTAAGATGGTTATGAGTAAGGATAAAATTGGATCTTTTGTACTAAATTGGGGGAAGGCAAATTACGACGATAAGACGGGAGCTAAGGGACGTTGCCTGGGAGCAGCTGCTGTCAGATAAGTTCACGTCTGATATGTGGGAGTTGTTTAAAGACCAGCTGATCAGAGTTCAGGATCAGCATATTCTGACAAGGAGCAAGGACAAGGATGGTAAGGTCAGGGAACCTTGGCTGACCCGAGAGGCCCTAAATTTTGTCAGAAAGAAAAAGGAAGCATGCGTAAGGTTTAGGAAGCTAAATTCAGATTGGACCCTTGTAGAATATAAAGAGAGCAGGAAAGTGCACAAGCAGACGATTAGGAAGGCCAAAAGGGGCCACAAAATGTTCTTGGCGAGCAGGATCAAAGATGATCCCAAAGCATTTATACTTGTATTTAGAGGAGGATAACTAAGGAGAGGGTAGGTCTTCTCAAGGATAAAGGAGGGAATTTGTGCTTGGAGTCAAAGCATGTGGCTGAGATACTAAATGAGTACTTTGTGTCGGTATCTAACGAGGAGAAGGATTTGGAGGACAGTGAAGGCAGAATAGGGCATGCTAATGTGGTGGGATATTTTGAGATTAAGGAAGAGGTAGTGTTGGGTCTTCTGAAAATCATTAAGGTGGATAAGTCCCCAGGGCCTGATAGCATATATCCCAGTATACTGAAAGAAGCAAGTGAGGAGATTGCTGGGGCTTTGACAAAGATCTTTGTGTCCTCACTAGCAACATGCGAGGTCCCGGAGGACAGCAAATGTTGTGCCTTTGTCCAAGAAGGGAAATACGGATAATCCAGGTAACCATAGGCCAGTGAACCTCCACGTCAGTTGTAGGAAAGTTATTGGAGAGGATACTGAGGGATAGGACTTACGTGCATTTGGAAAGGCATGGCCTGCTTAGGGACAGTAAGGGACAGGTCATGCCTTACGAACTTGATCGAGTTTTTTGAGGAAGTGACAAAGGAGTTTGATGAGGGTAAGGAAGTGGACGTCATATCCATGGAGTTTAGTAAGGCATTTGATAAGGTTCCTTATGGTAGGTTGATTCAGAAGATAAAGATGCATGGCATCCAGGGGGAATTGCTAGTTTGGATTCGGAACTGGCTTGCCCACAGGAGACAAAGAGTAGGTGTGGAAGGATGTTATTCTGGCTGGAGGTCTGTGACCAGTGGTGTTCTGTAGAGAGAAAAATGCCTCTTGTTTCACATGGATGTTGTATGTTCATATTTAGGATTTCCAATGTCTAAAGCTTTTGCTTTTTATCAGATAATAGCTTTTTGTGTATTCCAGTTTTCTTCATCTCCCCCCCACCCCAACCCCTGCCTCCCTGACAGTTATCTGCTCTCCCCTCCAAGTTGCTTCTTAAATCTTACTACTTTCAGCAAGCTTGGCTCGACTATCCTAACTTAATATTTACTTGTATCTGTCAACAATTTCTTTCCTCCCACAGATGCTGCATGACCCACTGAGTTCCTCCAGTACATTGTTTGTCGCTCTAGATTCCACCATCTGCAGTCTCTTGTGTCTCCAGCCTGGTGAATTCCATCTCTACACTGTCTAGAGCTATCACATCTTTCCTATAGTGTAGTGGCTAGAACTGCATGCAATATTCCAGCCAAGGTCTGACGAATGTTTTATCAAGTTAGAGCATAACCTCTCTGCTTTTGTATTCAGTTTCCCTACTAATGAAGGCCAGTATCTCATATACCTTCTTAACCACATTATGTACCTGCGCTGCCACCTTTTAACACCTTTTAACTGTCAAAGATGTTATATAAATGTGATTCTTTTCTGCTTGATGGCAGATCTGCGTAAGCTGTATGAATGTCTCAAAACATTTTTGTCCATGCATCAGTCTATTTGAGATTTGTTTTTTAGTTTGCTGTCAGAATGAGTAATTTTCAAAATATGTGCCGGATAATATGAAAATCTTGTATCGGTTATCCTCAGATGCAAAGTTTATGTTACCTTATTATCTTGTTAGTGAATTTAAAACCAGTAGCAAGATGTTTGTGTTGTATTGAAAAAAAAGATGAACTGGTGTGATGTATATAATAACCATGTTTGCATATAATTGCTCAAGGATCAAAATTACAACACGCTGAATAACTTCACTATAGGAATTATTTTCTTTGAATTTCATATCCTTGCAGTAGTCTAATTCATTTCCTCTGCTTTTTTGGAAATCCAAGTATTTTTGTTCATTGCTTATATGTTGTCGGTCTATATAACTGGCCTACCTTTGCATCCAGAAATTTGATTTGTTTTGACAAGAAACAGTGGCGTGCAGTTTTCTGCATGTTATTTTGCTTTGTTTTGTGAGCATCTACTTTGCTTTATTTTGAGTTGAATGCACTCTCATTTAAATGATTTTCTGTCAGTTTCTGCAGCTTTCTTCCTATCTAATTAAACAAGGATAAGTTTTATGTGAAAATAACTAACTGAGCACTGTCCTTGTGCAGCCTCCAGTGCATTTGTTATGGGTAACAGTATCCAGCAGAGGGCATTAAAACACCTCTTGTAAAGTACTGCTTCAGATAAAGAGTTGCCATCTCTGAGCAGAGCTCTCCAATTAGTCTGTCTTCGCTAGGAGCAATGTGTTGTTTATTACATAAAACTTACTGCAGTAGTAACTTTTATACCAGCTGACAAATACATAATAAAAATGTAACTTTCTCAAACAAGTGTATAACTTTCAAAAGATGTGGTATGATTTAGCAGATGGGGAAGAAATGGCAGTTGATTTGAAGGGGAGTGGAGGGACTTGAGGCTCTTCACACCAGTGCATTGTTCAACTGCATCTGCTGAGTACCAATACATGAGTAACACAGGTATCAGAAACCATAGATTTTGTTCCAGGGTTGCCATGCGATATACATTAAGTAGATATGCAGACTTCATTGTCATCAGATGTATGCTGCCCATTTGCCAATTGAAGACTGCAGCAGTTCCTGAGGGAAAACGAGCAAGAAGACCCAGAACTTAAAGGATCAACACGATCAGGAAAAAACTACCAGGGAATGCCCTGTTCAGTGTCCACAACCCTTATTCCCTGCTAACCAAAGAAAACTGTTTTCAAGAGGAACCTGGAAATTTTTCATCCGAATGCAAATTATGTGACTGTCGCCCCTTTGTGTTTCTCTGCCTCTCCTCAGTAGAGTCCCCCTCAGAGGAGATCATGAGATGTATTATGTGCCAAACAAGCAGAGGATAAGAATCATAAGATTGTTATCAATGATGGCAGTGTCTAAGAGGCATTTTGGCAGACACATTAATAAGTAGGGAATACAATGATATGGATGCTGTGCGAGTTAATGGGATTAGTTTAAATTGGCTTTATGGTCAGTGCAGACATGGTGGGCCGAGGGCTGTTCCTGTGCTATACTGTTCTGTGTATCACTCTGGGGGTCATGTGCAATGATTTCCAGTTATGGTACAAGTCTACCCATTCAACAGTCATGGCTTTAAGCAGAAAGTATCACTTGACATCTAGTCACAGTCTGAAGTTTATCTCGAGCATGTCATGTGACCCACAAGAAATAAGCATTGTTTCTCTGTGAGGCATGATAGGGTCTGCAGCAATGCCAGCCAGAGCAGCTACCACTGTGACATAGCTCTGCACAATGAAGTAGCTTATTTTCCCCAAATGAAAACCAATTTGAACATGCCAATCCTGAGAATTGTTTACAAGAAAGCCATGTCAAATGATACATATGATTCATGGAATATCATTACATATTTGTATGGTTATACACCCTAGTGCCTTTACAGTTTGACAACCTTGTAAGTGAGTTTCAATATCCTAGAATGATGCTGCAGTATCACCTCTGTGGTTGCAGTCTGCCTGCTCACTTTCCATTCCAGACGCATCAGTGATGGCCCTCCAGAAGCTTTGTTCTGAGTGAACTTGCTTCAGACTGCAGAAGTTTCAGATGGTTGGGGATTATGAGTAATCTTGCTGCCAAAGAAGCCATAGTGGGAGGTGAATTAGTCCTGTACTTGCACACGAGGCAACCTCTCAAGGGACTGGGTAGACCATGGGCGACAATTTGATTTTATTAATTTTTTAAAATTGTTTTTTGCTTACATGAGTATCTTTTCATGTCTTCTCCATGCTTTCCTTTTAATTTCAACACTTCTAGTTTTTTTTTCCTACAGTGATCTTCTTTGGCAGGGCCTTGGAGTCAAGGATGACTTGCTTCCACACCAGTTGTCTGGGAACTAGCCTAATATGAGACCTCAATGTGGGACCCATAAATTCTGCTGCAGATGTGTAAGAAGTAGTTGATGTGACAGAATGATAATCTGGGAGGAGGTGCCAGCATTCTGCCTTTTATGTTGGGTTGCTTTATACTGCAGACAAAGGAACTTGCTGTCCAGAATACTCCTCCTCCATGTTGACTGGCTACAGACAGGGATGCCATGAGTCAGTTGGGATGTTGTACTGATTCCCTGGCTACAGACAGGGATGCCATGAGTCAGTTGGGATGTTGTACTGTTTCAAGGCGGCTTTAAAAACATCCTTGAATACTTTCCTCTATCAACCTAGCAATCACTTGCTGTGAAGGAACTCTGAGTATAATGCCTATTTCAGGAATCGGGTGTCAAGCACATGGAAGAAGTGCCCTGTTCATTGGAGTTGGCCGAGTGCAGTTTGAGCTTTGATCCTTACATTGTTGGCTAGGGAGAGAAATCTGATGTAGTTCACATCCTGCCAATTGAATTGGAGGATTTTTGGAGACAGCATTGGTGGTATCTTTACAGTGCCTAGAGGTAGTCCATATCTCAGAAGTGCACAGGAAAGTGACGATCTCTGTCGGCCATGTGCTATGTGCTGGGTTTGTGGTCTTAATATTCAGATACTCTTTTCCTTAGGCAGCCAAAGGTTGTGCTCATGTACTGAAGGCAATGGCGATATTCACCATTGATGTCTGCATCCATTGAGAGGTTACTCTCGAGTTATAGCAAGTAGTTCATGTTTATGAGGACCTGTCTGCAGACCTAATTGTTGGGGGTTGTTGTTGTGCAGCAGGAGCAGACTGGTAGGGGACCTTTGTTTAACAAATGTTAAGTATAAGGCCCATTCTCTTATATGCTTCAGTGATGGCTTAGAAGTCAGCATATGAATGCACATTTACAATCATCATTGGCGTATTTCAGCTTGATTACTGAAGTTGGAGTGAGCAATGTTCTGGAATGATTCCCACTCGGTTGGCTCCATTCAGTGGGAAGTTTGTTGGAGATGCACTACAGCATCAGGCAGGATTGAGAGTAGTGCTGGATCAATGATACAGCTTTGTTTAATATCAGTCTGCACTTTAATTGGGTCTGTTGTGGACCTGTTGATTAGATCACGGCTTGTATGACATCGTGAAGCAGACTTAGGTTGCAGATGAATTTCTGAGGGAAACCAGATTTGAACGGGAGGCTCCACAATATCTCTCGATTGATGGAGTCAAAGCTGTTAATGAGGTCAGAAAAGATCATGTATAGTGGTTAATGCTGCTTCCTGTGCTTCTCTTAAAGTAGTTATACAGAAAAGATCGTATCCATTGTGCCTCTAGATTGACAGGATTCACACTGTGATTCAGGGATATTTTAGCCACTGGGAGGAGGGGTTAGGGTTTGTGTTAGAGCTATTTCTTTTCTATTGAGTTGTAGTTGAATTTTCAATCCTAAATCACTTTGTGTTTGTGGTTAATTAATTCCTGGATATTCACATCAAACTAGTTCCAGCACTTTCTCATTGTAAACTCTTTACCATTGTGAATTATGGTGGAGTTTATATTCAGATTAGTTTATTGTCTCATACACCAGGGTGCAATGAAATTCCTTGCTCACATGAAATTCACAAAGTAAACAATATACATGGTAATAATTAGTACAACAATAAATACAATGATGAGTGCAAACAGCAGAATGGTGCAAAGGTTGTAGTGCAAATCTAAGGTAGTGCAAAAGGAGATGCTAAAGTGACGATAACGCAATAACCAAGAGAGGTGGAATTAAGAGTACAAGAATGTGACAGCACCACCAGGAAGGGGATGTGATTGGTTCATGAGTCGGAAAGCAGTGCGGAAGAAGCTGTTCTTAAATCCAGATGTCCTGGCTTTCAAGCTCCTGTATCTTCTCCCAGAAGGTAGAAGAGAGAAAAGGGAATAGCCAGGCTGACAGGCGTCTTGGATGATACTGTTAGCTTTCTTGAAGCATTGCACTGTGAAGATGGATTGGATGGAGGAAATGACAAGTCTATGATGGACTGGGCTGTGATATCACTCTGCAGGTTCTGTTGGTCCGAGGCAGAGCAGTTGAAATGCCAGGCTGAAATGCAACCCACCTCTATGCCACATCTCTAGAAGTTCAAGAGAATCCTTGTGAATATGCCGAATCTTCTCAGAAGCCTAAAATAGTAAATATGCCGATGCACTTTCTTGATCTCTGCATTAGTGTGAAGGGACCAGGTGAGGTTGTTGGTGATATGAATGCCAAGGAACTTAAAACTGTTGACCATCTCTGCAGCAGCTCCATTGATCAGGACAGGGTGGTGTTCTCCCCCTTCTTCCTTTGCTCAATAACCAACTCTTTCATATAGCTGACATTAAGGGCAAGGTTCTTGTTCTGTAGTTCGCGATCTCTTTCCTGTACTCCATGATCTGGAGGATGTAAGCACTCGTGTCTCCTGTAGATTGGCAGCATTACTTTGTGAGATGCTGTTGGAAAAGAACTTTTTATGAGGTCTGTGAGACATTAAGCATTGATTTCTTTTGTCGCTGTTGTTAGGGGCCAGTTTTTTGAGAAAACGGGGCAGAAGAGATGTTGGTTATTCCCAGTGGTTGTTGGTACCTGTCACGATATGAGTAATGCAGCATCCTTGCTCAGATGATGACATAATCTAGCAGGTATCAGTGTCTAGTTAAGGGTTGTTCTAATGATGTCTTGTACTTGACTCTGACAAAACAGTCTTGGTTATGACAAGACTATGTTTCAAAAGTTTTATCAGGAGGAGAATGCTGTTGGAGTTAGTTTTCCCTACATCCTCCAGGCCAATCATGGTTTTCTGGAAGATTGCTTCCTTTCCACACTGGCTTTGGACAGGATGATCAGTTTATCTTCCTCTTGGATGCAGGTGAGGGTTTTCAAGGTTGGAGTAGAAGTCCTTCTTGGCTTCATCCATAGCTTTTAAGATTGGGGTGGGGGGTTAATTGCAATGGTCACAGAAACAGACTGTGTGCTAGAGTGAGTTGGAGGATGATGAGATGTTCACTTATCCGACGGGGGGGGGGGGGGGGGGGGGGAGTCCACTGAGGCACCAAACCATTTCATTCTTGGTAACAAAACCACCCCCATGAAGGTGGTGTTCCACTGCTGATTAATGTGTTTACATAAATAAAGGTGCTTATCGGTAAGTGCATGCACAGATGCATTCATTCACTTTTGCACACATATAGGTGAGGTCACGTGCAGATGCCTTAGCCCACTGTCTCAACCTTGCTCCCACCCCCCCACCTACTCCCTGTGTTTTTGCTCACCCTTGAGCTTCCATGTGCCTGTATTTTTTCTCCTTCAGTGTCCAACCCCATCCACTAATCTTATCCCAATCTCCCTTAGAGCACACTCCCTCTACTACTTGCTCTCCCCACTGTACGCCACGACTATGTCCACAAAGTACAGGCAGTCTCCACTTAACATGGTGGCCATGTGAGATGCTCTCACATGATGAATCGTCCCCTAATGGCCAGGAAATTGTATGCAGGGACCTACTCGTCCATCGGTAGAGCATTGGGAGATCCTGATATCTCATACTGGGTAGATGACTGAAGATTTCTGGGAAAAATTCAGGATGGTCTGGCTTCATCCAGCTCATATCTTGGACAGAAGATGGGGATTTTCTCTGAGGAAGGAGGGTGGCAATGGTTGGGGATACCCTTGCCCTGGGAGAGTATGAGTGGTCAGCAGCTGGAGAGTTCTGTGGTAGGGGATGGGGTGCAGGAGGACAGGGCGGCGTTGGAGCTGGGGAATAGAGTGGAACAGAAAAGGAAGGGGGCTCAAGTGGTTAACCTCCAACTATACAGCAATCTTCCTTTCTATGACTCCTACCATTGGAGTATTTACTAGGTAGCTTCAATTTTACCAAGTCAAATGCTGCTTTGATATGAGGGGCACTAATTCCTCTGGAAATTCAGTTTGGACCAAGTTTGTGATGTACTTTGGAACCAGGTGGTTATTATGAAACCTAAACTGAACACCTGTACTTTGTTTGATAACAATGTCGATGATACCTTCTGTCACTTGACTGTTGATGGGAATAGATTTATAGAGTAGTATTAGGTGGCATTGGATTTGTCCACTTTTGAGGATGTGTATGCTTGGTGATTTTCTATATGGTAGTGTAGGTGCCAGTCTTTAGGGTGATAGAAAAGATTTTGGGTATGCATTCAATATATGAATTGTTTTTGAATCTTAATATTGCAATAAGCACACAACCTATTGAGAAATTTTAAGTATGGTATTTTTTATTGAAACTATTCCTGTGACTTCAAGGTGATTCTTATGAATTTAAATTTAATACTGAAGAGCATTTGCAGTGAATTAAGATTTCTTTACTATTTGGGGCTGATCAGAGCATTATTCCTCAAAATAAATTTTTGTGCAACGAATCAACTCCAGTGCTTTCAGACTGCGTAGTTGATGGCATTAAAAATTCAAGCACTTAAACAGCACTCTTTAGTTGTACTGCCAGGCTTCTTATTGAAGTCAACATTACAATGTTTATTGTGTCATAATGTTTGATATTCTTGTCTGAGTGGTTTGATTTTAAAAGGGAGGCTTTCCTTTAGAAATACAGTACTTGACACTCCATGCAGCTGAGATCAAACAAGACTGCTCTGGTTGAATAGAAGGTGAAAGAATTGCATTTATATAATACCTTTTCATGTTCTTTTCAGAACATCCCACAACACATTACAGACAACTAAATACTTTTGAAATGTAGTCACAATTATAATTTGGGAAACACATCAGCCAATGTAAAGCAACCTCCCTGTAAGTGACAAACTGACTGTGATCAGATGATCTATTCCAGAAATTTTGAGTAAGAGATAAATATTGGCCAAACCACTCAGTGAAGTTGCCCGAATCTTCCTTGAAGATATGCCATGGGATCTTTTATACCCACTTAAGTGAACCTTTGGAGCCACGGGAGCAATTGGTCATCAGCTTAACATCTTGTCCAAAAGGCAATGCTTAGTCCTGCACTGGAGTATTAGCCTGGAATTTTATCCTCAAGTTACAGGACTGAGACTTATACCTAGAACCTTCTCGGAATCAAGAGTATTACTTACAAAAGCATAGCAGTTCTCTGTGGAATTCCAAACATGCAGCTTTGTAACTGGGACATGTATCTAGCTCCCTTTTGAGTGCTTCAATTAAACCTGTCTCCACTACCAACCCTGGTATTGCATTCCAGACCCTAACCATTTTGTATGCAAAAGAGCTTTTCTTCACATCACTTTTGGTTCTTTTGCCAACAAGTTTCTTTCTGTGTCATGTTGTTCTGGGACCTTCTCCCAATGTGAACAAGTTTCTCTCTATCTGTCTATACCTTATTATTTAAATTTATCTGTATCAGATCCCTTTGGAACCACCTCTGTTTCTCCAATCTGTCCATATAAGTGCCTCATCCCTGGTATTATTTAAGCAAATCTGTTCTGCATTCTAAAACCTTTACATCTTTCTTGAACTGGGCACAATACTCAGTTGTGGCTGAGCCAGTGTTTTATAAAGGTTCATCTTGACTACCTAGCTTGCTTGTATTGTATACCTCTATATAACAAGAACAAGATCCCATGCGTTTTTTAATGCATTTCTCAACCCATCCTGACACTCAATAAATGATGCACACATACACACTGCTCTTGTATCCTTTCAAAATTGTGCCTTCCTATTTTCATTGCTTTGTCGCATTCTTTCTGCCAAAATGTAACACTCTGCATTTCTTAACACTGAATTTTCCTGTAACATTTAGAATATTTGAACCATTCACCTCGTTCTTTAGAATGATAACTTAAACATATTCATTGAGTGACTGTATATTTAATGGAATTCCTTAAAATTGGTTTCACCCCACTCTACTCGTAACCATCAACTTTCTAATACAAATAGCTTGTCCTCTCTTTTTTGAAAGTCAGAACAAATCCTTACCCACAATCTTTATGGGTGCTTTACCTTGAAGGGAATTGCATTGTTCAGGTTTGAGGATAGAGATTATAAGAGTATCCCTACTTCTAACAGAGCAAATGATCGGTGCAAAGCAATATGAATCCAAATTTTCCTAGTAAATGTGGAATGCTAATCAAAACCCCTTTACAGAACAAATGTTTGGAGACTACCTCAAGTTGTCCCTGTGGTGGATGGTCAGCCAATAGTTTGCTCAATTCGTAATTATATCGGATTTAAGGTTTTTAGTCATTCAATCTCATGGTTTCTTAAAGATTCTCTTTAGTTGTGTTGAAAGATGCTCTAGCTGTGTAAAGGCATTGTTAGAGGTTGGATTGTACTTCTTGAACCAGAAAAAGTGTTCAAAATAGCAATAGGGACAGAAGGGAGAAGTGGATTCCTCTAACATAAGGGTTAAGAACCAGAAGATGTAGAGTTAAAATAATTGACCAAAGAATTACAGGACAATTTTCAAACACCATGGTTAAAATTTATAGCACACCTGAAAGTGCAATAAAATAAAATTGCACTGGAAATTTCAAATTGCAATTGAACTGATATTTGAAGAGGATTATTTTGCAGGTTTATGATGAAACAATAAAAGCTGCAGTGTGAGAATAAACTAAACGGTACTTTCAAAGAGTTTGTACATGTAAAGCCTTTGTGCTGTGTTCCTCCAATTCTGTGACAACCCCCACCCCCCACACTGTTATGAAGCATTTTTGGATGTTAACAATAATATCCAGTGATTAAAGTATTAATCATATTCATCTGCATTGGTTGGGCTTCAAACTATTCAGAGAGATTATTTTAATTGAAACGGTCACCTGGTAACAGAAGGTCAGATATTTTGGTTAAATTTACTTTCTCATTTCAAAGTCAAGAAAAAGAGCTTCAATTCGTTCTTCTGGGATGTAACCTATTTTTAACACTGGACCTTCTATTGTTGCGCTGAGTTTCCTTCTTGAAAATTGCACACAATAAGGAATAAATTTTAAAGGAACCTGTAGAAGTGATATGAATGGGATTTGGAAAAGGTGAAAATGAGAATGTGAGTGGAGAAGAATTCCTCCCAAAATATTTAGAATCTTGGAACTGTTGTAAAATAGCTGTTTAGATGAAGGCAAAAATATATTGATAATTTGCTGCACGCATGCTTGAAACAGCGATTAAAATTGATTCTGCCAACTATTAAAATAGAATGCTGAATATTCATTGTAGTAAGTTGATTTAAAATCAAAATTCCTGTGATATGTTTCTTTTTTAATGTATTTGGAGTGTAGAAACCATTTTTTGAATAAAAGTCAGATAAACAGTAAGTACTTTTTATTAAGCACTATAATAATCATAAGGTTTACATTTTAGTGGTTATGAGAAGATGCCAGAACCAGTTTTTAACTTGAAAAATTTCTTCTATATATGATTGTTGGAAAATACGAAGCAATATGATAAAATAAGTAAATAAAGCTGGAAGCTGCTACTTGATTATCATGTGAATTTGAAAATTTGCCATATTAATAATGGCCCTAATTGTGCTACGCTGTGGAAGGTGCTGACCCCACTTTGAATTAATTTTGAAGATGTTTGTTTTAACTCCTTTAAAAGTAAGTGGTTGAGGTGAAAATGTGTAAATGTGTTATAAAGATGTTACCGTAATTAACTCGAGTGCTAATATTCTCTCTTTTGTAACCTTAGCAACTATGCTTCAAACTGGTTAGTGGTCTGCTGGGAACTAACTGTGAATGTGAGCGTGTGTTTGGATATATTTCATATATATACAAGCTAGTTCACATCACTTATACCATCCATCTGAAAGCAGTTTGTGTTCTAAAGCACACTAGATGGTGGTGCACATGATGTCATAAGAAAAAAGCAATTATGATTGGATCCAACCATTGATTTTTATGGGTGTTTTTTATGGGAGGGCGGTATTGATGGTCGAGGTGGGGGTGGCTTGTGGGCTAACCAAACCTAGCTGCTTTTAATTGTGTTGCTATTTCTCAAGGTTACAAAATGTGTAGAATAATGTTTGAAGGCAATTTCCCCTTTTAATTTGTGGGCACACTTGTTTTGGTCAGGGGGAGAGTGCAGATGCTGACTGAGTATGAAGAAGCTGGGACTGTGAAAGAGCTAGCACAGAGTTAACTGTCACCTCTGCAGATGTGTGATAGCTTAAATGAATTGCTGTATTAATATACTTTAAGTCAGACTGAGAGATTTAGCACGCCACTGACCTGTACAAGCTGCACAGCCAGCTCGGTGCTGTATGGCTTCACTGCTGGCTGCGACACTCAACATGGGCACTTTCATTCATCTGGTCAGGCGCAAGTTCAAAAGGCGTCGGAAGAAGCGGTCAGAAAGGAAAGGTAGACTTGAATTTCGATCTTTTTATTGTACATCAGAAAAAGTGAGAGTTACTGCTTGCACAAAGACTTGTACCAAATAATGTTGTTCCTTTTGTACTTTACATAGCTGTCTGAGGAGAAGTTCACTTGTTTGTTTTCTTTCCAGATATTAATTGGGTTTTTTGAAACCAAGCAGCATTTAACTGAAGTATGTTTCTACCCTTTTATGGTTATTGAATTAAACTTGCAAAATTAGTGGCAATGCTAATATTTGCTCCACTTTAATTTGTCTGCTTAGCAACTGCTCAGTGCTAATAACATTAGAGCTGATTCTGAATGAGCACTAAATGTTCTTGAATATAATTAAATCTAATTTTTTTGTGTTTAGTTGTGCAGTAAAATTAATTTTCAAATGTTTGATTGCTCTGATTGAGTAAGAATCTTGAGATAATTAGTAATCCTGCTCATAGTATTTTATTGAAACCATATTATATCTTAATTTATATTCATACTTAAGCTTGTCTAATTAAGAGAAGACTATTTGACCTTCTAAAGATTGATGAAAGAGAATCTAAAACTTTGAGTGAGGAGGTGACCCATACTTTGGATCATAAAGCATCTTGCAGGATTTGGCTACAGTGGTTCACTTAGTTAGAGAGCAGTGTGGAACGTTGATGAGGTTTACTTTGGTCCAGCAGAGGAAGAGACATGCAGTGGTTATTGGGGATTCGATAGTAAGGGGTACGGATAGCAGATTCTGCGATAGCGATAATGAGTCTCGGATGGTGTGTTGCCTCCCTGGTGCCAGGGTACGGGATATCACAGACCGTGTCGAGAATATTCTGAGGGGGGAGGGTGAGCAGCCAGAAATCTTGGTACATGTAGGTACCAATGATGTAGGTAGGAAAAGAGAAGAGGTCCTGAAGGAGGAATACAAGGCATTAGGGAGAAGGTTGAAAAGTAGGACCTCAAGGGTAGTAATCTCAGGACTACTACCCGTGTCGCGTATCAATGACAGGAAGAATAGAAAGCTCTGGCAGTTAAATGCGTGGCTGAGTGACTGGTGCAAGGGGCAGGGCTTCAGATTCTTGGATACCTGGGACCTTTTTTGGGGGAGGCAAGACCTATTTGCTAAGGATGGGTTGCATCTAAACTCCAAAGGGTCCAATATCCTGGCGGGAATGTTTAATTTAGTTGTAGGGGAGGGTTTAAACTGATCTGGCAGGGGGATGGTAACCAGGATGCTAGGTTACAAGATGCTAAGGTGAGGGAGAAAGTGTATAGAAACGAATCCATTGAGGATGGCAAGAATGACAGGCAGGTGATAAGTCAGGATAATTTACTGAATAATAGAAGTACAACAAATCCGGATGTTAGGATACAGAATGTTAGGATCGGGGATGAGGATGTTCGGATACCGAATGTTAGGATAGGGGATGAGGTCTACACGAACATGTCTAAGATAGTAGGTAGCGAAGATAGTAAGAAGGATGGACAGGTAGAAAGTCAGGATAATCTGCTGATCAATAGAGGTACAATAAAATCAATAGCAGATACCAGTCTAAACATACTATATTTAAATGCACGTAGCATCAGGAATAAAGTAGATGACCTAGTGGCACAACTACAGGTTAATAAATATGACATCGTTGCAATCACTGAGTCGTGGCTTCATGATGGATGTGATTGGGAACTGAATGTCAAGGGGTATACAGTATATAGGAAGGATAGGAGGGTAGGCAGAGGGGGAGGTGTGGCCATGATGGTTAGTAGCGATATAAAATCAATAGAAAGGAAGGACATTGGGTCAGAGGAGGTGGAATCCTTATGGGTGGAGCTGAGAAATAGCAAGGGTAAAAGAACAATAATAGCAGTCATATATAGGCCCCCGAACAGCAGTCAGGAAGTGGACCATAAGTTGCAGATTGAGATAGAAAAAGCATGTCAGAGTGACAATGTGAAGATAATTATGGGGGATTTTAACATGAAGGTGGACTGGGAAATGCAGCAAGGCGGTAGTACTCAGGAGAGTGAGTTTGTGGAATGTCTAAGGGATGTTTTTCTGGAGCAACTTATTGAGGAGCCCACCAGGGGATCGGCTGTTTTGGATTGGGTGCTGTGTAGTGAACCCGAGGTGATTAGGGAACTAAAGGTAAAGGAACCACTGGGAACAAGTGATCACAATATGATTGAGTTTAGTTTCAAGTTTGAGAAGGAGAAGCTGATAACTGGTGTATCGATATTTCAGTGGAATAAGGGAAATTACAAAGGTATGAGAGATGAGTTGGCCCAAATTGATTGGAGGAGTAAGTTAGCTGGAGGGACGGCAGAGGAAAAATGGAAGAAATTTCTACAGGAAATAAGGACAATGCAGGACAGATATATTCCAAGAAAAAAGAAGGTTTTGAATGGAAAAAAGGCACAGATGTGGATAACGAGGGAGGTGAAGGATAAAATAAAAGCAAAAGGGGCGGCGTACAAAGTAGCAAAAATTAGTGGGAAAACAGAAGATTGGAACGATTTTAAAAATCTGCAGAGAGAAACTAAGAAGGTCATTAGGAAAGCAAAGATGAGTTACGAAAGGAAGCTGGCGGACAACATTCGGAAGGATTCTAAGAGTTTTTTTAAATACATAAGGAATAAAAGAGAGACACGGGTTGACATAGGACCAATTGATAACGGTGCAGGAGGTATTATAATGGATGATAGTGAGATGGCAAGGGAATTGAATGAATATTTTGCATCGGTCTTCACCGTGGAGGACATAAGCAATGTGCCCATTAGTCAGGAGTCTCACGAATTGGAGCTGAGTTCAATTGAGATTAATAGGGAGAAGGTGCTTGGAAAACTAAAGGGGCTTAAGGCTGATAAGTCTCCCGGACCGGATGAGGTGCATCCCCGGGTTCTGAAGGAGGTGGCTGTGGAGATAGCGGAGGCGTTGGCGATTATTTTTCAGGAATCGATAGATTCTGGCATGGTTCCGGAGGACTGGAGGGTAGCGAATGTAGTTCCGTTATATAAGAAAGGTGGGAGGCAGCACAAAGGCAATTACAGACCTATTAGTCTGACGTCAGTGGTGGGAAAATTATTGGAGTCTATCCTCAAGGAGGAGGTTACCGAATACCTAGAGGCGCAAGGCAAGATAGGACCTAGTCAACATGGTTTTGTGAAGGGGAGGTCCTGTCTGACCAACCTATTGGAGTTTTTTGAAGAAATCACAGGTAGGGTGGATAAGGGAGAGGCGGTAGATGTTGTGTATTTAGACTTTCAAAAGGCCTTTGATAAGGTGCCTCACAAGAGACTGATTAATAAGATGAGAGGTCATGGAATTATGGGCAGGGTAGCAAAATGGGTGGAGAATTGGCTGGTTGGCAGGAAGCAAAGGGTGGAAATAAAAGGATCTCGTTCTGGTTGGTTACCGGTTACTAGTGGTGTGCCGCAAGGGTCGGTGTTGGGGCCTCTCCTTTTTACCTTGTACATCAATGATTTGGATGATGGAATAAATGGTTGTGTGGCTAAGTTTGCGGATGACACCAAGATAAGTGGAGGAGTAGGGAGCATAGAGGAAATAGAAAGAATGCAGAGGGACCTAGACAGTTTAGGAGAATGGGCAAGAAAATGGCAGATGAGATTCAATGTTGAGAAATGTGCAGTTGTACACTTTGGAAGTAGAAATAAGCGGGTAGATTATTATCTAGAAGGAGAGAAGATTGATAGTGCGGTAGTACAAAGGGACTTGGGGGTACTTGTACAAGATACCTTAAAAGTTAACCACCAGGTTGGATCGGTGGTTAAGAAAGCGAATGCTATGTTGGCATTCATCTCGAGAGGTATAGTGTATAAAAGTAAGGAAGTGTTGATGAGGCTCTACGGGGCGCTAGTGAGGCCTCATTTGGAATACTGTGCGCAGTTTTGGGCCCCGCATCTTAGGAAGGATGTGCTGACGTTGGAGAGGGTTCAGAGGAGATTTACGAGAATGATTCCAGGAATGAAAGGGCTTAAGTACGATGAGCGTTTGTCGGCTCTTGGACTGTACTCGCTGGAGTACAGAAGGATGAGAGGGGACCTCGTAGCGACATTTAAAATGTTGACAGGTAAGGATAGAGTAGATGTGGCTAGGCTGTTTCCCTTGGTGGGCGTGTCCAGGACCAGAGGGCACAATCTTAGAATTAGAGGGTACAGTTTCAAGACAGAGATGAGGAGAAGTTTCTTTACCCAGAGGGTGGTGAAATTGTGGAACTCCTTGCCACGCACAGCAGTGGAGGCCAGATCAGTGGGGGTGTTCAAGGAGGAGATAGACAGATATCTAAATAGTCAGGGTATCAAGGGATATGGGGATAAGGCTGGCAAATGGGATTAGAATAGTTTTTTTTTTCTCTCTCTTTTTTTCCCACCCCATTTCTTTTTCCCTTTTCCTTGGAGCAGACTCGATGGGCCGAATGGCCTGCTTCTGCTCCCTTATCTTGTGATCTTGTGATCTTGTGATCTTGTGATGTGTTGTCTGAAATTTGCAGCATAGTTCTCTGAATGAATAATAGAAGGGATTACTTGAAGCATGCCATATAGTTCTCTAAATAAGGGATAGAATGGATTGCATATGACTATGTACTTGGTCAAATATCATGGGAGACTATCTCTTTTGGGTAAATGATGCTTTTGAAATTATTCTTGTTTGGCTGTCCAGGTGAAGAGCTGCCTTTCATGAGCACAGTGAGATGATTTATTTGCCCAAGACTAGTGTCTTCTGTGTTTCTGCAGACTGAAGATGATTTTAAGCCTTTTGGAAATTTTATATACATAGATATAATCATAATGATAATTAATTACAACTTTCCATTGTGGTAGTTATTGGAGTATCACAAAAAACACAAATATAAATTCACAAGATATGATTTCAGTACCAAGAATTACACAGTGTGTTTCTAAATAATTACACTTCTGAAGCTGTCTTTAAACTCTTTCTGTATTTGTCAATCATCCTGAAAGTTATAGTCAAGTCTCCTGTGTCCATAACTTCTAGTTTCTTATATTATTTGAAACATAATTCTTTTGTTCTTGAAATATTTCTTTTGATGAAACCTTTGGTTTGTTTTCTGAAATTATTATGGACTTTTTGCTGTTTTAAGGCTTCTTGCTGGTTTTAGTCCTGGCTTGAAGTTTCACAGATCATAGCACATTCGAGCACTCCTCATCCTAACCATTTATGTTAGTCCAGTCTATGAATATTTTATTATCTTCGCTGTATTGCTTGTGGAATGATGTGTGCTTTTTGTAAAACTGACAAGAAATTATGAATTTAAATAAAGGCAGCAAGACTTTAAAATCAGGTAGTGCTGAAAATAATCAATTCAAGCTGCTGTAAAGAAATCTTGCCAAAAATTTTTTTTTTATTTAAGAAGTGGTGTCTTTTCTACTAAGTTCTTGATTTCTAAATCATAAATTTAACAGTACAGGGTTACAAGAAACAGAAAAATTAGATCTATGCTAGTTAAAAAAGGCTACTGAATTTAACCAACCGTCCAGTATTAAGTACATGGCTCTTCATCCTGGTACTGTTTAAATGTGGCAAGGGTTTCTACCTAAGAACTTTTACTTTGATATTTACACTTCAAAGAGTTAAGATGGACAGCTTTCAGATCATTATTTTGTCATTTGCTGAAAGTGTGTGGAAATCAGTGAAGCGTACACTATATACTTCTCTCTCCCTGAATATCTATTAAGCAGATGGGTAATTCTCTGCAATTCTCAAAGAAATCAGAGAAGAGGTAGGGTACATCTGCTTAAAACCTATTTGGAGCTCATATTGTACAGCCATGTAGGATTGACAGATGCTGCATTTCACCTATAAGCATTCTTTTTGACAGAGAAATATAGGTCAATCACTCAAGTATCTTTAAATTGGGAAAATTCTCCTCATATTTTGTAGGATATTCATTTGAAGGGTGCTCATGCCCTAAAGACTTGGTAATTACTCATGCACCATGAACAGGCTCCTTTGCCACCTGAATAAAAATAAGTTTCAACACAGGAATAAAGAGCAGCTTAGGAATATAGTTTATTTGGACTTTCAGAAGATATTTGGTGCTTTAATCTTTAGAAAACATTAGAGGAGGATTAAACAAATGAGAATATTATTCTGGAGCAGCAAAGGCTCCATGAAGGTTGTATTCAAAAAAAGGAATGAATAAACTGAACAGCAATAAACTGAACACACATTGCAGAACCTAGCCTGACTTTGGAAAGAGACCTTTGCATGGATCATCTTGAGATAACCAGAGTATATGTGGATCAGCCCCCTGGATGCAGTGCAGGAAAAAAGGATGGAAAATTGCAATAGTCGTTGGTGATCATGACTAAGGAGTAGTTTTTGGAACCGGTCCAGTGGATTTACTTGTCTTTTCTGGGCTTATAGTTTAATATGTTTCAATGTGGGATAAGGGATGGGTGGTAATACTGGATTGATGATGTCTTAGAACCATAGAACAATACGGCACAATACAGGCCCTTCGGCCCACCATGTTGTGCCAACCTTCAAACCACACCTAAGACTATCTAACCCCTTCCTCCCACATATCCCTCTAACTTAAATTCCTCCATATGCTTATCTAACAATCTCTTGAACTTGTCCAATGTATCAGCCTCCACCACCACCCCCAGGGCAGTGCATTCCATGCAGCAACCACTCTCTGGGTGAAAAACCTCCCTCTGACATCACCGTTGAACTTCCCACCTAATACCTTAAAGCTATGACCTCTTGTTTTGAGCATTGGCGCCCTGGGAAGGAGGCACTGGCTGTCCACTCTATCTATTCCTCTCAATATCTTGTATACCTCTATCATGTCTCCCCTCATCCTCCTCCTCTCCAATGAGAACAGCCCTAGCTCATTTAGTCTCTCCTCATAATCCATACTCTCTAATCCAGGCAGCATCCTGGTAAATCTCCTCTGCACTCTTTCCGACGCCTCCACATCCTTCCTATAACGAGGCGACCAGAACGGGACACAGTACTCTAAGTGTGGTCTAACCAGAGTTTTGTAAAGCTGCATCATCACTTCGCGGCTCTTAAAGTCGATCCCCCGACTTATGAAAGCTAACATCCCATAAGCTTTCTTAACCACCCTATCCACCTGCGAGGCAACTTTCAGTGATCTGTGGATATGAACCCCCAGATCCCTCTGCTCCTCTATACTGCCCAGAATCCTGCCATTTACCTTGTACTCTGCCTTGGAGTTTGTCCTTCCAAAGTGTACCACCTCACACTTCTCTGGATTGAACTCATCTGCCACTTGTCAGCCCAGCTCTGCATCCTATCAATATCCCTCTGTAAGCTTCGACAGCCCTCCACACTATCCACAACACCACCGATCTTTGTGTCATCTGCAAACTTGCTAACCCACCCTTCCGCCCCCTCATCTAAGTCATTAATAAATATCACAAAAAGTAGAGGTCCCAGAACTGATCCCTGTGGGACACCACTAGTCACAGCCCTCCAATCCGAATGCACTCCCTCCACCACAACCCTCTACTTTCTGCAGGCAAGCCAATTCTGAAAGGTCCTAGGCAATGGATCAGCAATCTCCTCCCTTGCCTCCCAAAGCAGCCTGGGGAATATTCTGTCAGGCCCCGGGGACTTATCTGTCCTAATATTTTCTAACAGCTCCAACACATCCTCTCTCTGGATATCTACATACTCTAGAACATTACCCTTACCAACACTGTCCTCAGCGTCATCAAGACGCATGCGCTGGAGTGTGACGCGGGCTAACTGCGGGGCGGGCCTTCCGGCGGGGACCGCACATCACGACCACCGGAGAGGCTCTCAGTTACTTTAGCGAGCGTGCGCGCTTTGTTTGAGTCAGTAAAGTGTGCTCCAGTCCAGCCGCCGTGTCTCTGCGTTTTCCTTCCTGCCACGCGCTGCATTCGGCTACATTTGGTGACCCTGACGCTCCCAGACGGCATCTGGAACCCGTGACATGAATCCCAACAACTCGCCCAACGCAGTCTCGCTCAAGCTCCCGACTTTCTGGGCTGCTCAGCCCCATGTTTGGTTCGAGCAGGCTGAGGCCCAGTTCAGCATCAGAGGCATTACAGCCGACGCCATGCGGTACTGCTATGTGGTCAGCGCGCTCGACCAGGACATGGCAGCGTGGATCATTGACTTCCTGCACCATCCACCTACGGAGGATGGGTACATTAAAGTCAAGGCACTCCTCCTCCGCATTTTTGGACTCTCCCGCCTCGAACAATGTCTTGTAGAATTTGGTGCTCAGAGATCTGGCGGGAGACATTTCGTGTATTGTAAATTTTGCATGTGATTCCCCCAAACTGCATGGGGAAGAGGGGACAATTGAGTGAGGACATTCAGATGGTTCCAAGACAGTTATGTAGGTGATCTGGAGACAGATGTTTATGTAGATGAACATAATATACAATGAAATAGGCTAAAACAGCAAAATCAATTGGGATTTAACGATGGGTAAAGTTTTGGGCAATGTGGAAAAGTATTTACTTGAAAGCCGCATGTTGTTAACAGAGCTAGTAGAATACTAAATTAAAAGTTGATTTAGCCTTGGGCTCAAACCTGTTCTAATATCATAAAGATGGGTCAAGCCATGTTTCGAATACTGTGTTCCATTTTGCATTCTGTGCTTTTGAAAGGGTGTTGCTTCATTATTGACTTAAGCAGTGAATCCAAAACTGGAGAACATAAATACAAATCCAGTACTTTTTTTTTTTACTGCTGGTGGTGGTTGTAGAAGAGAGTTGGATAAATATTGTTGGTTACAAGGAGGATTAATGATTAATTCTTTAAGGAATAATGTAACTCTTGAGCTTCAGAGGCCCTGCAGGAGTCACTTAAAAAATGAAACTAGCAAATTTAAAAACTTTAAGTTGAAAGATAGAATACATGGCTTTTGGGTCCTTTTGTGTCTTGGGAGAAATTTCACAACAGCTTCTCAGGATTTAGCAGGTTTAACTTTAAGTTAATACAACTTTTACATTGATTGTGGAGGGGATGAGATTAATGAATGAAACAGACCTGTATCTCAGATATAGGGTGTAGGATTTGTAAAATAGATGCATATACATTAATTTTAACATTGTTCCACACTGAACACACAGTGGTAGCAGAGTTGCTTCTGAGACAGAAGGATATGGGTTCAAATTCCACTCCAGAGGTTTGAACAAATGGTCTAAATTGATAAACTGATCACTTGGCTATCATCAGGAATTCAGAACGTGAAAATCTTCAGAACAAATTTATGGAATCTTGGAAAGATACAAAATAAATGGAGGCCATTGGGCCCATCCTTTCCATGCCAGTTGAATAAAAGCTATCCCAACTAGTCCCATCCTCCAACACTTGATCCATACCTCTTCAGTTCATGGCCCTACAAATATTTCCAAGTACTTAAATATGGTGAGGGTTCCTGCCTCTAACCTCCTTTGAGGAAATGAGTTCTAGATTCCTATCACCCTATGGGTAAAAGACAATGACCTCATCCCCCCACCAGTTCTTAAATCTATGCCCCCTGGTTTTTGACCCCTCAGCTCAGGGGAATAAGTCCTTATACATTCTACTTTGACCGTTCACAATTCCATACAGCTCAACTAGGTCTCCCCTGATGCTCCCCTGTTCCAAATAAACATCCCAGCCTATTCCAACTCTCCTACATTGCCACAATTTTCCAGTCATGGCAATATGGATGGCACGATAGTGCAGCAGGTAATGCTACCTCACAGTCGCAGCACCCCAAGATCAGTCCTGACTTTGGGTGTTGCCTGTAGAGTTTGTATGTTCTTCCTGTGACCACATGTATTTCCCCCACATGCTCTGGCTTCCTCTCACATCCCAAATATGCTGGTTGGTAGGTTAACTGGCTACTGTATATTATCCCTATTGGTGGTAGGAGAATTTGGGTGGAGTTAATGGGACATATGAAAGAGAAGAGATTCCAGAGAAATAGATTGGGGAATGGAATTGCTTTGAGAGCCATTTGGCTATTGAATCTACGTAATAAGAAAATATGTAAGTATCTTTCTATAAATCTGTGAGCTCTGAAGTACAATCACATTTTTCCTGTGATGTGACCAGAACTGTACACAATACTCAAACTGTGGCCTAATTTGCATTGTGTACAATTTCTTGCATGCCCTTTCTGCTCTTAAACTCTGTGTCTCGGTGCACCATCACATTGCTAAAATTCAGATTAGTTTATTTTCAACAGGGTGCAATGAAATTCTTTGCTCTCAGAATGAACAGTATACATGGTAATAACAAACACAATGATAAATACGACGAAAAGTGCAAAAAGAGCAGAATAGTGCAAAGATTGTAGTACAAATGTGAAGTAGTGCAAAAAGAAATGATAAAGTGACAATAGTGGAATAACCAAGAGACATAGAATTAAGAGTACAAGAAAGTGGCAGCACCACTGGGAAGGGGATGTGAAAGAAGTGATTGGTTCAGAAGTCTGATAGCAGTGGGGAAGAAGCTGTTCTCAGATCTGGACATCCAGGCTTTCAAGCTCCTGTATCTTTCCCCAGAAGGTAGAAAAGAGAATGGCCAGGGTGGCAGCCAGCTTTGACAATACTATTAGCCTTCCTAAAGCAGCACATTGTGTAGATGGACTGGATGGAAGGAAGTGATGAGCCTGTGATGGACTGGGCTGTGTTTAGCACTCTCTGCACGTTCTGTTGCTGATTAAAAGATAGCGTATTTCTAATATTTAACTCTTGAGTTTGATATTTTGTCCTCATGCTATGTGAATGGCCATTTGCTTGCTCTAAAGTGCCTGACATGAATCACTCTCTACTACAACTAAAATCTGTGTGGCTGAAGGAACAGTTTTTTTTGAAAACATGAGACTTTAGATCATCGACAAAGATGCAATGTTACCTTTGTGAACCAAGTTCCTTAGTTGATTTTTTTTCTGAGTGACTTGGGCTGTTTCAGTTTATGCAAGTAATGTTCACCGGGCATGAATTCTTGTTGCTTGAATTTCTGTCTCTACAAAGTGCCAAGAGAATATATGGAATGGGCCTATACTGAGCACTCCCTTGGGCAGGGTGACCTAACATCAACTTACTCTAAATTTAACATTATTGAAGAACCCTGAAGTTGGGTTTGACATCATGAAAAGTAATTTGTCTCCAATAATTTTGAATCCAGAGAGGTGGGAACTTTGCCATATTAGAGCAACAAACAGAATACAAATTCAGTGTTCTCCTGAGGTATGAAGTACAGTTACTCTGCTTTATTTCAGAGCTCAGTATAATTCACCCTTTTATAATACAACATTTTCAATTTACTGGCAGATCAAAGCTCACATCTGTGGAATAACCAACATGGTTTCATGTTATGTATGGGAAAAAAGACACATGCATCTTGGGTCTGGTGTTTCTCAGGGATTGGAAGTTTTTTGCAGGAATACACTTGGTAGATCATTGGTGTACATGACAAAGTCAAAGTTGAGTTTATTATCATATGCATAAGTACATGTATTCACAGTGAAAATCAGCAGCATCACAGGCATATAGCAGTATTCACAAGAAAAACATAAATTATACACAATTTTTACAAGAAAGAACACAATTAGAACAAAAAAGTCCATTTTAGTGCAAAGTGATCAAAGTGTTGATAAACTAGTGATTAGGGTTATGCTGGTTGGTTCAAGAACCAAATGGTTGAAGGGAAGTAGCTGTTCTTGAACCTGGTGACATTGGACTTCAGGCTTCTGCACCTCCTGCCTGATGATAGCTGTGAGAAATACTTTATTGCTTGTAAGACATTTGGGACCTTCGAAGATTGTGAACTGAGTTATAAAAAAGGATGTGTTTTTGTACTTTCCCACACTGCCCCCCCCACTCCCCCCCCCAAGACACACACACACACAAACACATTTAATAAAAATTAAAATTAAGTGGTATAATAATGCAGTCAAAGGTAAGCATGTTATTTGTGAATGAAAGGAGAGCACTCAGTTCCACATTACATATTTCTGATGCTTAAAATGTGCTAGTATGTCAAGTTTGGAGTTCTGATGATAGTTCACATCTGGAGCATTAATTTTATTTGGATTTGGGAGCCTGCCCAACTTTTTGTCCTATAACCATATAGGCAACCACTGCAATATGGGGGAAGGGGAGTTGCATTTCTAGAAACTGGGCCATATATTTTTTTCCATAGCACAAAGTCATGTCATTTGGGCATGCATCAAGAAACGAAAGTTGAAAATAAATTATGTTGAATTATTTACTATTTTCACAAATTCCTTGAGAGCAAATTTTATTCTATTCATCAAATTTTTGGGTAGTGATTTGTGAAATCTGTAAGGGTGAATTTCTGTTACCCGAATGACTATAATGTGGAGTTTGACTGTACTTCCTATTTTTAAGATCATTTTGAAATGCATCCAATTGAGTTGAGCAAGTTTGTAATATTTTGGGGAAGAAAAGATTCTTTTATTTTTGGGGCATTTTTATTTTTTTCCTTACTTATTTTCTCTCCTCCTGTAACCTGAAGACCTAATCTCCATGTTGGAATGTTGTTCCAAATATTGGTTGCCTTCTCTTCTAAGTGAGTGAGGTCTTTCTTCACTTTGGGATCCATTGTGGTCAATCCTGTCCATTTGCATTGTTTTGGCAGACATCTTTAACTCGATACCAAGTGAAGCAGAAACTCTTCTTTAAAAACCGTTCCGAGACACAGATTGAGAAAAATGTCCCAACCTCTATCCTTGTAGGTCAACTAGCATTGCACAGATATGTCATGTTTATAGCTCTAAAATGTATAATTATTCAATGGTCAATCTAATTAAAAGTGTTTTTGGCTTCAGGTGGTATTTTGGAAAGATATTTGCCAGTTGTCTATACTAGATAATAGTGATCGATTTGACTTGGCAACTTTTTAAGGTTTTCAAACTTAAAATAAAAGTCATAGTAAAAAATTGGTAGCTAATGATGATGGTGAATAGAACTTTGGTGTATTTCCCATTACAGTTAGCCCCAGTTGTTTGGTTTTATATAATAAAGTCAAAGGGCCTTACAGTGTGAAACAGACTCTTCAGCCCACAATATCCACATCCACTATCAAATAGTAATCCCATTTTGGATTGAGCTGCAGTTTTTGCTTCCTAATAGGATTGACATGTCAATATGAAAAACTTCAACAAATTGGCATTTGAGGTCGATGACCTTTCATCGAACTAATTAGTTATTAAAGTATTATAAAGTAGTTGAGCCTCTAGTTCCGTCAGTGCACATTATTGAAAGAGTTGTTTGAAAATGGCTCCTTAATGTCCTTCAGGGATGAAATTCTGTTATCCTTAACCCTTCTCCAACTTTGCACCAATGGGGTTGACTCCAACCTTGCACCAATGGGGTTGACTCCAACCTTGCAACAATGGGGTTGACTCTTTCCTCTGAAATAGCTTAGCAAGTCACTTAGTTCCATCATGGTTGCTATGTTAAAATGGGAAATAGATAAAATCCAGTCAGACAATCAGAATCCGATATGGTGAGATTGACTTTGCGAAATCCTCCTGACAAACACCCAGAATCTGGTGTCTAAATTGGGAGAGCTATCTCGTGTATTAGTCAAGTGACAACCTGATACAGTCATTGTCACAGAATTATATCTTCCAAGTAAAATGCTGGATCTCTCCTTCACAGTTCTTGGGTGTGTCCTGACCCTCTGGCAGAACAACTGGACCAGAAATGATGGTGCAATGATGTATGGAAGAGATAGAGTAGCCCTATTGAACTTCACTATTGAAGCCTTCAAGTGAAACATGAGCAAGGAAACCTGATTACTAACTGCCATCCTCTGTCAGCTGATTAAATGAGCATTCTTCCATGTTGAGGAACTGAAAGTTGCCAAGTCACCTAATGTAGTTTGGGTGGGGGGAGCCCAACGTCCATCACCGAAATTGGCTTAGTAGACATACCACTGACTGATCCTGAAGTCGATAGCTGTCAGATTAGATGTTTGGCAGACAGCAAATCAATACGAAAGGTAAACCAAATTAACTTTGAACACAATGATTTACCTTTTGCACATATTAACACCATTTGGGACTGCCACATGCTTCTTGTGATATGTTTGTATTTTCATTCTAAGGGCCTTCCATCAAGTTCTATCATTGTGCTGATCTCAACACTCAAAATCAGGCACTGAGGACCATCAGCATCAGCACAATCACTATCACATTCTGTAATCTTGTGGCCTGGCATATTCTGCTAGCATTACAATCAAGCCAGGGCAAAGCCCTGGTTAAATAAGGAGTGCAGAAGGGCATTGTTGAGGAGTGTTCCTAAAAATGAAGTGAAAGCCTGACAAAGCTGCAGCATAGCACTGCCGGCATGCTAAACAGCAAGACATCCTGCAATAGACAGAGCTAAGCAGTCTTACAACTCAGTGGCTGCCGCATCCAGTCATGAATGGTTTTGGACAATTAAGCAGTTAAAATAAAGAGGAGGCTCCATCCCCATGTTCAGTGCTGGCATGGGCAATGACATTCATTGCTAGAAGTGTCATGAAGTCAAAGAGAAATAGCAGCTTTGGCACACCAAGTTCACAATAAACAGCAACCACTCATTTACATTAATTTAACATTAATCCCATTTTTTTAATTCTCCCTGGATTCTCCTCCACTTTCCCCAGATTCTCACACTCACCTACACACTTTGGGCAATTTACAGTGTCAAATTAATCTTCAGTGTTAAGTGGATGATCAATCTTGGCTCCTTGCTGAGGTCCTCGCCCATCACCGAAGCCAGTTTTCAACAAATTAATGTATAATAGATTATCTCAAGAAACAGCAGAAACTACTGGATATGGCAAAGGCAATGGATCTGGCAATGCTTCTAGCCAAGCTGTTTCAGTACAACTACAACACAGGCATCTACTGAACACTCTATGGAAAAATATCCTAGATATGTCCTGTCCACAAAAACTAGGACAAGTCCAATCCAACTAACTACCACCCAATCAGTCTACTCTTAATCTTGAGTAAAGTGATCTAAAATGTTTTCTATTCAGCACTGAGCAAAATCTATTCACCTTTGCCCGGTTTAAGTTTCATTACAATCACTTGGCTCCAGACCTTATCATATTCTTTAATTCAAAGAGCTGAATTCCAGAGGTATGAGTAACTGCCTTTAGCAAGAGCCCTGGTAAAATAAGTCAGTGAGTGTCTTGGGAGGGTACTCCAACGGTTGAAGTTACATCATGGACGACAGAAGATAGTTGTGGTTTTTAGAAGTTGTTAATTGCAAAGCCAGAACATCACTGCACGAGTTCTCAGGGTAGTGTCCTAGGCCCAACATCTTCAGCTGCTCCTTCAGTGATTTTATTGCAATCATAAGGCGATAAGTGAGGATGTGTGCTGAAGATCTTACAGTGTTCAATTCCATTCACAACTCCTCAGTAAATGAAGCAGTCCACACCTGCTTGTAGCAAGTTCTGGACAACATTCAGGCCTGAGCAAATAAGTGGTAAGTGACATTTATTTTACAGAAAGAGTCAGACACTGACCATCTTCAACAAGTCTAATCACCTACTTTCGACACTCGATAGCTTTACCATCACCAAGTCCCACACCACTGACATCCTGGGGGTCACTAGTTGACAGAAGCTCAAATGGACCTGCCACGTAATTACTGTAACTAACCAATGTAGGCTTGATGTACTCTGGCGAGTGATTCGTCTCCTGACACCTTAAAGCCGTTCCACTATCTACAACACACAAGCCAGGATGAGTGCATTTTAGGGTGAGTGCAATTTGAACAAAGCTAGAGAAGCTCAACACCATCCAGGTCAATGCAGCCTGCTTGATCAGAACCTCGTCCACCACCCAAATATTCACTTCCTCTGCCACTGTCACACTGTGGTTGCATTGTTTGCAATCTGCAATATGTATTGCCTTGGCAATACACCTAGGCAACTCTGGCACCTTACAAAGCTGCGAGGTTCCACCGGAAGTCACAATGAATACTGACTTGGAAATATACTAGCTGTTAATCCTGGAATCCCCTATCCAATGCTATTATGGTAGTACCTTCACCTGAAGAACAGCAGTAGTGCATGAAGGTCATTCACCACCTTAAGAGCAGTTAGGAATGGATAATAAATAATGCCTTGCCAGTGATGCCCACGCTGTGAAAAATGAGTTGAAAAATAAGAGGAACTGCCATGTAATATTCTACTTGGTTGCATCACTCGTATGGCCGGCTTTTTATGGTTTTATGGAGAAAACAGTAGCTTTCAACATTGATTTCAAGACAAATAAGCACCAGATCAAGCATTGTCAGTGTGTAGTTGAAGTCAATGCCCAGTCAGGAGTATTGTTGTGAAACCTGGTCCCAAACTACAATGGAACATAGGATCATAAGTAGACCATTCATTTCCCAAAGCTCACTTGGCTTTTTGGTTAGATTACCTCAAATACGATGTGCCTAGGAAAGGGAGAAAAAAAAGTGATAGCTGGCTGAGTTAGCAGTCTCAACACCAAAAACATTAAAGGAAAATGGAAAACAGAAAGGGGCATATGTTTTAAAAACTCGGAACCCTTAAGAAACACTAAAAAATCTTTTAAACACTTAATTTAAAAAGAAAAATTTAGCAACCAGTTGGAGATTTAATAAAATATTTTTAACCTAGCATCCTAGTTAAATATCATTTTAAAGTGACATACACTTACTTGAAACTCATATAGTCACTCACTTCCATTCAATCAAGGGGAAAAGGACAGTTACAATTCCTCTGACCTTGTGCATAATTCTTAATGTGCTTGCAAAATATTTTATCCAACTTTCTTCACCCATTCTGAATTCCATGGCAACATTTGGCTGACAGCAACTTTCGGGTTTCTGCTTGCATGTGAAGGGTTATACAGATTTTGTTATTAGTTTGACAGTGTCATGTCAGCGAATGCTGAAGGTATCATTAATAATTCCCCACAAAACTTGGGTCAATGTTTTAAGAACTATGATCAGATTACTGCATAGTCTTTCATGTTGTGAAGACATTACCAATACCAATACATGCAAGCCAACTTTTGTTATCTCACTTTCCCAGTTCAACCAAGGTGTCTCAGACCTAAAACTTTAATTGTTTCTCTTTCTACAGTTGCTGCCTGACTTTTTGAGTGTTTCCAGCGTTTTCTATTTTTATTCAGTTCAATTTTGTGTAATCTGTCCTCAAACTTATTTTCTCCAAGTATCATCTGGTGACTGCACTGCATTGCTCACTTAAAGCCTATATATTCTTGGTATATGATGAACAAGGCTTTCTATAGCTGAGGCATAACTTACCTTGCTTTGTGAGAATGTCTGTGTCTTTTTAGTCTTTATGATTGCTTTTTCTGCTTGCTTGTGAGAGTATAGTGATAATTGTATTGGATATTCAAATCACCTTGTTCTTCCACAATTTATAGTTTCTCACCATTTACACAATATTTTGACTTAACTTTCTTGGATCCAAAGTTGTTGACTTTTCCCTTACCCACATTTGAATTTCATTTGTAATAAAAACAGAAAGTGCTGGAAAAAGTCAGGAGGTTTGGAATCATCCATGGTAGGTGAAGCAGAGGTAAGGGTTTTGGGTAAAAGCTTTTCACACATTTTGAGACCGTGTCGTTACCAAATATGGTGAGAAGTTGAGATCTCAAAACAGGTTCAGAAAAAAAATTCTCCATGTCTTGTTATTGTGAAATCTCATTTGTGCCAGGAATTATTGGACATTGCTAAGATAGGAATTTTCTAAGTTGATTTAAAAAGGACTGTATAAATATTCTCATAAAATTTTCAAATGCAAAGGAAGACAAAGATGATGTCATAATCTGCTCAGTTATTATATGATCTTTGACGCTGTCTTCTGTTAATCAATATTTCCTTTCTTAGAATTACAGCACAAACTAAACATAATCATTTCCAACTGTTAATATTATGCATCACAAAATTAGGATGTGAGCTTTGAGATATTTCTTACTAAGTTGCCCTTTGATCTTCTTGCTCTGGTTGACCTTGCCTTATTCATTTCTTATTTTCTGAATGCTGTCCCTTACTATATTTCTACTTGTTTTAAACATCACTGTGTCTAATGATAACTACTTTCAACTTGAGATAGAGTAATATGTTCTTGTTCTTAAATGTATTTGAAAAATCTGATTTTTGTACACTTTCATATAATCGTTGTATAACTGCAGTTGTCACTACAATTTCTGTTAACATTTCATTCTAACTTTTAATTTTATTCTTCTGCTGAGTCATAATACACGATTACAATTTCAATTTGATTGTATTTGTTAATCTTTGCAACAGTATAATCAACAATTTTTGAGATTGGAGGGACTCTGTGCCATTGTGAATGATTGAGTTGTCTCCTTGTAACAGTTTAATTTGGTCTTTATAATTCCCCACCTGTAGTTGTTTATTAGTGTTTTGAAGTCTTTGGTGTAAAATATTCAAAAGCCAAAGTAATATAAAATTATGCAATGATAATTTTGTGTACAAGTGATTTCATGCCCCTGTGACAGTGCTTAAATAATCGGTTGTTACTTTCTTCAGCTTTTGTGTATTCATGTAATTAAATGGAGAAGTTATGTTTTAAAAACATCTTTGCAATTTGTCTAATGGTACAAATAAGATGTCTTTAATATATTAATAATTAGCAAGTACAATGTTACTTCAATCAAGCTGAATTTATTCTGAGCATTTGATTTACCCTTTTATTGTCATCTTTCTCACCAGTGTTTTGTAATCCTTATTACCTATTTTGTGTTTGTTGAACAAACAAATTTAGATTCTTTTCTATAGTTGTGGAATTGTAAAAAGAAAAGTTGTTTAATCAAGTTTCTTTTGAATTTTATTTTGAATTTGTTTTATTTCCTGCACAACTTGAAGTCACATTCTATGTTAAACACTGATTAGTACCAGTTATGGCTTTTAAATTCTGAAATATCTGGACACTAAGTGAATTCAAGGATATTGGGATAGGGTGGGAAAACGGAAGGAGTAGAATATGAGCCACAATATTTTTGAATGCTGGGGCAGGTTTGAGGACTCGTGTGCCTTACTCCTCCTGTTTCTTTTGTTCTTAGATCTACAATGCCTGTCTTTTGTATCTGCAACTTTTATTAAACTGCATTTTGAAATTTGAATCTTGGCAAGTTAAACCTTAAAAGGATCTTAGGATATCACAGCATGTATAAACGATTCATTCCTCTCAGGAAGTGGGGACAACAAATCTTTCTTAGCAAAATTACAAAATATTTCTCGTTTTTATGCAAATACTTTCAATTCATTTGTTCACCTATAATAGAGAGGCTTACAAATCAATTTACACAAGTAGCATGACTTTAAAGAAATGGGAACTACTTTGAAGTCTGGAAAGGTTAATGCAACTTACATGTTTTAAGGCAGGTAATATAAAATTTGTTGATATTTCTTTCCTCTGGTGAAGTAGAACTGTAAGGTCATCAAAAGAATGATTGCCATTAATGCCAAAGGGATTCTCTCTTTCCCAAGGGTACGTTGTGATTTACTTCTGTTTTTTTTAGTGTCCTAGTGCTCCACAAATATTGACGCTTACTGTTTGCTACCAACAGTTCATCCTAATTTTTACAAAAGCCATGTCTACCAGACAGTTGATTCATGGATGGCAATCAGTGTAAGCAAGCAAAAAACAAGTTTAAAAGTTCTGACCCTTCAATTAGTCCTGAATATCATCTGAGCCTTATACATAAATTAAGCAGCTAAAAGTATGCCAAAATGTTCCATTTAACTCTTACTTCATTTATGTATGGCACAAAACTATAGCAAAAATAATTTTCTGAGATGGGAAAGGCAAGCATATAGATTCTGGAAAGCTACAGTATGCCATTGATTAAGTTCACCTGTCCATTTATTGACAAATGGATCTGTTTGGTAACTTGTATCATCTGTAGCTCCATGAAAGAACTCTTGTGCTTGATTTTGAATGTTTTGAGTGCAAGTCCCCATTTTGGTTTGTAAGTGTGTTACCAGGGGTGCTGCAATATAGAACTACCTTGAAAACAAACTTCCCAACAGCTATTACCTTCAGTATGAAATTCAAGCTGGTGAAGGATCTGGACTGAGTCGATGCATTCTCTAATCAACATTGATAAGCATACACATAATATCACAGAAAACCTTAAGCCATTTAGCATAGGGTTTTAGCTTCATACAAGTCTCCTTCCATATGTTTCTGCTTGATGATAAATCATACTTCTTTTCCATCCTTCCTTACCCTTTCTTATCTAGCTTCTCAAATGAATCTATGCTGTTTGCTTATCTGCTTTCTGTGGTGGTGAGTTCCATATTTTCACTGGTCTTTGAGTAAAAAAAAGAGTTTCTACTGAATACTTGATATATTAATAACACTTATGTAATTTATGTGCTCCAGTTATGCACTTCCCACAGGTGGAAAGATTTTCTTTGTCTGCCCATCCCTTTTCTTTTAATACCTTAAAGCCAGATTACCACTCAGCCTACTCTTCTGTTTAAATAAGTTCCTTCAGTATTGGTATTATTCATGGTAAATGTGTTTACAATTACTACAATGTGTCTTGATCCATCATGTAACATGGATACCAGAACTGCATACAGTTTTCCCAAGTTCTGAACAAGGTTTTCAAATTCGTTCACTTTAGAGATGAACCTCAGTACTTAATAACAAAATGCTAGTAATACTCAGCAGGTTAGACAGTTTTTGAAGAGGGAAACAGAGGTAATGTTTCAGGTCAATGACCATTGTAGTTACTCAATCAAAACCATTCATGATTTGAAACACCTGTATCAAATCTCTGCTCCACCTTCTCTGCTCTAAAGAGAACAAGTCTGTCTGCATAACCAGGGTATTTTATTACAGTATTGTTCCACTAAATCATTTATGCATGCTCTCCAAAATTCAGTAGGTTCCTAAAGTGTGATGAAAGGTCATCAACTGTATTTTGTCACATTCTTCCTATGCATTAACTACAGCTCCAAATTTTGGTGTCAGCTCATCAGTAACTGGCCAGTCATGGAGTTGTGGGTATTGCTGGAGACAGACAGATATTGTTGGTCCTTGCTGGAGTATTTTGCTCTTCTCATCCTATGGTGCAAACAGAAATGTTGTATGATGTCCAGGTTTTGAAATTAGACTGTCATCACTTGCAACCAACTGAACATTAGAAAATGAACATTGGAAAAGTTTGGGGTGGCGAGGCATTGGTAGCAGTCATTGATGATGTGTTGCATTGTTTGATTTTTCATTGTTGTTGTTGCAAGCAGGACTTAATTTGAATTTTATTTGATATAAAATATGGCCACATTTATCTTGTGTAGTTCACATACAATTTTGGGGTTATTGCATAGAGATCCTAAACCAGGTACTAGTTTTGGGGGTCAGGAATGAGTATTGGGAGCATTAGTATTTTATTCTGAGTTTCATTGCTCATCACCATTTTGTTCAGTTGCGAACACCCTGTTTTTGGAAGGTTGCTGAAATTTTGGAAAGAATGCATAAGCAATTTATTTGAAAGGCATCAGTGATGTAACTTGGTTATGTGGAGAGACAAGACAAACTGGGGTTGGTAAAGTGGAGATTTAATTCATGTGTTCAAAATCATGAATGATAGGGTAAGTGCTGTGGCATATGAGTCGGTAACCAGTGGATATAAATTTAAAGTGAAGCCGAGGTAGCAAAAGAAATTCCCCTTCACAGTAAGGAGTTGTGATCTGACATGCTACTCCTGAAGGGGAGGAGGAAGTAGATTCAGCAGTAACATTCTAAAAGACATTAAAAAAATAGTGAAGGACACATTTTGGAAGGTTATGGGAAAAGAGCAGGGAAGTGAAATTGGCTAACACCATCAAAGAACCAACACAGACACAGTGGCTGAATGACCTCCTTCAGAGTTCTGGATTTCCATAATGTATAATGTGAACAACAAATACCAAAATCAAATATTAAGTGTATTGTATTTAATAATTAATTACTACTTGCTGTGAAATGCAGTAGAGGTATTTTCTTGTTGATGCTATTTGCAACAGAATATACAGTTAGCTTAAAACTGGGAAGGATTAGCTATTTCACCTTCTCTGGTTATTGACTTTCAATATTTGTTAATGTTCTACATTTCACATATTTGTGGCAATGAAGCATTGAATTTTTAGAATTCAAAATCATAGTTTCCTGTTAGGTTGATGTGAGCTTTTAGCACGATTGCTTGAATGTAGAACAGAACCAGAAATGTGTCTCTTTAAATGCTTTTCAACTTGTTAATTGTGGGCTAATGTTGCTGTATTGCACAGTTTCTCCAAACCCCACTGGGAAGTGCTTAACCTCTGCCTGTTTCCATGATACAGCACAGGCAGCAAAATAGAACTGATATTGTGGTTACAGAGAGGAGAGGAGCTCAGGGACCTTGGTCTAAATTAGACTTGTCAAAATGATTTTACAGCAGCTGGCTCAAAAAGAAAGGCAGAACTAAATATGCCAAAATATGAATGTAAAAGCATTTAATTGTTTCATTTCTACGATTTGATTTCCTTGCGTGAAATTTATTGACAGAGGTGTCAGATGGACCAACTAGATTTCCCAGGAATTTATTGAATTTGATTTCGAAAATGTGAATACTTATGCTACAGAATTCTCTTGAATTTTCTTTTAATCAGATATGATTTGTGCATGCATGTGTGTGTGTAAGTGCGACAACTCGAAGAAAAATGTAGGGAGCAGCTCCTAAACTACATGTGTTCTTTTTCAACATCACGGAAGCCTTTGAATTCTTCAGTCAGGTGGGACTGTGGAACATCCTTCTTGCCTTTGGCTGATGACAGAATTTCATTTCTATCTTATGCTTGTTCCATGATGTCATGTAAGCTGTAATATTAATCATTTGGTCTACAACAGGACCATTCTGAGTGAAGACTGGTCAAGCAAAGCTCTGTCATTACCCCCACACTTTTCTCCATCTTTCTTGCTGCAATGTTGTATCTCACCAACAAATTTTCAGACGGAGTTGAGCTGATCTTCAGAACTAATAGCTGGATGTTCACCCTCCAGTGGACGAGCTGCAGTATGCAAATTACTCTTGAATTTGCTCATACTCAGAAACTGAACTGCAAGCTGTTGTCAAAGCTTTCATTGAAGTATCTGAGAAGATGAGCCTTACACTCAATATCTGGAAGAAAAAAGTCTTCCACCAATTGCACCACATTGTGCTTTGACTACAAAGGCTCACAGCAAGATCTTGGAAAACAGGGACCACTTGCCTTATCTCAGGAGTCACCTCTCAGCAAAGGCAGATATTGATGATAAAAGTCACCACCACCTTTGGTCAATTGAGGAAAAGGATATACCTGCTCTTCTATGTTTCTGAGACCTGGACTACCTTCAGCAGGTTTCTCAAGCCACTGGAAAAATACCACTAGCACTGGAAAAAAACATTCATAGAACCCTCAATTCATTGAAAACTCTAGCAAACCAATGTCGGTGTCCTCTCTTGGGCAAACAATTTGCAACATTGTGAAGCAGAAACAAAGCCAAAATTAATAAATAATATCATACAAAAAGCTGGCAATCTGAAAATTCTAAAACCTGTGTGACAAAAGAATGCGAGGGAATTCAAGATCCATGTCCACTCCAGAAATGTGATGGTATCTGAAAACATTGGAAATGTTCAGCAGGTTAGGCCTCTTCTGTGGAAAGAAAAATAAAGTTAATGTTTCAGATTGATGACCTTTCATCAGAATGCCTCATATAAGGTATCTCCTCCTTGGGTAGTACCTTGAGGTTGAGGATGACTTGCTTCTACTGAGTGAAAGATGCTTGTGCATAATCACTTTCAATGTAGGGTGGCTGCTACATACAGCTACCACGTGGTCTTGGCAGAGTCTTGATCCAGTGGTAACGAGCTTCTAATCCTATGACCTTTATCCCTTTCAGGTGAAATGTAAAAACTATCAAAAGCTGGGTGTCTGTTAACAGCAGATCAGAGAGAAACTGCAGAGAACTGAGACACAGGAGACCACAGATGCTGGAATCTACAACAAAAACTGAGCAGCTAGAGGAACTCAGTGGGTCAGGCAGCATCATTGAAGGGAAATAGTCAACATTTCGGATAGAGACCCTTCATCTGAACCTGACTCGACCCGACTGTTCACTTTCCTCCACAGATGCTTCCTGGCCCACTGAGTACGTCCAGCAGCTCGTTGTTTTTTTACTGCAGAGATCAGATTTGCTTAATAGTTTATATGTAGTCATTGGATTGTGGGTGGTCAAACCTTTAAAAGTTAACTTGTCTGTTGTCTCTAATGAAGTTGCCAAACCCCTTTAATAAGAAATAATCCACAATGCAACTGTCAAAACCATCAGCATATTACTCTACACGCACACATTTCTTCTTCTTCCCAGACAGTCCTTAGGGTGACTTTATTCACTCTGATTTTGTCGGTTCTGAAATAGCCACTGGGGTCACTGTGGGAAATGCAGACTCTTCAATAGATGGGGTGAGAGGTGGCTGACGAGGGGGGGCGGGTGGATAGTTCGTGAGGTGATGTGCTCCTTTTACTGCTTACACAGGCCTTTGTGTGTTCCTGATGCGTGGCCTTGAGGTTTTTGGTACCATTCCGAATCATGCATCAGAGGTTCTCAAAAGTCAGTGAGGAGACCGCAATTTTTTCAAGGAGGCTTTGAGAACATTATTGCATCTTTTCCTCTGCCTGTCTGGTTATCTATTCCCAGGGCAGAACTTGGAATGGAGCACCTGTTTTGGAAGTCTGATGTTGCGCATGCAAATGATGTAGCCTGCTCTACATAGCTGACTGAGAGTAACTAAATCCTACGTTAGGTCCCATGGAATCCAGGGAGAGCTAGTTTGGTGGATTCAAAATCAGAGATAGGAAGCAGAGGGTGGTGGTTGAAGGTTGTTTCTCGGAATGGAGGCCGGTGACAAGTGGTGTGCAGCAGAGGTCAGTTTTGGGACCATTCTTATTCGTTATTTATATAAATGATTTGGATGCAAGTGCACAGGCTTGATCAGCAAGTTTGCAGATGACACAAAAATAGAAGATGTGGTTGATAGTAAAGAAGGTTATTATAGATTACAGGGGGATCTTGATCAGTTAGGGAAGTGGGCCGAGGAGTGGCAAACGGATTTCAATACAGATAAGTGTGACGTGATGCATTTTGGAAAGTCAAACCAGAGTAGGACTTGTACAATGAATGGTAGGGCACTGGGGAATGTAATGGAACAGAGAAACCTCGGAGTACAAGTGCAGAATTTGTTGAAAGCGGTGTCACAGATAGACAAGGTGGTTAAAAGAAAGGCATTTAGCATGCTGGCCTTCATCAGTCAGGGCACTGAGTATAGGAATTGGGACATTATGTTGCAGTTGTATAAGTCCTCGTTGAGGCCGTACTTGGAGTACTGTCTACAGTTTTGGTCACCATGTTATAGGAGAAACATTGTTAAACAGGAAAGAGCGTAGAAAAGATTCACGATGATGTTGCCAGGTCTAGAGGGCCTGAGTTGTAGGGAGAGATTGGCCAGGCTAGGTCTTCCTTGGAATGTTAGAGAATGAGGGCAGACCTTATAGAAGTGTTTAAAATTATGAGAGACATAAATAAGCGGGCAGTAACAGTCTTTTCCCCAGGGCAGGGGAATCCAAAACCAGGGGGCATAGATTTAGGGTGAGAGGGGAATGATTTAAAACTGACCTGAGGGGCAACTTTTTCATGCAGAGGGTGGTGAGTATATGGAGTGAGCTGCCAGAGGAAGTGGTTGAAGAAGATACAGAGGTATCATTTAAGGAGCACTTGGATAGGTACATGGAGGGGAGGGGCCTGGAGGGATATGGGCAGAACGCAGGAAATTTGGACAGGCTAGGCGGACAATGTGGTTGGCATGGACTTGTTGGGCCGAAGGGCTTGTATCCGTTATATATTGCTCTTTGACTCTAGAGAAACCTAGTTTAATTATACTTGTCCTTGGAAGAACAGGAGGAGATTGGAGTATTGTTGCGACTGACTAAACTAAGCCATACGGAACCTGTAACTGGAAGATACAGTAGTCCTTATTAAACACAGCAGTTCTTCTGGAGAGAACTTTGCTCTCCTCACACAATGTTTTATACTTTATGAGTACAAAGACAACAATAAATGATTAACTACAGTTTCAATGGCTATAATCACCTACTTTAACATTTTGAATGTAGACAAGTTACTTTGCAGAATGACATATTTACAATGGGAAAACATCCCAACTCGCAGAACCCCTTTAAATATTCAAATACTAGTATCTGGTCCAAGAGCTTGTAAGCACAAACTCCAGACACCCGAAGTATACCTCTTTTGTTATGGTGTTGAACTGTACTGTACAACTAGCCAGAATATTAAGGCACAAAACAGACCTGCCCTGAACTGTGCATTAACTGGCAGGGATACACCTTTAATGATGCAGTGATGAATTAATACAGGAGATGTCCCATACCCAACAATTGGTTTTGGTGACCCCAAAGCATTAGGTAAAGTTAAATTGTGAACAGGTTTTATTTCCTGAAGACTGGTTCTGCAGTCTCTTGTGTCCTCATTTTAATTAATATCTGCTATCCATAATTTCATAACTCCAGAATAATCCCTAACAGAATGAAGTAGTGACGTATTTGGTTGTGAGTTCACTAGTATGTACAGATTTTTTATTTTTGTTATGGATTCTCCACTGCTGCCCATGTAGTTAGAATTTGATATACTTTAAGCATTTTAAGAGTGAGATGTGTTTTAAACAAAAATAAGATATTAAATACTGATAGTAATTCTTAATTTATATAGATGATTCATATCTGTTATCAAGTTTGATGTTGCAATATAAAGTTTCTGTCTCAGAAATTTAATTATACACTGTGTATTTATACACAATGCATTTGAAAATGCATGCACATTTGCACATATATCTCAAAAACACAGACATTATGCAAGAATCAGGCAGTTCGTAAAATTTGCTTGCCAGTAGATTCATTTAAGGGCCTCAGTCCGTCAGCTCAAAGCCCAGGCAGTGATGTAATAAGTGTGGAAATAATGGGTTGCGCTTGCACCACATATTCTCATATCCAATATTAGGCCTGGTGTTTCTGTGGTTTTGGGTGTAATAAGCAGGAGCTCCTCTTACATGTAATGGTACTCCTGTGCAGGGCTGATGGAGGGAAAGGGAAGTGGCATGGATAGAGCATTTGGGCATAGTTATCTCTTGAGATTTTACAGTGATAAAAATAAAAGGAAGAGTGTGATAACCTTCAATGCATAATGCTTATAGTCGGAATGGGCAGCTCACACATGTACAGATACATAGAGATAGAGAATTCATAGCTGTAAGAGAAGAAGGCATGGCATGAGAAGGTTACCTATATACCTCCTTATCCTGTCCTTTTTTGCCTATGACACTTGTCGTGGCCTCGCACCACTCACTTTTTTCCTATCCACACAATTGCCTGAACACTCTGGTCTATTATTCAACCCGTTGTTCCACATATGCCTTTTGCAATCGAAGTTCCACAATATGACTGTCTCTCATCTAAACTCCTACCTCTCCAATCTGTGAGTTCACTTGTTTAAAAAAAAATTCTGTTGAAATTTTTGGTCACCAGTCCATCTGTTTGCTTCTTTAACTTACTGACCATGTTTGCCATGTGTCACTGTGAAGGACTTCACGTTTTCAACATTAAAACCAAAAGTTGCCTTTATGTTAATTGGTTGTGCCGTGGGAAGCCTCATCTTTTTGTGTTCTCTATTGAGGTTCGCTTCCTTGTTTTTGAAGGGCTGATTGCATTCATCATCCAGTGACCCACTTTTTCCTCTTGATAACCCAACATACAGAGTTTGCAGATCATGGGATGAATTTGCTGATTCAATTTAACTTGGACGAAAGAACAAGAATTTTAAATTTATGCTGTTGCTAATTGTAGGTAATTCAGTAAAAGGGGCGATAGTTGAATGAGGACTTAATACAACTTGGGATACCAGCAGAAGAGGTTTGGATAAGTCTGGATGAATCTTTCTGATTAAGATTACAAACTTGGCCAGCTCTGCAATGTCTGTCCAGCAAAGCTGCAGAAGTTATCTCGCTAAATAGATGTTTGAGTAGAGCCTGGTTGTATGCCCTTCTGACATTCATATTCACCTCTTTAAAAATGACATCGCTAGACCTGTCCAGTGAGAAGTTATGTAATAGTCCTTCACTGAAGAGCTAACAAACCTAATGCAGCTGTTTCCAAATAGAACAATGTAGCCTTCTACCTCTAGCAGATATGCAGTTGCATTGAGAAGTAATTGCTCTATACTTCTGCACAGCAAGCAGGCCATATTCCTGCTGTTACATGAATAAGCCATTTATACAGGGTCCCTCTGCCAATAGAACACATTTGTTGTGCTGTATTAAGTTTGGCATAATCTCCATGTTTATATGTGTAAGCACCTTCTACTTAGTGATTGCAGTTTGTTCTGTGGATGAGATTGTACACTTTATGGGTTTCAGTTGTTCATGTTTATATTCAGAAATGACACTATGCACAACTGTATCACAAAAACATTTTCGATTCCATGTGTTTTTTACTTTTACTTTCCTCGTCTTTCCTGCATGTATTCACAAGATACTTTTCTCGTCTTAGCCAGTTCCTCCAGATCCAGGATAATTTTGTCCCATTGCCTACTGTCTCAGCCTTTAGTGGTATAGGCCGCCACAGCTTTGCAAGGTACAGGTGACCCTTTCATTATTGGGGGGGTGTTCCCAGATAACGTAACACAAGGCCATGTCATCTGCGCATGCATCAAGAAACTCGAGTTGAAAAATAATTAATTTTTGTGTTTATTTACTTTTTACAAAAATTCTGTGACAGCAAATTTTATTCTATATCTCAAATTTTTGGGTAGCGACTTGTGAATTCTGTGAGAGCGAATTCTGTTACCTGAACAGCAGTAACGTAGGGTTGCCTGTGCTCACAAAGCTGTTGCAAATATATTTTGTAGCAATGGTATATTTAAAGTGGTGGATGGAATACCAGTTGACCATGCTGCTTTGCCTGAATGGTGTCAAACTTCTTGATTGTTTTGGAGCTGCACTGTTTTGGGACATATTCTACGTGCCTTGCAGATGACGGATAAGTTTTACCTTCAAGAGGTAAATCGTTCAATACTCATCTTGTGACCTTTTTAGTAGTTACTGTATTTATATGCCTGTTCAATTAAGTTTCTGGTCATTGTTGGCCCCCAAGATGTTAATGGTGGTACATTTGAAATTGATGGTACTGTTGAATGTCATGGGAAAATTACTAGATTTCTTCTTGTTGGAAATGACCATTGGCTGGCGATGTGTAACACAGATGATATTGCCATCATCCTATCTGTTCTCAGGAATGTAATAGAAGATATAATTGATGGTGTTGCAAGATGGCACTTGCTCTCCAATATCATTCCCTATGTTGCATTTCACCAGAACCATATATCTCAAGGTCTCATCATATCCTTGGCCCAAACACCTGAATTACAGAAATGAGGGGAGAGTGACTGCCCTTGACATCAAGACAGCATTTGATTGAATGTGACATTAGGAGCGCTGGTAAAACTGTTGTCAGTGACTACCTATGATTGGAGTCATATCTTGCACAAAGGGAAATGGTTGTGGTTGTTGGTGGTTAATAATTCCAGCCCCAGGACATTACTACATTTCCTTAGGCCAGTGTCCTAGGCCCAACTATCTTCAATTGCTTCATTAGTAACCTTGTTGCCATCATAAGGGAGTAGGTGGCGATGTTCACTGATGAATGCACAATATTCAATTCCATTTGCGACTCATCAGCAAATGAAGTCATCCATGCCATCATGCAGGAAGTCTTTGACAACATTCAGGCATGTGCTGATAAGTGAAAAATAATAATTGTCCCACGTAAGTGTTAGAAAACTACCATCTCCAACAAGAGAAATTCTGATCAACACCCCTTGATATTAGTGACATTATCATCGCCAATTTCCCCACCGTTAACTGATAGGAGGTCACTTTAGACCATAAACTCCACGAGACCAGCCTCATAAATACTGTGCTTGCAAGAACAGGTTAAGGGCTGGGTATCCTGTGGCGGCTGACTGCCCAAAGTCTTTCTACAGTCTATAGAATTTAAATCAGGAACATGATGGAATACACTCCACTTAGCTGGATGAATGCAACTTCAACAACACTCAATAAATTCAACACAGTCAACGCAAAGCAGTGTACTTGAATGGGACCCCATCTACCTATTCCCTCCTTCGTTCATTCTCTCCACCATCCATGCTCTGTGGCTGCAGTATATGCCATTCACATATGCACTGCATTTATTGAGGCTACTCTGGGGCCACCTCCCAAACTCATGACCTCTTATCATAAAACATGAGAAAAGGCAGCAGATTCACAAGAATTCTGCCACCTATAGGTTCCCTTCCAAGTCATACACCATTCTTACTTGGAAATGTACCTGTGTTCCTCATGATCATAAGGTCTAAATCCTAGAGCCCAATATCCAGTAGTGCTCATCTGAAGATCTGCAGCAGTTCAATAAGGTGGCTCACAAGGGCAAGTAAATATTGGCCTTGGCAATGATGCCTACATCCCAAAAAATAAATAAAAACAGCTTGAATGTGGTAAGAGTTTGATGCATATGGGCATGACTGTCTGGTAATCTGAAGAATTGCAAATGGAACTGAAGACTTCACTGTCATCAGCAAACATCGCTATTTTTGGTCTTATGATGGATGAAGCATGCAGTTTGAAGTGCTTCATTATCTGAGGGCTTGCAAATGGAACTAAGATCTCAGCATTTGTCTGATTTTCCTGATCCTAATCACTGCACCTAAAGCTTTACTTAAATGAATTTGAAACATGGTTGCAGGCATCAGCATTTTCTTCTCACCAATATACACTCTGTCTTTCTGTTCCCTAGTGAACTGGTATTCTGAGAAACTGAACAAAACCTTCCTTCTGTGTGGTTTGAGGGAATGTAATATGGTTTTGGAGGGCTATTCATCATCTCTATTTTGAGCCCTGTGGACTGCTGAATGTTGATTTTTCCTTACTTAAAATAAGTCTGAGTTTTGGCAGTTTTTTCTCTAAAAGTTACACTTTTCTCAAGTTTAATTGACCTTGTATTTATATAGTGCCAAAGCATTTTACCGATCAATAATTGGCTAAAAATAAGCAATATTGTATTCAGGTACCCCAAGCAGGTGGTTATATGGATATTGCATATTATAAATTAATTAAATCCTGTTTAAAAACTACCATAGGGTTATTATCAATTAAAGAGCTTAACAAAGATGCTGGCTTTTTTTTGTTATTTTGATGCTTTATGACAGCTGCATGCTAAAATGTATGTTATATGGTGCAAGATGTCAAAGATTAATGGTGGAATCTTAAGCTGCATTACATAGAGCTACAATAGCAAATTTAGGTCCAGAATGAATTGCCAGGGTGTTTCAAGTGTAATCTACTTCAACCTCAGGTAATCACACTTGAACATCCCTTGATCGTACTTAAAAATTTCTTGATCATACTGAAAAATCACTTGACCATGCTTAAAAATCTCTTGGCCATGCTTAAAAATCTCTTGTTTGTACTTGAAAATGTCTTAACCATTGAGAAGGTTTGTTGAGATTTCTAACACTAACAAATCTGAAGTCCCATGAGTGCTTTTGGGTTGGTATGAATTTAGCCCTCCAGGAAATTCCTGATGCAACTATATGACTCTGTCATGATTTTGTTCTAATCCAAGCAGTGATGTGGGCAATTGTGAATTTGAATTGACCTCACTTCTATTTTTTTTATGATATTAGACCTAGTTGTCCATTGGTACTGGGAATATGACAAATTGCCTAGAAATAGGTACAAGAGGCAGAATTGGTTTTTCCATGGTTTTGTGTATACAGCAATGACTCTGGTGAAGGATTTCAGTTTTTTAATGGGTACAGATTTGGTAACGTCAGTTGCTGGGAAAGAGTTCAACAAGCGGGGAAATTAAATTGGTCAAAACATTACACAGAAACATTGGAAAAATACAACACGGACAGGCCTTTTGGCTCACTATGTCTGCACTGGCCATGATGCCAAATTAAACTAATCCCATCTGCCTGCACACCATTTCCTGCCTGTTTATGTGTCTCTAAATACCTCTTAAACATTGCTATAGTATTTGCTTCTACCACTTCCCTTGGTAGTGCGTTCCAGTTAACTACCACTCTCTGTAAAACAAAATTTGCCTTGCAAATCTTGTTTTAACTTTCCCCCTCTCACCTTAAATCTAAGCCTGCTAGCATTTCACATTTCCATTCTGGGAAAAAGACTCTGACTATCTACTCTATCTAAGCCTCTCATAATTTTATATACTTCTAGCAGCTTGGTCCTTAGTCTACAGTGCTCCAGAGAAAACAATCTAAGTTTGTCCAATCTCTCCTTACATCTAATACAGTTCAATCCAGGCCACATCCTGGTGAAGCTCTTCTGCACCCTCTTCAAAGCCTCTACAGTTCTGGGAGTTATTGATCATTTCTAAAGTAAGCATCAACATAGCCGCTGCTTTTACTCTGGAGTTAGTATAATTTTCTTTGTTAGCACAAACAAGTAGACAATGAGCTATTGACCTGACCATTTAATCAGTCCCCAGTTCAATTTTAGAAATCGTGGCCAAATAGGATTTAACAAATCAAAAGCTTGGTTGTCAACAAAGTTGTAATGGTCCAGATCTGCAATTATAATTGAGTAACTGCAAATATTCTGGGGAAAACAAACTTGTGTGGCACTGTACGTAGTTTTGTAGATGTATTAATTTATATTTTCAGGTTTTCTTTTCCAATTGGGAATGTGGAGCATTCTAAATTACAGATTCCTTTCAAATTACCTCTTTTGCTCACTACATCCAATAGAGCACGCCCTATTTCAAGTTATAAATGGCAAGTAATGTGAATTAGAAACCTATGATTTTTATGGAGACACAAGATATTACAGATGCTGGCACCTGGAGCAACACACATAAGATGCTGGGAGGAACTCAGCGGGGCAGGCAGCATCTATGGAGGGAAATGGACAGTTGACGTTTTGGATCAAGGCCCTTCCTGGTAGACTGGCCAGTTCAACAGTTGAACAGTTCCAGCCCTGGAGTTGATATGCTGGTGATTATTATAAGATTCAATATCAGCTTTTGCTTAACTGCAGTGCTGTTTACTCCCACTTACTGATCTTACTCATTCAGTAATAATGGCCAACACAAACATAAACTGGCCTCCCCACACCAAAAAACATTTCCCTGCACATTTCCCAAATCTGCTGCAAAGACAATTCATTGTTGCTTGCTAAGAACTGCATCAAAGAGCAGGCTTATATGATTTATTTTTCCTTGTCTAATTAAATAAATTTCTATTTGGGTAGAAATGTTAGAGTGACACTTAACTGAAACTTATCTGCAGAGACAGCAGTTTCTCAGGAGAACCTGTAGTGTTTAGTTTAACTGATGTGATGCCTCTCTTTAGTTACTGATAATACCTTTTGATTACTTATTCCAAATTGATTTGAAATAAGATAGAACATGTTCAGTAGTTTAGTTCTGGTCACATTTATTTTGACAGTGTTTGAGACTGAGCAGTGTGAGAGAGAAAGCAACCCACTTCAACCATGTTGGATAGTACTGATTATACTCTTCTTGCTATTCTTGTTTGCCTTTAACTTGTGCACATTTATCCCTCTGCAGTGAAGTCTAATTGTAACTGCAGAGCATTCAATTTCTGTACATTTGAAAATGATTTGAACGAGGTGACAATGAAATTGAAAAAATACAAATTTATGTGCGTTAAAAGTACTTTTACATTAAATGGAGTTAATCAGTGTACTTGACAATGGAAGTAATTTTGACAAATTCCTGGAAAGCAGAGGGATTCAGCTATGTTAATTATAATGCACAACTGTCGAGCAGCAGCGTTATAAAGTCATAGAGTTATACAGCATGGGAATAGGCCCTTCAGTCCAACTTGTCCATGCTAACCAAGTTGCCTACCTAAGTTCGAGTTGGGACAAAAGAAATTAGAGGCTGAATGAGAGCAAACCCAGTTAAGATAGAGAGTGTGTGTATGTGTGTGTGGGGCGTGCTTACGTCAATAGAAGATAAAGGACGTAATGACGTGGTTGAAGAAGAAGAAGTCAGAAGAAGGAGAGAGAGAGAGAGAAGGGAGAGAGACACCAGCCTGCTTGTTTTCTCTATCGATGGATGAGAAACAATAACTGTGTTTGCCACTGAAATCCATGTATGGAAGTTGGAAGTAATCCGGTGGAGTTCACTTTGTTGCTGACCTGTAGAAGGAAACAGGTATTTGTGTGTGGACGACCACGGTTCGGATGCTTTCGGGGTGAGGAAGTCACTACCGAGTAAACACTGAAGTGTCGTTTGGGTTCCATAGAGGAACATTTGGATTTCGTGTGTACTCTCTCTATGTTTTTCTACATCTACATCTTATCTTCAGACAACGGTGGTTGTTGAAGAAGCCCTTGCTCATGTTTCACCTTATGGCTTGCGGAACTGAAGTTTAAGAACCATTCCGGAACTGGGAGTTTTGGACTTTGCCACACCCACACACACACGGAGAGTTTAACATTTTTGAATTCTAACATACTAACATTTTTACTTTTATTTTACGTATTATCATAAGTAGTAATTAATAAAATAGTTTTTAACACTGAATCATGCTCAGTGTGTTTCTTTTGTTGCTGGTTTGTGACATTTGCCTGCATTTGGCCCATATCCCTCTAAACCATTCCTATCCATGTACCTGTCCAAATGTCTTCTAAATGTTGTAATTTTACCCGCCTCCAATTCCTCTGACAACTTGTTCTACATACCCACCACCCTCTGTGTGGAAAAAGTTGCCTGTCAGGTCCCCTTTAAACCTTAACTATACCCCTTATGATTTTATATACATCCCTCGAAATTTTTGAATCAGTGCCATCAAGTCCATGTCCTTGGGACTCTTATCAGTCAGCATCATTCCCACTCAACATTCAACCCCTAATCAAAATCTAGTTTCTCCCTCTAACAATGTCAGAGTACAGTGCCCATCACACATTACTGCTTTCCCAACCAGTGGAGCTACAAAATTCAGTGAATGATTGATAGAGCAGGGGAATTTGATTTCCAAAGTACAAGAAGGGATTTGTTCAATCACTGTCAATTATTGGCATTGAATGTTTTCATTATAAGGAATTGTGTCTTCCAATCGATCTTCTTAATAATTGATCCTACCTATTTTTAGTCTGTTTGTAAAATAATAGTTTCCAATCAGTGGTTAAAGTTTAATACGATCACTATTTTTTAAAATAAAATTATCATACGCTCCCCAGGTTTTCTACCACAATGGAATTGGCATAATGTTATTTTTCACATATTTTGAAGTCTAACTGTTCTTTTCTTACCCCTTTCTTTAGGAAACCGTAGCAAATCCATGGCTGAAGGTATGTGTTGAACCTTAGCTGTTTTCCTAAATATTTTGTATGACCTTTACGAAAACAGTGTTGTGAAGATGCACCATTAATCCCCATTTGTTTTGTGTTTATGAATTGTGGGGAGCAGGTGGGAGTTAGGGGCCCAGTTTGTTATTCTTGGTTATAATCTGCCAGTAGTACTGGATCTACTTCATGATAGGTTGGGACAGTGTGATTAGAGGACGCAAAAGTGGACACTGTTCTGGGGAAAATGGGGAAAACAGAAAGTGGCCAAAGACAAAGGAGCATTGTTAGATGCCCTGTGAAGATGCGTGGAGTGAAAGGCAGGTTGTTTTGGAGGAAATCTCAGGGCACGCCTTTTGAATGTGGTGTTTATAAGCAAAGGTGAGCAATAATTTATTGTCAAAATATTTGGAGTGTCATGAGGGGAGTGTCATGAGGAAAGTGTCAGTCAGATCTGTTGAAGCAGGGCTGTCAAATGAATTGTGGCATGAGGGTGGATCTTGAAGAAGATTTGTGAATGGGCAGAGCTGGCAAGTTTTGACAACAATGGAAGTAACTGTGGGGGAAGAATTGGAGCCCTGAATAAATTGAGAATTCTCACAGAATAACAATTTTACTCCCTTGCTGTGCAGGTTCCATAAACACTTCACTGAGTAATGACAAAATCATTAGTGATGTTCAAAAAGACAGGTAGATGGTATGATTATAAGCCCTATTGGATAAAAAAAACTTAAGTATTTGATTAGTGTTAATTACTTCAAGAATGCATTTACCTGCTCTTTAGCTAGCATATTGATACCACACACGTACATTTCACATGACTTTGTCAATTCAGATTTAACATAAGGTTTTCACACTGAATGATAGTTCCTTTTCCATTTTATGTCACATCTTTTAAGTGCAAATTTACTTATTTAAGTCTGCCTTTGAGAAAGCATTTTTCTTGTAGTTGCCACTGATTATTCCTATGGCAGCATTGGTTTTAGTGCCAGCTTACAAATCAAGATATCAGGAAGTTCTGCATAAAACATAGCTCTTTTCTGAAATGAACACAGAAAATGCTGGAAAAATTTAGCAGGTCAGGTAAGATCTGTGGAAAGAGAAACAGTTTAATGTTTCAGAAGATCCTTCATGAGAACTCTTACTTTCCATAGATTCTGCCAGACATGCCGAGTTGTTTCAGCAGTTTTGTTTTCAAGAAAATATCAGTATCAAAGAGTATTACAGCATGGAAACAAGCACTTTGGCCCAATTTGTCTGTGCTGACTGTATTGCCCCAGCGAGCTGGTTCCATCTGCACATGTTTGGCCCATAGCCCTCTAACCTCTCCTATCCATGTACTTACCTAGATGGCTTTTAAATGTTGCTAATGTGCCCACCTCAACCACTGTTTCTGGCAGCTCATTCCAAATGCACACCACCCTTTGCGTGTGGAAGCTGCCCCTGATGTCCCTTTTAAATGTCTCGCCTCTGATCTTAAACCTATGCCCTCTTGTTTTCAGCACCCCCTTTCAACATCTCATTTTTTTTTGATTTTCATTAGTATTTTCTGTCTCTCAAGTCCTGCTGTTGAAGGAGCAGGAGAAATCCTGCAGAGAGTGCTATGCTAGTTCTAAAAAATGAACATTTTCATTAAAGTTACCACTGTGATTTGCTGAAACAAAAGGATTTTAATGTAATTGTTTGAAATTAAGGAATGAAGGGAATGTAAAAGAACAGTCTATTTTTCTGGAAAAAAGCCTAAAGGTTTTTCCTTTATGGTGTGGTGTGAATGTGGTGTATTTCAAACTGACAAGTCTTGGGGCACTTGTGTTTCAGTGTGCCCAGTATAGTAATTTTAATGTAAGTGGTTTGTGGAAAAGTAAATTAAGCTAGTTACAAACTTTTTAATAATTATGACTGCAAATATGTAATGTGAAAGCCGCCTTCTTAACTGTAATCCATATGGGAACATTTAATGTTACTCAAATGTAATATAAGTATTAGAAAGCTGTTGGAGCCTCACACGAGTCTTTGCTTGTAAGCGTGGAAGAGAAGAGTTGAGAGAAAGTTGGAGAAATAAAGATTGGGTCATACAGTGTATTAAAAGTATTAGCCCATTAGCTGGATAGAAATGGTCAGCATTGTCTTTATAAAATTGTGCTATGTCTTTCAGCTAAGGTCAGACTAGATTTTAAATCTGTGCACCAACTATTGAAAGTAAATTAGGAATTTTATTTTGCGAAGTTGCACTGAAAGATTAAATATTTTGTAGTTTGGCAAGATCAGATTCCAATGGAGTTGAGTTCAGACATTATGATCGTGTTCTGGCTCTTTAAAGTGAATAATAACTCAGAGCCACAGCTTTAAGGAACACCATATGTCCAAATTGCATCATATCTGGTGACAGATCCACACTTTATAAGCAAACAGAATTTGTTTTATTGCCTTGCTTTCATCAAAGTCATAAATATCCGTGTAAATGTCCATTCTGTAAGTTTTTTTTCCTGTAAAATTGCACAGAAGTATGAAACTAGTTGAGACTAGAATAGCAGTAACCTATGGAAAATGTTACTAAAATTCAGCAAACTGGCATGTGTTGAACAGTTGTAATTTTATTTTATTGTAGATTCAGACAATGGTAGAATAGAAAGATGCTGAGAGCAATTTATGCTAAGACTAGGGAATTGATACCACCACATGAACATTTGATGGTCAAGCCTCACCAGCTGTCAAGTTACATTGCATGTCCTTGACATGATAGCCTTCCATTTGGACATTTTCACACCTAGAATTGGATGTCCAAACAAATGTGACAGATTACAACCTTAAAACATGCTGAGTGTTGCAAGCATTGGGACATGGGCTATCCCTCTGAACATTGTCTCAAACTTTTATTGCAAAGTTTTAAGAATGTTCTCTACTGTCAGCAAATGAATTGTTTATTATGATATGTTCATGCACGTTCATGTTTAACATATCTGCTCTTCATGTTAGTTGATATTATAATTTTGGGTGAAATTGTTAAGTGCTGGTAAATACAGTTGTATTTGAGCAGAAATGGTTGTTTATTGTCAAAATTATCAAACAAGTAATCCAAAGGCATTGACTCCAAAAGGGAAAGTCAAGATTCCAAATCTCCCTATGACAGCTGGGGAATGCAGTTGAATAAACAGTTCAGGATCTTTTAAAATAAAAGCTGGTAATATTGTTCATTAAACCACTGGATTGTCATAACAATCCATCTGGCTCATTATTGTGTTTTGGGCAAGGATGTCTGCTCTCCATATTCAGTTTAGTCTGCACAAGTCTCTGGGCCCATTTTAATGTGATTTACTCATAACTGAAATGGTTGAGAAAGCCAAGTGTAGCAAACTCCCCCTCACAGCACTTTGTGAGCACCTTCACAGAAGGCTGCAGCAGTTCAAGAAGTCAGATGACCACCACTACTTCAAGGGCAATTAAGGATGGGCGTTTAAGCAGCATTCACAAGAAAAACATAAATTATACACAATTTTTACAAGAAACCACGCAATTAGATCAAACAAAATGTCCATTTTAGCGCAAAGTGAACAAAGTGGTTATAGTGTTGCTGAACTGTAATGATTAGCATTTTGCCAATTAGTTCAAGAACTGAATGGTGAAGGGAAATAGATGTTCTTGAACCTGGTGGTGTGGGGCTTCAGGCTTCTCTACCTCTTCCTCAATGGTAGCTGCAAAAAGATGGCATGGCCCTGATGGTGGGGATCTTTGGATGTTGGATTCTTGAGGCAGCGCCAGTGGTCTTTTGTTATGCTTCTGATCACTGACGTGATCTTTTTACTATATGGTACAAATAAAATTAATTTCCAATCCAAACAAACAAAAACCTAGACCACAGAAGTATAGGACATGGTATGATAGAAATGGCTAGTATTGAGCAAATACAATTGCAATATTCTTTTCAATAAACAACTGCTGGAGGGACTCAGCAGGTCGAGCAGCATCCGTGGGAGGGGGGAAAGGATTGTCAACTCGTTGGGTTGAAACCCTGCATCAGGACTGAGAGTGGAGAGGGAAGTCAGCCAGGGTGATTGATAGATGGAGGAGGGGTGAAGGACGATGGGCGAAGGACGATGGGCAGAAGGAGCCACTTGGAGGAGAGGGAGTTGGGAAACAGAGGCAGGAGGATGATAGATGGAGCCAAACAAAAAAGGTCAGGTGGGGAGAGGGGGGAGACAGAGGCTGGAGGGTGATAAGTGGGGAAACAAAGTCTACAAGTGCTGGAATCTGAAAAATAAGGAAGGTGGTGTTCCCATTATCACCTTCCTTATTTATCAGATTCCAGCACTGGTAGCCTTTGTGTTCCCGTTTATCGCCCCCCTAGCTGCCTTCACCTTCACCTTCACCCTCCTCTGCCTGTCATCTTTCGCCCCTCCTCAGTCCACCAATCAGCAACTGGCCCCTGTCTCATTGCTCCCCCTCTCCTTTGCACTGTCTATGTTGCCTCTCCACCCTCACTCCTGATGCAGGGTTTCGACCTGAAACCTTGACAATTCCTTTCGCCACAGATGCTGCTTAACCCACTGAGTTGCTCCAGTAAATTATTTGTTGCTCCATATTGCAGCATCTACATTCTCTTGTGTTTGCAATATTTTATCCTGGTCCCAGAAATGCAAACAGTAATATTTATAGTGGAAGCAGCAGAAATATTTCCTGTGTGTTTTTTGTAGTAAGACTTAACATCATAAATTTGAAGTTATATCACAGCACTTGTTAATTTTATGTCTTGTGTTTTGAAATTAGAGAAGACAGCCAGTGTACAAAACAGTCTTGAGGTCTCTATTAATATGAGACATACTGTTTTAGCCAGCTCTTTAAAAATTGCCTATGTTCACCAGTTGAATGTAGTTTGGTTGGTTGTAAACATTTTAAGAGAAACAGTCACCTTGAGATTAAAACTTACCTTAATTTTAACTAACTGATCACTCTGAGGAAGATGAAAACTGCCCTTTAAAATTCCAGATACTGGACTAAGTGGTGTAGGGTTTCTTTCAGAAGCATTATTCTGTTTTGACTTTCTACTTCCAGTGGCAGTGAAGAAGGAGCTTGTGAGTTTCATCATTCACCCCATGTCGTGAGGTTATGGATAACTTTTAAGGTTAAATGGGACTCCTTGGTATTGCAACAATCTAAGTAATTAAGTAGTATTCAGAAAATGAAGCAGTCCGTGCCTGCATGTAGCAAGATGTGGGCAGCTTTCAGGAATTGGCTGATAACATATGTGGAATGCAAGAAACAGGCCACATTTCCAAAAAAATGTGGTGTTCTTCAAAACATATAATAGACTTATTTTTGCAAAATTAGAACCCTTGCAGGTTGCTGTAAACTATTGAACAAGTATTCAAAGGAGAATTATTAGAATACTGAAAAGAGTGTTTGAAATCTTGCTGCTGTGAGCCACAACTGAAATCCATTGAACGTATCTTTCTGTTTGTATTAGTTATTTGTTATATTTTACATTTTCCTTGCTCCTCTTGCCTTCAAATTCTTTGCTGCAATTAGCACTCTGTGATTACTTGGTCTCACTCAGGTTGGCAGATCTAAATGTTATTTGCAGATCTATCAGTCATCCCAAAGGCATGCTTAGATGCCACCAAATTCCCCAATCAAGAGATGTAGCATTTCTTTGTTATTTTTTAACATTGGTTCTAATGTGGGATTGTGCAAGAACCATGTATGAACAGTTTCCAAGTTAAAAAATAAATATTTGAGAAAGACAAGATTGTAAATTTGAAAACATATTGAATTAAAGAACTTGCAACTGTGCATTGTTGGTTTGTTGGTGTTCATGAGAAGCAGCCTGCCATTAATCACATTCTGGTGTAAGTGATTTATCTCTGCCAAGGGCTGGTTGTGCCCTCTGCACTCAGCCATGTATTTCGAGCATATTTCCACATGAATTGGTGGATTGCCTTGGGCACTTCATTAAAGGGCAGAAAAATATTTGATAAGGCTGTCAGCCCTTCAGAAATCAAACTTCAGAATAACCAATCATAGAAGGACAATATAGCAACACAAAGGGACATGTGATTTTTATTAAAAGGTACAGATGAGGTTCCAAGTAACAGTTTTCTGCAACTGAAAATGTAAAAAAAACGATTTACGTTGATAGCTACACCAGGCAGTCAGCCCACTTGCAAGCCTTCAGGCATCGATAGTTATCATTAATAATGAGGTGTATGTTAGCATGTTATTTGAAATATTAAATAACTACTGGTCAGATCGCTTTTAGTTCTTGAAATTTTTACAATTTCATTTTGTTATTTTGGTGTTTAAAATACAATACCATTGTAAATATAAATACAGTGAGGCATTTCCACGAATGAGTCACTTACAATGTGCTCCATAGTTTATTTTAAGCATAGTCTTGCCTCTAATATATTTACAGTATATAGTGAGAGCATTGTGACATACTGAAATTGAAATAAATAGGCAGCTAAATGCATATTGCATGAACTCTGTCCAAGTCAAAGTTTTTTCTGAAATATCTGTCGTGTCTTTTTAAGAGAATAGTGTACATTGCATTTCTGGGTGCTGATGGGATTCAAGTACTTAGAACAATTCTTTTCTTGAAAACTTTTGCAAAAAAAAATGTCCTTTTTGTACACAACTGGGAAACGTTTTCTCCACAAATGCTGATGACCTGCTGAGTATATGTTGCATTTTCTGTTTTTATTTTATATTTCCAGAATCTGCAGTATTTTATGTTCAGGAGCTTCAAAAGCCTTAATTCAAAGAAACAAACAAATAAAAGACTCAGTCAAACTCCATAATTAATTATCATTGGATCCTATCCCATCCTGATATAGTTAACTGTGTAGCACATGTGTTTGTCTAGGCCTGCAGACATTTTCAAAATTTATCACTGCCCTTTTTGTTGAAACTAGTGAGAGAAAAAAGTTAAATCTGTAAGAATGAAGATATTTATTCCAGAGTCCTAGAATGGAGATTCATGAGACATTAATCATTATGGGATAGACACTAAACATGGGAAAAGATCAACAAAATACAAACTGGTTAATTTGGTGCTCATCTCTAAGAATGCTAACATTAAAAGATGGATGCTGAGAAACTGCAAAATTAGTTCTTTGTAAAATTATAGAATTGATTAAGGAGAAAACGGGATTGATGAAGAAGATGACCTCAAGACAATCAAAATTACTTCAGAAGATGAAGGTCCTGCCTCACAGTGCTTGTTGATTTGTTTGGGGAACTGCCAATTCAGATCGGGTACTGTGCATCGATGAAGAATTGAAGTAGGATGATAATGTACTTTGGAGGGAAGCTTGCAAATTCTTATTTGCCTGCTCCCCTTGACCAATTAGGTGGGAATGGTTAGAGTTTTGCAAGCTACTGTTAAAGAAGCCTTGATAAGTTTCTGCAGTGTCCTGATACTGGAGGAAGTGAACACTTGGGCTGTTTTTGTTTCTTTCATACCTTGCCAATTTTCTACTGCATCAAGTGGATTCAAATATTTTGTCTAGAGGTGCAGTGTTTGTTTCTGGAACATATCTTCACCTGTGCTTGTCAAAATCCATTTATTCAGTTCATTTTCCCATTTCTTGATTTATGTGAAATGGATTGAATTGGTTGAAAAATGGCTTCTGTGGCGATCTCAGGAGGAAGCCCAGATAGCCTCATATATTCAGCACTAAGAATGATTATAAATGAGTCAATCATGTCTTTTGCACTGTGATTGGGAGCTGTGGCTTCATTGAGGATGGAAATGTTCATTGAGTATCCTCCTGATAGTTCTTTTATCGTTCTCCACCATTCACGATTGGATGGGGCATGACAAGAACATTTGATTTGATCCATTGGTTGTGATATCACTTAACTCTCTATGGCACATAGCTTTGGCCGCTTAGCATGCACGTAGCTGTGATGTAGTTTTGCCAGATTAGCATCATGTTTTTTGGAAATGATGACGGAAGATTTGTTGAAAGTGACACCGGTGTGATAGAAGATAAGGACAAGAGAAACCCCATAATTTAAATACCAGATGAAACACTGTCCCTTTGACTTCTTCCTTCTCACTGTTCAGGTTTCCAAACATTCCTTTCAGAGCAACAGCGATTTACTTGCATTTCAATTTATTGTATGCTATTCACAGTGAAGTCTCTGCACCAATGAAGCCAGTCATAGATAGGGAAGTCACTCCTTTCATTTCACATGTTTCCAATCTGTCTATTTAATTTTCCATTGTAGTTCCACTTTGACTTTTATTCAGTCTCCTGCACAGCTCTAGTGAAACTCAGAGGAACAACATCTCATCTTTTGATTAGGTACCTTTCCCACTTCTTTGATATTCTCCATTTCTGTTCCCTCCAGACTACTTTGACTTTTTGTTTTACTTAGTCTCTTCTGCCTTTCATCCAATAGCATATATTCCCACCTGTTCTTTCCTCCCCTCCTCCCGCTTCTGTTATTTTTTTAAAGAAAGCTCTCCATAAAGCAAATTTACAGTTCTTATGGTAAGTCCATTGACCTGGAAAATTAACTACATTTAGTTTTCCACTTATGCTGCTTGAACAGCATGTTGAATATTTCTAGCCAACCTTCTTATTTATGTAAACAGCTGGTTTTGAAACACAGCACTGGTGATTTGTTATTGCACAAGGTTTTCTTCTGCTTGAGGTTTTTATTTCTTGGCTGGGTAAGAAAGCCAGGATCTAATCTGTATTTTCTGTGATCTGGATATAGAAGTCTTTGGCATAGTATCATTGTGTGTATCACCTCAGCAGTTTCAAATTAGGGTTTGTTTGATATTAGTAGTTAATATAAAGATGGAACATTGTTTCATGGACTAAAGTATTTACTATTTAACACTCTTACTGTGCCTTTAAAAATCTTTGTATCCTTTGCTTTGTGTGCCATATCAAAAGCACTTTACACTCAATGCCATTATATGCATTTATTTTTGACAGTCTGATTGCATGCTGAACTGTTTTTCTTTTACCCAAATGTGAGTTAATGAGCCATGTAGACAATGTGGTCACCAATGGAATTTTTGATATCCTGCTATAGCTGGAGTATATACAAGAAGTTCAATAGAATCCATACCGGCCAATGTTCAAAACTACCAATTGTAACTGGAATGAATATGGTCAATTTCCAGCATAGTCACAGAGAAATTAATTTTGTTAATCTTGAATAATTTGACCTTTTGTTTTATACGATGAGTTTAAAAGAAGTATGAAGTAATATTCTGCTTGCTAAGCAGTTTACTTATATCTAATTTATATATATGTGGATTTCTTGTTTTGTACTTCATTGAATTATTTCAATATTTCTGCTGCAGGGCATAATCAAGGGTAAGTCGAGTCGATTACATTAAAAAAGATCACCTTGGAGAAAAAGATTGTTAATGCATTTCAGATAGCTTGTTCCCACTGCGTTCATGCACATATCGACCCTCTGCATTTTTGCTGTTTTGCCTACAGTCATCTCATTTTTCAAAGACCACATTTGGTAAATGTAAAAATGTATGAAGTTCTACAGCTAATATCAGTACTACTAAAAATATTTACCTGGAATCAAAGCCTAAAATTAATAGGATAAGTAGGTAAAGAAAACATTGGTCTAAAGGAAGCTAAAATGGGAGTAGCAGAATCATTATCAACACTAAGTTCAGGAAGCTATAATGTGCCGAGTTATGAAGATGAGGCGCTGTTTCTTGAGTTGATGTGCCACAACTTTATCACCTTGACAGTCAAGGTGATAAAGTTGTGGCACCAAAACTCCTCAGTGCACTTCTTCCAAAAGAAACGTTAATAGCTACGGACTGTAATGCTTGTTTTTCTGCTTTGCAGTATGTTTATGGATACTGAGTGTAGGCTGAAGAATCAAAGTAGCTTTAAGAACATGATGCATTCTTTGTACTTGCAATGCCACTTGTCCTTGTAATGCCACTAGTGGGACAGGCAGGAAGAAATACAGTCTTTTCTCAAGTGTGATGCAGAATTATTTATTTAAGTTACCAGAGAATTAATTTTAGAATCTGTGAAGAAAACAAGGGATATCTCAGTTAGACAGTTTGCCTATATAGCTCTAGATTGTACAGAGTTCTTTTTATGTATTTTGTAAAGGCCCTTTACAAAGTCCACATAATTATAACATGGAGATTTGCTAACACAAAGATGTTTTTGTGTAAGTGGAGTCTTTACCTTGTTAATTCATTATTTGTTAAGCGATGTTTTTAAAAAAAAAAATTAGTAACATTTCATTATCAAAAAATTAAATTGCAATCCATTTATATGAAACTTTGGAAAGTATCTCCATTGAAAATTCTTCTTGGATAAATAATCTATGTTCAAGATCAGTGGACTTTCTTCGAGGTTCCCAGACTTTTTTTCGGCATCATGTTCTTAAAATTAATTTGATTCTTCAGCTTACAGTCTAAATTAATAAAAATACAACAAAGCATAAAAATAGGTGTTACAATTCCATCACTGTTAAAGTTTCTTTTGGAAGAGGTGCATTGAGGTGTTTTGGTCACTGAAACTGAGCAGTCAAGGTGATAAAGTTTAGACACATAAGCTCAAGAAACAACATCTCATCTTCACAACTATGTACATCATAGCTTTGTGAACTTAATGTTAAGTTCAGCAGTTACAGATAATGATTCTGCTCTTCTCATTTAGGTTTCCTCTAGACTAATATTTTCTGTACCTACTTATCTCATCACCTACCTCTTTGGTATTTCACCATCATCCCATTTGTCATTTAATCTTCCCTGACTTTCACCCTTTTACAAACCTTATGCTCTCTCCTCCCCTTCCTGCTTTCTCTGCAGTTCTAAAACTTTTTTTCCCATTCTGACTAAATATCACTGATCTAAAAGCTCTGTTGCTTGGACCTCAAATGGTATCTGGCCTGCAGATAACTTGACAGCAGCATTTTCTGTTTTAATATTAAAAATTAATAGCTTAGAAACATTAGGAATTAACAAAGAATGATAAAGAACATAAAACATTACAGCTCAGTACAGGCCTTTTGGCCCACGATGTTGTTCCGGCATTTTATCCTTCTCTAAGATCTCTCTAACCCTTCCCTCCCACATAGTCCTCCATTTTTCCATCATTCATGTGGCTATCTGAAAGTCTCTTAAATGTCCCTAATATGTCTGCCTCCACCGCCTCTGCCGGCAGTGCATTGCATGCACCCACCACTCTCTGTGTAAAAAAAAATTACCTCTGACCTTCCTCCAATCACCTTAAAATTATGCCCCCTCGTGTTAACCATTTTTACCCTGGGAAAAGGTATTAAAGCATTGCTCTCAAAAGCAAAGGACAATTAAAATTTCAGGTTGAAACAGTAGCTTGGTGGACAGAAAGTGAGGACAAAGGAAATACTGTCTTGGTCTGGGGAGAGAAGGCAAGCCGTGAAAGCAAAAAAACAGGTAATCTTTGTGGCGGCAAAAATATTTCATTTGTTTAAGCACTTTGAACTTGAAACTATATTTGAAGTATGTTGCTGAACATAGATTTTCGTTGTTGCAGTTGAGAACCTATTGTCATCAAGCATAATACTAGACAAATCAACGTGCAGTGGCTCTTCACCCTTGCCATTCTTCATGTACCTGGTGGAATGGATGTAATTCTTTCATTTTTTTGTACCTCCATAAGCTGAAAGAATCTTCTGCATGGAGGTGGATAGAGTTTTTTGTTCCATTGCAACCTTTGAAAGATTTCAACAGACTTTGTAATGTTACGGATTAGTTTGCTATTTGGTGAATGTCCCTTTAAGACATAGTACAGTAGTGTGTGTGTGTGTGGGGGGCGTCATTACAACAACAGCAGAAGATAACAACGTGTTGACGTTTTGGTTCAGTCAGAAGGGAGAGAGAGAGACTCTGCCTGCTGGTCTCTGTATCGATGGATGAAAAACAATAACTCTGTCTGTCACTACAATCCATGTATGGAATTTTGGAATAATCCAGTGGAGTCCACTTTGTCGTTAACCGGTAGAAGGAAACAGGTATCTCTGTGGACAGCCACGTCTCGAATGCCTTTTGGGGTGGCAGATACTTCGGAACAAAGCAGTGGAGGTCATCAGTGACTGAGGTGTCGTATGGGTTCCATCGTGGAACATTTGGATTTCGTAATTTCTCTCTATTTTCTCTCTACATTTTCTCTTCAGTCAATGGTGGTTTTTGCAAAAGCCTTTGTTCACGTTTCACCTTATGGCTTGCTGAACTGAACTTTGAGAGCTATTCCTGGACTTGGAGTTTGGGAATTTGCCACACACACACACACACCTCGAGTTTAGGTTTTGGGGTTAATGTTTAATATCTAACTTTATTTTCTTTCTTATTATCATAAGTAGTTATTAATAAAATAGTTTCTAACACTTATACATGACTCGGTGTGTTTCTTTTGTTGCTGGTACGTAACAGTAACCTAAATCAAATTATCATTGCGTGCAAGTCACTAGATTAAGACTTGTGTGGCAATTATATTTACAGGATGTTTCAGTCCATTCCTGGGCTTTATACCTTCTTCACACCCCTCCAAGCTCGTTGGCCTACAGATGGGAAGAAACCATTGATTTTTGAATGTTATGCGCCACAAGTATATTGGAAGGAAAGAATTTTTAAAAACTGTTAAAAATATAACTTTGAATAGATGAAACTGAAAGGCATGGGTGTTTTTGGGAAACAAATGAAGCAGCTGGCTCTTAAAATCAATCCTATTAATTTGTTTCATTGGGAAGAATTGGAACTGTAGGAGTGATTGGACTTGCTGAAGAGGAGAGAACTGAGGTTATTATTTCAATTTGTGTGACTTAATCACAGTCCAAAATGTAGTACCATTATGTATCCCTTATTTAAAACTAAATATTGAACATTAAACTTTGCATATTGAAAATGTTTTGTGACTATGCAAAGGGCAGATTGGAGATGCAGGCAGTTTGATATTTTGACAATATGGTTTCTGCCCAACTTATGTCAGTTTTAAAAATATCCCTTTATTGAATGAGTTGCTGACCTGTGTCCAATTGCACCATCACTTTCTTGTTCAGTGCTGTAGATGACATGCAAACTGACAGCTCTTTGATTAACTATATTTGAAATACTGTACAGTCCAACTTATCACAGCATCTGTAGACAGCAGTTCAACATTCTGCCGAAAGGGAGGCTCCATATAAAAATATAGACCTTTGAAGATGAACAATTTTGAATGTAATTTTGTGGCTCAAGCTTATTATCAAGGAATTCTGCCCATTTGATTGATATTTTCTATTATCTTGTGGCCTTCTGCACTCTCGACATGGACATGAAAGTTGATCAAGTGTACGTCCATCAGGCATGCTTAACAAAGGACTTTGTTTCAATATTTAACATTTTAATACAAGTTTCAGGAGCAAAAGATTTAAATTACACCACTTATGCTCCAGCATCTATAATCCTTGTCTTCAGTTTTGATGATAACTGGTCAAAATAAAAAATCTATGTCTTTAGTGATTTGAGTACTGCATTGCTACTTGTCACCGCACAAATCTAGAAGCTATAATTCTGTGGAACAGAAAATGGCAATTCTGGATTGTAGAATAAAATTGTTTGCTTCAGCAATATATCAATTCCCTTATACTGGCAGAGAAACTTTATTTGGAGTGTAACTGAACATTGTTCACAGACAAGTTCAAAGAACTGCATTTTTAATTTGCAACTAGTATTTTTGAATCTGATGAACATACCCAAGGATATGGCATCCAGGTTTACCAATGGCACAAAGATAGGTGAGTAAGAAAGAAGTGAGGAGGACACAGAGAAGTTTGCAAAGGGATATAACAAAAGATTAACTGCATGAGCAAAAAGATGGCAGGTGGAGCATAATGTGGAATTATTCACTTTTGTAGAAATTATACAAAAGCATCTGTGAACGGGGCAAATAATAGTTTGTCTTATTAACCAAATAGATTGAAGCTTTGTTAATATATGTGAGAGGGTCTGAACCAGGAGTTGTCAGAACATTTAATTCAATGTCAAATTATGTACAGATTTTAAAATGGGTAAAATTGAGATTGACAGTGAAGCAAGGGACATACATGGTTGTTTGAAAAAGTTTGATGTTTTAAATCTCCAGGAGCAATTATAATCTATAGGATTAAAATTCCACTTATTTAAAAAGTTAATTTTTGGCTTCTGATATGATTTTCTTTGGCTGTAATTCAGAAGTATCACACCTTGAAGGTATATTCATACTAGAATGGCCAGGCCCCAGCATTAGTAGGTACTTATAACATAAATATCACTACTTTCCAATGTTCCATGTATTTGTAGTTCACATCTTTTAATGAGGTGACAGGATAGCACAGCATCTGGAAGGAGGAACACCACAGACAGTTGCTGCAGTGTTTCTGCAATGAACTGCAAATCTGCAGTTGTTGGAAGTTGCTGTCAAATTTAGGCCTTAATTAGCTTATTTCCACAATGCAGTCTAGCCCAAAATGTGCATTCTGGCATATTTGAGCACATTATTTTGTGCCTGTGTATTCCACTAAGTGTGTATTTATATGATGATTTGAAGGTAGAATGCATTATTGTATCAAGTCTTCCTGGTCCCACAGCATTTGTGCAGATTGAGAGGTGAAGGTAATTTATTTGGTTTTCAATTCAAGTTGATAAACTCGAGAAAGGGGAATTCATGGGAGGGTAAATAAGAGACATCCTTTATTGGTGTTTAAGTTTGACACCCCTGTTGCTCAGTGGATGGTTGGGTGAAGTGGTCAGCAGTGATCCTTCCATTAAAATATGATCACCATGGTTCACTAATGGATTTCATAGATGGATACGACCATAGAATTGCATATATTTCCATGGGCATATCCACGAGCATAATCAAATGCCAGTAACACTCAGTGTTAGGCACTATCTGTGGAGTGAAAAATGAATTCATCGTTTTGGGTCACTGTCCCTTCAGAATTTGAAATTTGATAAAATTAGCATGTTTTAAGTGCAGAAAGGGGGATGATGAACAGCAGGAATGTCTGTATTTGGCTGGAGACCAAAGGTGTCAATGTTCTCATAACACTTAGTCTATGCCCCATCACAGACATTCCCTACTTAAAACATTTCATTTTTCCACTTCTGATGAAGGGTCAAAGGCCTGAAACAATATCTCTTTGTCTCTCCCCACAGATGCCACTTGACTTTTGATTGCTTCTGTTTAGATTTAGTTTAAAAAATGGAAGTGAGGGGATATAGATTTGGCACAAGTATAAGGAGATTACAAATAAGTATGGTTAGTTTTGGCTGCAATAAACATGAATGAAATTTCTGATTGGAGATTGGATTTGGATGAAAATAGATTAGATTTTGCTTCATGAAGAAGTGTAAAATTTAAGAGTTTTTGATTAATTTTCTACCATTAAATCCAGTACTTTTGTTTAAAAGTTTGCATCTACTTCCAGAAATCCTTGGTTTTTTTCTTCTCAAATTTGTTCACTGAAACTTAAATTCAGTTGTAATTCTTAAATGTTAGTTGGTAAATTTACTCGTTTTCAGCTTATGGTTGCTGATTTCCTGTGGGCTTGTAGAATTAAAATCATTGCCAGTATGTCATTTTTCTTTAATTATTTAATTGCATCCTTACAAGCAACGATCTTGATTTAAACATTTAATAATTCTATTAATGGTTTCAAATAAAATCTTATTTACAGCACAATAAAGTTTCTATTTTCTATCTCTCAGATTGCTTTTAACAACAGTGGGTTGTGTTAAAAATATTTGTCCTTGTAATTCCTGACAGTATGTACTCAGTAGAGTCATGTATTTTCAATCAAGATAGAATATTGCGGCAGTTGATTGAATTTGTGTGAAATGTAGGCATGCTTGCAATCATAACAGATTTACTTTCTCATCATAGCCATTGCTTGACACAATAGTACTGAAGTGCAGTAATTTGTATTTACCTTTTCATTTGGCATTCTATTATCAGATCAGTGGTGAAAGCTATCTTCGCTCCATACACCTATAGATCCAGAGATTCCTCAGAGGATTACTGAATATACTTGTATTGCTTGTCAATAATTACAAAACATCACATTAGTTTTGTATTTGTTCTAACTTTGTGGCTCTTTCAAGCATTTTCTGAAATTGTGTTAACTGCATTACATTTCTGTTCTCTTTCATTACTAATTGAATTGCATTGGTGGCATTTGACATCCCAAAAATATGGACTGTTTAGAAACATGATAAACTGCAGCACCAGATGCCAAATCTGTTTGGAGGCATTCTTTCAGGCTCGAACTTTTATAGCTTTGATTACAGTGAGTGGGGAAAATACTCATTATGACCTCCTTAGAATCGTTGTCCCCTGCAGTCAGATATCTTTGTTGATGGTTTCATAGCAGCAACTGTTGTGACAATTTGGTCAACTTGTGCAGGCAAGGAGAACTGGACAGAGGAGATCTGGGGAGGATATCTGAAGATCAGGATGTTGTTCACAGAGAGGAAACTGAAGGTACAAGCATCTTTGATTCCACCAGTAATGAACAGTGACTCACCTGAAATTTCACCGGAAAGTGGCACTGCTGACATTCTGATCTCCCTCATGATTATCAGTATATGCAACAACTCATTATTATATGCAACTGATTGTAACTACCCATCTTACCTACATCTAACCCACTGGTAAGCACTTTGAAACCACAACCAGAATCTTCCTCTAATAAGTAAGGTGCAATCTGTCAACACCATTTTTAATAGACTAATTTCTGCTCCTTGCAGAACAGATTTTGACATCGTGTGACTGTGGCAGGTCTTAACTGAAAATTTTGGGCAAAGCTGGCCTGTACTTGGATTCACTCATCAAAACTATTGGCACCGAGTCAGATCGAGAGATCACGAAAAAAAGCAGCAGGTTCTTTGTCTGGTAAACTTCCCGTAGGTCACACGCTCATTGCTAGGATATGTACTAGATATTATTTTTCAATGCTCCCTCTTATAGTTTTTTGTTTGCCTGGAAACTGGTTTGAAAAGCATTGCCCCTTTCACCTTAGTTGCTGTTAATTGGAGAAGGATGTAAAATTCAGTTTTCTGGTTATATTCCTGCTAGACCAGAAATCTGACTGGGCATTTCTGGCTGTGTTTACTGTGGATGTTCATAGAGTGATGTCAGACTTTGTGTACTGTTCATTTGGAATGTTGCTTGGCGAAAATGTTTCCACTTTGGCAATTCATTGGTCACCCACTACAGAAACTTATTTCGTAGCACCACATTCTGTTGTGATTTAAGAAAAATACAATTTATACGGCCTCCTGTTGGCACTTATTCTGGTTTCCTGTCTCTGAACTACTCCCCAATCTTAAGATTGACATTCTTCCTTCTCTTTGATTTCCCCTCTTTGCCTGTACTTGCACAACAGCAGCTGCTGTGAAATCACAAGCAAAGATATCCAACTACAGGGAACTAATCATTATTAGGTAATAACTGAATCTTTTTTACAGTCACTGTCTTCAGAGTGATAAAGAATCAAACTTCAAAGAATGCCTCCAACCAGAAATGGCTCATGTGTACTTGGATTTCATATACCAAACCCACCAGCACTGAATGGACTTTACAAAGTAAAAACCACAGAGCCCTTCACAATTTGCAAGGGCTGTACTCAATGAATTCATCGCCTATCCCACAAGAGCATTCAGAGAGCTATTTCAGCCTCTGAAGAGCAATATCTTTGGAAACTATGGCTTCCTAAGTCAGTGGTGTCAGAAATCTGAGACCCATGGGCAAACTTCAGCCACTGACCCCTGCCTGGACTGCACTTCTCTTGAAGGATGCTGCCATCCAGAGCTTCCTGGCCTCTGGATTAGATGCTGGAAATCAGAAATACCTGAGAATACTGGAAGTGAATGCCACCAGGTCGGGCAGCATTCATGGAAGAGTTGACATTTTAGGTCAAAGACGTCGTCTGAACTGGAAAGGCTTGGATTACATAGGAATGTGGATGAAATCATCTGGCTGATAGGTTAATGGGGAGAGTTGGTGAGAGAGAACATGAACAAGTGAACCTAAAGGCTATGAAATAAGAACAGTCAGAGATTGAGAACACAAACAAAGGAATGTTAAAAGTTGAAAAATGAAGAGCCAGAAGAGAAAGATCCACTACCAACTTGACCCCGCTGTGCTGTACAGCACTATCCCCAACAGTCAAAATCCATAGCAGGATATTGGTGAGAGGTGGGTCCCCAGCCACCTCAGTAGCCACATCTTGGCAAAGGCAGACATCAGGAATGAAATCTGCCCCTCTTCCAGTGCATCAATGCACTCCTTCAGCTAAGGAGAAGCATGTGTGGATTCCATGGTCACAAGCATGGCACCCAGCTTGTGGTCTACCAAATATAAAGGATTCCTGCAAGTCAGTACACATCAAAAATGTAGACTTCCTTGACTCTCTACAAATTTGAGGCCTTACACAACTCTGGTGCTCCTGACCTGCACCATCCCATTCACCCGTGCTTGCTGATTAACATTGGAGCCCACTGCCCTACCTTTTCTTACAAGGCTTAATGTCAACTTTTAATTGATAGCATAGGTGTGAAGTTCCAACAGCAACTTCCATTTATGCTGTATGTGGAGATGAAAGGGTCCAAACGTTATCAATAAAGAGAGGAGTAGGATCAGAAGATGGGAAAGAAGTACTGTAACACAAAATTCCCCAAGTTTTGTGCGGTAACTAAATTTGTAGAACTTATGTGTGTGATGGATTCGGATAGGATAGAGCTCAATGGCAAGGTGGTATGTAAGTAAACTGGTGTTAGACAAAGTACTGTTTTAATTGCAGAATTTTTTTTTACTTAAAATGAGAGGAAAATTATTATTAACAAGTCGAGGAAGTAGCCAATTCCTCGCACATTATGGTAATTTCCACTAAATTACTATCTTAGAAATTTATTTGTATACCAAAGCAATTCTGCTATCCTCTGATTTTTTTTCTCTCATTTTCAGACATAGCTCTAAATGTGCCAAGTGAAGATACCACTATTAAAATGAGTTTTCTTGAGCATCAAAGTTCTCCAAGTGTGTCCTGTGCCAGCTAGATCAACACGTGCTATCTGCAGATAATGTTTATCTTCCATTCTATTTAAACAGTCATTTGGCGTGGAAAAATTTGCTTAGTGCAGAGTGATGGAATGATGGATATTGGTTACTTCATGTGACTGACTTTGAAGATTTTTGTTTTATTTGTCCGTCATCTTGCACAGCTGCTTTGAAGGTGACTTTTTTTGCAGTTGCAATTTTAGCCTGAACAACTGGAATATGATTTCATTTCAACTTCAACTAGACTAGCCTTTTCATTTTGGTATAATTTTAAAATTTTCTCTTATGTCAGTGGAATAACTGTTTTAGCAGACCCTCATGGATGGAATATGCATTGGAATACAGCCTTTACACCACTGACCTTTGCTAAAATCTATTACTGATATTGTGTCCTACTAATGTTAATATCAATCATGCTTTGCTTTGACTATTTCCATCATTGTGCAGACTTCTTCCCACCAACAGGATGTGGGAGAATACAGGGTTGGATCATGCTGACAGCTAACTGTCATTTCTGTCAAGAGCCACCGGCCAAATGCAGTGTGTGTATCAGCATGGTCTGGACTTCCAAGCCTTCACAGGGCAGAGTGGAATTGTGGAGCAAGCTGAAGGTCAGGTATAAGTGCATCTGACCTTTAGTTCCACCCCTGGACTCACCATTAACTCCAGAGGTATTATGTAATGTTACTGACTGAAGGGTTGCATACACTTCATATCAGTTTTACGTCCGGCATAAACTGAGCATAAGGTGCGCCGCCTTGCTAATCTTCACTAAATGGTGTTCTGAGGTTTTTTTAAACTTTATTTCAATTAATATTAATGTTTCTAATTCATTTATATCAGTTAAATATATTTATAAATAAATTTGATTTTTTGATTTTTTTCATCTCTTGTGTATACTATAGTATATTTCCATCCATTTTGTTTGAGTTTCTCTTTTTTAACACCATGTAATATGTCCCTGAACTATACGGAAACAAAAATGCTTCATGATAACTTCCATTATCTTGCAGATAGATCACTTGGCTACCAGCAGTCGAGAAGCCAGCAGAAATACTTTACTTTGGACGTGGATGATGAGGATGGTGAAAACATGAGTAAGAATGCTATTTCAGTTTATGAACATGGGACCTACTGCTGACCTTTATTCCTTTTGTTCTTTTTTAAATTGCAAACCCGTTAACAACTCATTTTGCACCAGACCTATTTTGTGTTTTGATGAGCTGATGCATTCTTCTCACCTTTTCAGATTTCATATCTACATTATTTATCAGCAATGTGAGCAGTGTTATTCCACTTTCTCAAGCACACTTCGATTTTATATGGTACAATCAGAAAGGAAAGTGGAGGATATATGTATTTTTCACAAAGTCTGTTTATTTTGGGATGCAATTTCTGACCAAAAGTGCTGTGAACCAGGCTGTTACTACCTCTCCTAGCTGTTGGATTGAACACAGGTGTGCACTTGGTGTCTGAGATCTCACAAGTCAGGCATTTACCTCAATGTTCATTGACAATAAGAAATAGGATCCAGGAGTGTTTGGATTAGTGGCTAATACCAAGTCTGCAATATAAAAACAGAAAATAATGGAAATATTCATCAGTTCAGGCCGCATCTGTGGAAAGAGAAACAGTTAACATTTCAGGGCATAGACCCTTCATCAGAATGAAATGTTTCATTGGGTAAAGTAGGCAAATCTATTCATCAACTAAGGTTGGAGGTTGCAAGGTGTAAAGTTCTTAGTTGAATTGAAGATGAGAAGCTTGTTAGGTTATTCAAGGAAGTAAAAAGGAACCCTAGCAATGGCTGGGAGTTTGGGCAGCAGAACATCTGTATTAATTTTTGGAGGGTGTGTTTAAAGACAGTATCTGCTTTATTGATGGGTGAAGTGTGCATAAATAAGCTGGTAGTGAAGGGGAGAAAATGTCAACATAAACAAAAGGTGGGTGCAGTAGAGGGAATGGGAGGCACGAGTAGTGATAGGCTAGAAGAAAAACTGGAAAATAACAAAAGACTGCATGGTTGAAATGAGACAGAAGAGGTAGAGAGTGGACAGTGAAGTGGAATTTCAGCGATTAGTGTGTCCATTAACTGTATTACAGGGGGTTGAAGTTGGCGAAAGGTAATGTGCCAGGCCCACATAAGTTTGGCTGAGAATTTGCAGGTCGTGGCAAGACACCCACATTTGCTGTTCACCTACCCACTCACAGTGTTGCACTCACCTTCAGTGGCACTTTTAGAGACATCTTCCTTGACAAAGCTGACTCAGTGAAGCTGACTGATGTCTGCACATTTGAGACATAAATGACATGATGCAGCAGAGCTAGAGCAAGACCCTGGCAGTGGGAATGCAGGGAAAAACTGTCTAAGCCACACCACAAAGCTTATGAATGCTTCAGTGTCTCCTAAAAATACTGAAACTATTAAATAGTTACAATATTTAAAGATATTAAAATATTTAAACTGTTTAAAAACAATTAAGTAAAATCAATTAATCCAGAAAATGTTGACTGCTTAACACTTAACTCTGGACCTTTGAAGCAGTCCTCTCCACTGAAATGCACAGAGTTGCTGAATCTGCAAAGTGGGCAGATTCTCCATTGTAATTTCTGAACAATTGTGATTAGTTAGCTCTCCCTTGCTGAAGTCATAAGGAGACCAGTGGTGGAGCATGGATAGCAAACCCCCAGTAAGCACCTCCCATCAGTTTGGGACTTCTACGTTTGTGGATGTTTGCACAGGCATCTCTGATGTCTACCTGGGAATTGCCACCAGTTCCACATGGAATTGCTGGCATTTCTCAGGAGGATCCAGGCTAGTTGAAGGCTGTTACTTTTGGGTTGTGGCAATCCAAATGTTACTATTTTTCTAATTGTTCAGAAGGAGGAAAAGATGTGCATCTGTTGAAAATTTAAAAATAAGCTGCTGTTTCTGCATTGAAATTCTAAATTGTCTTGGAAGCAGCTCCATTTCATCATCAAAGTGAACTGTTAAATCTAAATAGGTTAAGACAAGTGACACTGCTTAGAAAGAGTACAGGCAGTCCCTGGGTTATGCAGATTCTGTTCCTGGGAACTGTCCGTAAGCCGATTTCTATGTATGTCAGAAATGTCTGTTTTCTATTGTAATTCATATTATATTGCTCTACATATACTTGCTGTAATTCTTTCATTTCATTCAATAATCACCCGAACACTACCCACAATTAAAGTAATGGAATATATACTGTATTCAGTCATTAATCAAAGCCATGAAAAGTATTATTATTAATAGCTTGAAAAATGCTTTAAAAATGTATGGGAGAATTTGCATATATTCACATTTCCATAAGTCAGGTCATTTGTAACCTGGGAGCCCAAGTATCTACAATTTTAAATTATGGCCAGTTTTTAATTCCATATTTACAGTTAAACCTTAAATTTACTTAGTAATTCAAAACATTTTTTGGCAATAATGGATTATCTGCTTCTATTGTTTGATGTTTTTAAATACAACAGAAAATAAATTTCTAAATTAAAGCTATGATTTACTAATGAAACTGAGCTAACTGCAGCCTTTAGATGTACCAGGATAATCTTGTGTTTATATTCAATATAGATGGCTAAATATTTGAAAATATATTAGATAAAATAGTAAAATCAAATTTTCTAGGAGGGTGCATTCCTGATCAACAAGAAAAATAACTGCGCCATCAACATATTTGGCTTTTTCTTTCCAGGCTCTCCAGTTAAGAATAGATGTTTAACCTATTGAACATTTAACTGAAAGATAATATATTAAAGAAAGTGCTTGCCTTAGCCCAACCTGCTGATTTGGCTCTATTCCTAGCATACTGTTGAGATGGTAGATTATCTACATCTGACTTTGTGGTGCTCAATCAATTGGTGAATGTCATAACAACTCATTTATTCAGCTCTGAGTATTTCAGCCTTCTTTATCATCAGTTTGATGACATAAAAGGAAGCTTTTATAAAATTGCTAATATTGCTAATCTTTTCCTGTTCTTTTAATTTCCTTTGCAGATTTTAGCAACTTCCACGTCTCTCCTATTTTTCTGATCTTTTTATTGTTCGTCAACAATCCTCTTCATAAGTATCTTCATGCTACATGCAGCCTACTTGGATATGTAGAAGGATGTGTCTTTTTTTAAAAAAATGTGAACCAACCATCCTTGTTATGACTTAGTTGACAGCTAACTTGGCTGAAGCCCTCTCATTGGAAATTAGATGGAAAGTTATTGCATGAGATTCAATGTACTTGAAGCAAATTCATCCTATCAGGGATAAAAAAAAAAGTCACAGTCCTGAACAATTACTCATATTTTCTACATTTGTAAGCAAAAAAACTTGCTTTTAATGGTGCATCTTGTTCATAAGTAAATTTGTCTATGTCATTATTGGTAAAAACCTGGAACTCAGATGAATTCTTTCCTGTCCAATGACTAGAATGTATCAAACGAGGATTGATAGCACCCAGGTTGAGTATCAGCCACTCCACATGTTGCCCTGATCCAGTTTCAGAAGTAGCATTTGGCAATCTAGTTGAATACCTGAGTCACCACGTGTTGAATGTGAATTTGATTCTTGTCTAGGTATGCTTGACCCTAGGATGGAATACTTTTTAGTGTGGAATATTTCTGGTCAAAATGGGCTAGAGTTATACTAGCATACTCTTGGAAATTGAAAAAATTTAGTTCATCAAATATCACTGTCCACCTAATTCTGAACTACACTGTGTCTTCCATCGTGGCCCAGGCATAGTCACATGGTGGGAACTTGGCTAAGTGCACGTAGGAGCTGTCTCAGCCAACTGTACTTAAAGAATGGCTTTGACAGTCAGTGGAGCCTGTCATTGTTATTGGGACCATTGAATGTGAACATGTTTGACATGCACAAACATTCATTAAACAAAAATAATACTGATTTGTACTATATTTAAAACAAATAAAAACAAATAATCATTGAAAAAGTTTCAATGATTTTTTTAAATCTTTCAGTTGCTGTTGCCTCCCATTTATTTAAATGGAGATTTCTATGCTTCCAACAGAGTTGACCTGACATGAACTCTGTACAGAGATTTCCCACTTAGAGCTGGAAAGTCTGCAAAAGTTCGAGCTACCCTGTTGGACTCCAAGAGAAGTCGGCTGGGACAGCAGAGCAAAAAATGCCACTGCTGGCTTAGGCCCACAACACTTCTTCAAAGAAACATGATTTTGTCCCACTATCCATGCTGATACGGGAACAGAAGTTCTGGGCCAATAATTTTAACCAACTGTATTTTGATGTGATTTTTTTTCTCTCTCTGCTTCCCATTCTCCAATACATCATTTAATTAAGTGTAACCAGAGCCCTCCTTTCTTCTTTATTCAGTTCTTGAATTTCTCACCTGTTATGTGTTAACATTTAAATATGTTTTTATGTGAGTTCCTAATAGTGGGCTGCCTAATGTGTCTAAAGCTGAAAAAAAATCAATGTTCCCATTTCCCAGCTCTTTCTGAACCAATTGCTTCTGCTAATGTTTTCTAGATGACATCTCCAGATGTCATTGGGTCAGACAGGAGGACAGTTTTACAATCTATACTTAGCTATGCATTCTACTTATCTATCAACTACAAAAAAGAAAAGCTTTTTATTTTGGGAATTCAGCTCCAAGTGCATTTATTAACTTAAACAAAACACAATTAGGTTTCCACCTGTGAGCCATCCCTAACCGGCATCCAAAAGCATGAGGTGAGTAGGATTAGCAAAACAAAACCTTCACTTTTTAAACTGTTTATTTTTTAGATCTATTTATATCAAAGACATAGATTACTCACTTAGGTTGTGTGTGAAATCCAATTTATCTAGGAAATCCCCCTTCAAAAAAAAGGCTTCCATTTTGATTGCCCCTCATCGTTATATACTTAACAATTTGGACAAACAACATAAAATATAGTGCACTGAATAGTAAACCACTGAGAGTATCACACGAGCTAAACAAGATGCAGTTCTGTTGTCTGGTGTCTGCAGAATGACTCACCACACATTGCTTAGAATTTATTTGACTAAATGCAGTGACTCATTTGCAATGGTGATTTGGTGTAATAACTTGCCTGCAGCACATTTTTTAAACAAATGTTGGTAATACATCTATGTAGTATTGAGTTACATTTTTAAACTAGTTTTTTTTCTTTTAGAAAGGGTTATTAATTTGATCAAGAATATTCTTCTATGTCAAGATACCTTTTCTTTTAACGCGTTGCCAGAGTGGGTATTCACATTTGTGGAGCTTTCTTGCAGTAGCTATCCCTCTCTGTAGCTCTCACACATCTGTCCTTCAGTAAGCATGTATGCATGAATATCGTGTTTTCTTTCAATTATTAAGGATATACAAAATCTGTAGCTACTTAATCAAATGTTTTTTAAATATTATATTAAACCAAGTGCGTGAATTTCAAGTAAAACAGTTGCAGCATAAGAAGTAAGCTTAATTAATTCTCTGCAAAGAGCCAAAAGACATTTTCTAAGCAAATTAAATTATTCCTATGCCAAGTCCAAAGACCATAGAGTGCAGGGAATTGCATTGTGGTAAATATATCATAGTCTTGGTCATTGTTGCATTGTGATATGTTTGTTGGCCTGGATAGTAGCTGTACAAGGAACAATCCTGTAAGTCAACTGGAGGTAGGGAAAGGCACAGGTAAAAGGATATCAAATTCAGACCACACAGCAATCATAAGCTGGGTTTTATAGTGCAAGCTCATTAATGCACTTCTAAATTTCATTTAATTGTAAGTGTAGTTTTCTCTTCATATTTCACTTTTCTCAACCTGACCTTCAGTTTTCTTCCAAATGTCCATTTAGTTTTTTGTGTCACACTATTTCAGTTCAATTTTTAGTGCTTGCTTTGGTTAGACTCTACAATTAAGCTGTCCAAGGCAAAATGGTTCAGGACAAGGCCCTCAATTGCAGTAAAAGTGGAGACAGACAGTTCCAGAAAATACCTTCTGTATGTTATCAAGCTTGCAGGCAATGTCATGGCTGTATGGCTACATATGGATTATGTTTTTCCTCCTGTTTAAAATAAATTGCTTTTGAAGATGCATTCAATTGCATATGAAGTTCGAATGCAGATTTAAGTTTTTTTTCAACATAAAAGCTTCCTCATTGCTGTCACTATCTACTCATGTGAACATGCTTACTGAAGTAAGTTTCATTAATTTGTTAATATTAAACAGAGCACAGATTTAATGTGAATTGCCAGTGTCATTCTACTAATTGCAAATTTTGTGTTGTGATTTTAGTTGTTGTTGTGATTAATTCCAAATATTAAATCCTGTTGCATTCTTAAATTTCATTATCTAACATTGTGGTCTTGAAAATTGGCTCTATATCATCTAAATATAATATATTACTCATCAGTAGGTGAACACCTCTGCATGATGGGCTGTTGCCTATTCTTACTTCAGATCCAAGTATACATGCAAATGGCTTATGTATTCTTGCTGCAGATGTTTTGTATATGCATTTGTATCATGTACCCAAGCTTATTATCAAAATTTAAAATATGTGGTTTCCAATGATGGCACATAATACTACTTTTGAAAAACTAAGCTGAAATTCATTATTGTTACATCCTTTCTTTTGAATCAACAGTACCTTTATAACAATCAGTATAATCCATGACCACATTATCATCGACAGCAATCAGATATGCCAGGATGTGCATGTAAAAACAGGAAAATTGGTGTCATATTTTCTTGGTGACCAAATTGCCATTGTAAATAAATGTGATTCAATGTTTTCTTCCATAATGCTTGTCCATCTGTCTTAGCCCTTCCTGTCTTCCTTTGTCTGGTATTAAGAATTCCCACTCTGGCATTACAGATATTTTTCTGAGCTCCAAAGGAGTAACCTATGGACCTTTTGCTGAAGGATGTTATAAATGAAAATTTGACTGATATTCTATCAGCTTTGTGAATGGAATGAGGTGATGTGTATGAGGGAACCCTTTGGTCTTACCAATCTGCCCCACACCACTCTCCTCTAGCATGTATGAGCATGCTTGAACAATAAGTGCTACCTGATATCTGATTGTAAATCAAGCAGGTAACATATGCAATTTTTATTGTGTGATATCTGAATAATTCTTATAGTTGTGTAATGTACCTCATGGATAAAGAACCAGAATTCAATCCAAAGATGCACTAAATGGTATGATTTCCTGTTTTTTTTAAATCTGTGATGTGATGATATAATCTTGCACACATCGTTTTGTACAAATGGATGAGACAGAAAGCTTCAGATGTAAATAAAGCATCAATAGTTATAATTTATCAGCTCACTGTGGTGACATTGAAATATACTGCAGTGATATAGATTTTTATATAAACAGATAGGGAGCTGAAGTAAATTCTGCTATTTGTTCTGTAAAGAATATTAAAGAATTACCCATAATTCCTACATTAGGGTTTTTTTCCAACATATCTATAATTACATAACTATTTCTTAAAAAAAGCATCTTTGAAAAAGGTCTCTTCAGGACCCCTGGTGGCACTGGCCATTGATGTGGTAAAACACAGCTTGGTCATTCCCCGTATGATTATGCACTTCATGTGAGAAGGTGGAAAAAAGCAGGCAGTGAATCAGTGCAAGGTATTTGCATTCAATTCAAGCAATCATTCATAGAGTGATTTGGCAAAGAAACAAGAGACCTGCCAGTCCTCTGTACTTGAAAATATTAGGTGACATCTTGGAAGAAATGCACTAACGTTGAAATGGCAAGAATTCTGTCTACAACTTGTAGTTTAATGCATTTAACTAAAAAATTAATAATTATTAATTTCCAAGTATATATAATGTTTCAAGTATGTCACTTACAATTAAAAGAAAATAGTTGTCAATTGTTTTTTGTCATGCAGTAGTTAATTGTTTTACTTTGTGATCTATACATAATAATAGTGTTAGAGCCCTGTATCATGATAATATTGAATATTAATATTCATACTCTTCCCGCACACCGCACCCCACCTCCTTCAAATAATAGTTATCTGCTTTTATCCTTGGGAATTCAGTACCATTTTGGGCTGCTTTAGGTTGTTAATTTTTTTTATTTTAGTTGTTAAATCTATTTTCTTATATTCTGCTATTGGCCTAAATCTAAACTCTCCCATCCCAAGATGAATCTCAGACACATCACTCATTCTGTTACAAAGAAAGATGAGGAATCTTTAAATTTTACATTTACAAGATCCTACAACGAAGGTGTTGTAAGTTGCTCTTTCTGGGCACTGCAGGTTCAAGCAGCACTGACGTAAAAGAGAACCGTAATCTGGAGAACGTCTCTCTTAAGGAAAGCAATCAAACTCCTGGTGAGACGCAGCTTTCAAATGGCAGCAATTCCTCCATTAACAGAAAACGGCCACTGGAAGAGGGCAATAACGGGCATCGCATCCTAAATTCCGTGCTAAGAAGAGGAAGAAAACACCGGGGTCCCATTCTGCCAAAGAATGCACTTATGCAATTAAATGAAATTAAACCAGGCCTCCAGTACAAGTTGCTATCTCAATCTGGCCCAGTCCATGCTCCTGTGTTTATCATGTCTGTTGAGGTCAATGGACAAAACTTTGAAGGATCTGGGCCCACCAAGAAAAAAGCCAAGTTACACGTAGCTGAAAAAGCCCTGAGGTCCTTTGTTCAGTTTCCAAATGCCTCTGAGGGCCCACCTGGCTATGGGGTCGAATGCTGATGTTAATACAGACTTACGTCAGATCATTCTGACTTCCCAGATACTCTCTTTTAATGGATTTGAAACCCCAGCACAAGGAGATGATCCTTATCTCTTTGGGTCCAATGGAGATGGTTCCTTCAATTCAGGTGACTATAATTCTTTTGGTGTCTCGTGCGGTGTTGGAGGAAGTACTGTAGGTCAGTCAGCAATGACTGCTCCATCTCCTTTGCCATGACCAGTGGAAAGAACCAGTCATGATCCTGAATGAACTGCGCCCAGGACTCAAATATGAGTTTGTTTCTGAGAGTGGAGAGAGCCATGCAAAAAATTTCATCATGGCAGTGACTGTAGATGGACAGACGTTTGAAGGGTCAGGGAGAAACAAGAAGTTGGCAAAGGCTCGGGCTGCTCAAGCAACTCTTCAGACTCTGTTTAATATGCAACTGGACTCAACTCCATCACGGCAACCTATTCTTAGTGAAGGTCTTCAGCTTCACCTGCCTCAGGTAGGAAAATTGTTTTTAAGCATGGCTTATGCTGACAGAAATTAGTTTTTTTTATATTTAGGATAAAAGTCTTGGACATAATTTGGTAATGTACAAACAAGGACTTAATACAAACAGAGGTTTTAAATATGTTCCTTGCAGCAATCGGCCATGCCATTCTCAATATAATGGAGGACTAAAAAATTTTTAAAAACAACATTTGCTAGAAGTTTGAATTAAAAACTGGGAACACTTCAGCAAGTCAGGCAACATGTGTGAAAAGGGAAACAGTTCATGTTTCAGGTCAAAGACCCTTCATCAGAACTGGGAAAGAGAGAAAAGCATGTTAGTTTAAAGTTGCAGACAAGGTGAGTGAGTGAGAGAGAATGGAAAGGATAAAGGGAACAACTGTGACAGGGTAAGGCCAGGTGCCTTGGGGATAAGTTGTAGAGATCCTCTACTCATTAAGTTTATTGGGGGGCAGTTAAAGGGAGATAATACAAATAAAGAAATGTAAAAAGATATTGCAAAATGTTGGGCTTCAGCTCTGAAATGTCTTCCTTCTTCCCCTCTACCATAGTTGACAGAGCCCTTGACCACATCTCATCTATTTCCTGCACCTCTGCTCACATCACCACCTCCTGCACCAAGCAAAGAGAATTTCCCTGATCCCTGATGCACTTAATGGATCATCCTTTGTAATGCTTGCCAATTCCAAAAATATTTCATTACCAGACAATTCTCCTCTCCTCCCCTCCCCTTTCAGCATTTGGAAAGAACCATCCCCTTTGGGACTTCCTGTCCACTCTTCTGACCCCACCCACTACGTCTCCTCTTATGAAGCTTGCCCATGCAATTGGAGAAGATGTAACACCTATCACCTCATCTTTTCCCCCATCCAGGGATGCAAACAGTCTTTCCAGGTGAAGCTGTGATGGACTTGCACTTCTTCCAAACTAGTGTAGTATGTTTGAAGTTTATAGTGTGGCCTCCTTTACATTGGAGAAACTAAATGCAGATTGCTTTGTGGAGCACCTGCATTTAGTCCTCAGGAGCGACCCTGAACTTCCATTGACAGCACCTATATATCTCTGTCCCACTCCTTCTCTGAACTATCTGCTTCCTGCACTGTCAAAACAAAGAACGACATAAGCTGAAGGAACATATCTCATCTTCTGATGGGGCACATTGAAGTCTTCTGGACATAGTATTGATTTTTTTTATTCATTCAAGGGCTTTGGGCTTAGTTGGCTGAGCCAGTATTTAATTACTCATCCTTAATTGCTTCTGAGAAGGTGGTAGTGAGTTGCCTCCTTGAACTGCTGCAGTCCTTGAGGTGTGGGTATACCCACAGTGCTGTTCCACGACTTCAAGTAACTTTGCTTTCTCTGGCTGTATTAGAAATGGACATTTTTGCTGATAGTCAACCATCTGTGATATGGCTCAGTTTTCTCTCTCCATTAGCAGAGCCTAACCTGCTGGGCATGTCCCATAACCCTGCATTTTGCAATATATTAAACTTCTTTGTGTGCATTATACCCATCTAAACTGCCCCCATTAACCAGCGACCAGATGACTTCTACAGTTTATCCCCACAGCAACCCAACCTCACCCTATCAGACATGCTCTCTTTGTCCTATCCATCCATCCCCCACTTTCTCTGAACAAAGCTATTGTTTTGTTTCTTCCTTGGTTCTAGCAATGGGATCTTCGATCTGTAACATTGATTCTGTTTCTCTTTCTATAGATGCTTCCTGATTCACTGTGTATTTCCAGCATTTTCTGTTTTTATTGAAAGAGGGTATCGTGTAGTGACACATGCTAATCGGATGCTTTCCAGAGGCATGTCAAATTGTTTTGTTAGTTCTTCATAATTCCTATTGTCATTGTCATGGTAGGAATTCTTTTTTGCCCTCTTTTTATGCTTGTTATCTTAACAGTTGCCTTTGAACTAATGTATAAAGACATTTTTTTTTGCTGTTGAAGAGTGTACAATTTAATACTTTTCAGGTAAGAAGTTTTTGAATTTTTAAATGAGTAAATAATTTTAAGTATTACAGATTTGTAATAAAAACTGCTTGAATGCTCAGAAATAATGACAAATGTGTTGCTCAAATCTGTGATGTTTGCTGCTGACACCCTTTGTTGAAATTCAAACATTTGCCACCTGTTGTTATTACCATTTTTGTTTGTTTTGTCCATTCCTTTTTAATTATTATACTAATTGGAGAACTGTTCAGAGCTGACATATTCACATATGGCTGCCTCTTATGTCATATGATCTATGTCCCCTTGCGCTGCACCCATCAATCACTTGAAACAACTCTCTCTTAGTTCTCATCCATCCCTTCCTAATTATAAAATCCTCTGTCAAATCACCCCAGAATCTTTGTTCTATTTAAAAGAAGCTGAAGGCTTTTAAAATACTTATTTCATACTTGTATTTCATTATGCCAGGCAGTGAGATATTCACTCAAGATGCTTTTTTAAGTTTTCTGAACCCAAATCCCTCTTGAAGAAAAGGCCTCCCAAACAAAGTGTGAAATTGAAAATTTGGACAGAGTTGAAATTTGGTACTAAAGGAAACCAAGGTGGTTTCACTTGTAATTGCTTTGCAGAGACCGAGGCAATAAATATTGAGGCAGTTTTGTGCAATAAATCGGTGCTAATTGCAGATTAATGTGTTTAATTAAAAAGAAAATTTAAGAGAGATTCGAAAGTAAAATTAAATAACACAACTAGTGTGTGAATAAGGGAGAACCCAAATGAGATAGAGAATAGGGATCTGTAGAAACTAATCCTATAAAACAGGTACTTACTTCCTGTGTGAATGAGGATGAAGACTGGCAAAAGCACCTAGCATGGAGACCCTGGTAAAGGAGAGGAAACAATGATACAGCAGTTGTCAAATGATCCATAATTAGGGTGCCAAGAGGCATCCTTTGCTACAGGATCATGGTACATTGCCAACCTGTTGCCAGGTGGAGAGACATCTCAAGAGGGAGTAGGAAGATCTAGTCCTTACAGTCCATGACGGGATTGACAGTGTTGGAAGGAAGAGGCAGGTGACACTGTTGGAGAGTACTTTGCAGAGTTATAATCAGGGTTATTACCAGTGCCACAACCAAGTTGACGTGGGAATAAATGATTAGAAAAATGAACACGTGCCTGAAGAAATACTATGGCATATAGGGATTCCTTTTCAGGCAACATTGATACTAACTCTGGAACAGAAAGGAATTGTAACATTAGGACATATTCCACCTAAAGAAGAGGGGGAGCAGCTTCCAATAGTAAGAATGAATAGAGTGATTATAACAACCTAGAAAGGCAGGATTAATTATGATGCACAGCAAGCCAATGAATGTTTCTTTCAAGGGGCTATTCTGCAATATTTTATTGCATACAGATTCAACTCAGTGTATCAAATCTTGCCTTGCAGAATCATTGTGCTCAAAAAATCTTTCCTCCTCTCACTCTGCAATTGTGGAGCAAACAGAAGTGAGCAGGTAAATTACAAGTTCTTGGTTGGGAAATGCTCAGGGAAGAGAGGCCTGCTGGCATTGAGGGAGAAGTTTGGAGTGTTGGTTGTTGGTGGGAAAGGCACTTCATGGGTTGGGGGTTAGATAGGGGACATTGAGGGCAGAAGTTGCAACTGGCTGCTGGAGAAGGGGGATAGTGTTGGGATTGTGATTAGATGCTGCAGCATTTGGTGAGAGGCTATTATTTGATGTAATCATGAAAGTGGGGCTGAAAGTTTGTGGGGGTGTCTGTGGAAGACCAACCATATGATGAAAGTCTTGTTTACCTGAAGGACACTGACCAATTTGAGTAAATTTTCCTGCTTAATTATACAGAAGTTTAGCCCAATTGTGTGTTGCATTCAGTTGAATGCAGCTGCTACTGCTCAGGTACCTCCATGCATTATTGTATCCTGCGCATTGAGACCTGGAAGGAAAATTACAGATTTAAGACACTACATGTCGGTATCACATGATTGGTTTTTCAAAACCAATTCTGTTGTATAAGTGTTGCACTTTGTTATAACTTCCTAGGCCAAATACTTTAGGCATATTGATTGTTGGTGAGGATTCCAAAGTATTAGCAAGCAATAGTTCTAAAACAAATGAGGGGGAAGAGAACAGAATAGTCAAAAACTTTCCTTGTGGCACTATGGGTACAAGGAAGAAACTGAACAACAGAAAGTAACTAAGCCAGTATTAAGTAATTAAGAATCACTGGTGAATAAAACACTTAGACCCTGACAGTCTATGGCCCAAATAAATATGCGTTGCATATTATATCCAGAATATAAGCACAAATTGAACTCTATTTACAAGTTCAATGAATGATATGGTTGGATATTCAAAAACAGGATCGTTAGGTATAAGTATACTAGACTATAAGGTTTGCAAGGAAAATAAATAAAATTTTAGAAGGTGAATAGTAACTTCAGTAATTAAGGATGAAATGGCAGCGTGATTGAGTTTCTGAAAGGGGAAAAAACATGAAACCATTGCAGATATTCTCAATTTTCATTATGCTGACTTCCATCCAGTGATGGAGAAATGCCCACAAGAAACTGGGCAAATTTGCTTGTGGTTAAAATCACAGTAAGTTCCCACACAATGGGAAATATTGGAAAAGGAATTTGCTGGGATCAGAACCAACTAAGTGACAAGAGTTCCAGTTGCCAAAGAAAAGTCCATGTAAAACTAGAGACAAGGTAAAACCTAAACTGAACGAAAAGTGTACAACAACGAAAATTAATACAAAGTTGGCAATTGGTAGAGATAAAGAGAAATGTAAAAGATGACAAAACAGAACTATAAAATGAGAGTTTGTAAAGGAATTTAACAAGGGAAGCCAAAATCAGCACATATTTCTTCTGTTACCTGAGTAGGATTGTTAGCTCTGTCAGGCTCTTAGAACAGATAACAGTGGTATTGTACATGAAAATAAGAAAATGATGAGCATGTTGAATAAATTACTTGTCATCAGCATTTACCAATAAGCGAAAGGATAATGTCCTGAGAGAACTAATATTAAATTAAAGAGTGTATTGCCAAATTTAATAAGCAAAATATTGAAGGAAATAAGGGCATGAAGGTATGACATTTTCAGGAGCAGACTATTTCCACCCTAGGTACTACAGTTTCTCCAAGTTCTTTCTATTTTTCCAATCTTTCGTGTGGGTTGGGAAACTGTGAAAGGGAGCATGTGGAAAATGTGGTTCCTGTTAGCCAAGCTGTTGAGTAAACATCTAAACCAGCATAGATTTATTTAAAAAATTGTCATGTATGATGATTCTGATTGAACTTTCTGAAGCAATGGAATGTCTGTAGATGACAATATATACAGACTGACAAATTTATAAAAATATGAGGGGCTTAGAGAGGGTAGATAGCATATTTTTCCCCAGGGTGAAAATGTCAAATACCAGATGACATAGCCTTAAGGTGAGAGGGGGAAAGTTTAAAGGAGATGTGTAAGGCAGGTCTTTTTATGCAGGGAATAGTAGGTGCCTGGAATGTGTTGCCAGGGCTGGTGTGGAAGCAGATACATAGCAGCATTTAAGGGGGCTTTGGACTGTGAACAGGCAGTGATGGAGGGATAGAGACCATGTGCAGGCAGATGGGATTTGTTTAAATTGGCATCATGATCAGTGCAGGTATGTTAGGCCAAAGGGTCTATTCCTGTGTTGTACTGTTTCATGTTATGAATTGAATATATTTACAAAACTAGCTAGACAATTGGCTAAGCAGCAAGGGACAGGAAATGGGCAGGTACGCATTATGGGAGACTGCGTAGAGTTAGTTCCCACAAGGTGTTAACTCTGCAACTTTACACTGAGTTTATGTAACCTAGACAGTAAACCACATATCCAAATTTGCTGATGCCACAAAGATGGACTACATTATCAGTGATGGGTTAACAGCATTAAATGACAAAGTGATAAAGAGTCCTAATTTATGGGGTAATGTTGGCACTTCCACGCAGAACCCAATTTCCCAATGTTTCTGTCATGTTTGTATCCTAGTTGAGTCTGTTGACCTAGTGTGGTTGCAGTAATTTTCCAGTACATTTTAGTCATTCATTGATAGGAAGTGAGCATCAATAGTTAGGTCCATCTCGAATGCCCCTTGAGAATATGGTAGTGAGCCACCTTCTTGAACCATTGCAGTCCTTCTCATGAAGTTACTCCCTCAACTGCCATGAGGTATGGAGTTCAATGGCTTAAGCCCTTTGACAATATAGGAAATGGGATTGGAGGGAGCCTGCAGTGTGTAGTGTTCCCATGCATCTGCTGCCCTTGTCCTTTCTGGGTAGTAAAGGTCATGGGTTTGGAAGATGCTGACAGATTAGCTAAAGTGGGTAATTGTGGTTTAGAGAATAGATGTTTAGTATGGTGGATGCAATGCCAGTCAAGTGGGCTACTTTGTTTTGTTTGCTGTTGAGCTTTCCCAGTGTTATTGGAACTGCAACTCATCTTGACTTGTGCCTTGTAGATGGTGCAAAGGCTTTGTGAAGTCAGGAGGTGAGTTGCTTGTGATAGGATTCCCAGGCCTGAGCAGAAATTGTGTGGTCTGTCCATTGCATTTCTGGTTAAGTTGTTGATGGTGGAAGACTCAGTGGTGGTAATGCCACTGAATAACAAAGATACGTGGTTAGACCTTCTCTTGGTTCAGATAGTAATTATCTGGCACTTTTGTGGCATTAGTATTATGCTATTTATTAGCCATGGCTCAATGTCATCTAAGTTTTGCTTTATGCAGGCACAAACTGTTTCATTTTCTGAAAAGTTCTAAATAGAATTAAACATTACATAATCATTAGCGAACATCCTCACTTTGACTTGCGTTGACAAGAGGGTCATTGATGAAGATGTCCAAGGGCTTGGATGGTTGACAGCTGACAATCACAACCATCTTCTTTTCTGCAAGGTATGACTTCAGCCATTTCTACTGGACTCATTATTTGGTCCCCTTGCCTTTTGAAGTATATATGAAGGACTTAGATAAATGTAGGGATTGTGACTAAAAACAAATGTGAAGATAAAAAAGAAAGGTTGTGTGGATGAGGGGGAAAGCTTATGACTGCCGGAAAATATAGATAGTCTGATCAGTTGAACAGAAAAGAATTTTAATAAAGTAAAATGTGAAGTAATGTATTTGTGAAGATGCAACAAAGCAAAGGAATATACAATAAGTAGCAGCACCTTGAGCGGTGTGGAGGAACAAATGAGCCTTGGAGAGTATATTCAGATTCTTGAAGATAGCAGGGAAGGTCAGTAAGGTGGTTAAAAAGACACCTTTATTAACTGACACATGGAGTGTAAGATCAGGGAGGTTATGCAAGAACTGCATACAAGACCACAATTTGAATACTATATACATTTCACATCACCATGGTACAGGAAAAATGGGTGGAGTTGGAGAGGTGCAAGGGAGATTCACAATGCTGTTGCCAAGACTGGAAAATGTAGCTATAAATAAAGATTAGATAAGCTGGGATTGGAAGAGATGAGGGTGAGAGGAGAGATAATTGAAGTGTATAAAATTGTGAGAGACAAACATAAATAGGAGGTATATTTCCCTAAACAGATGCGTATAGGCTTAAAGTAATTAGTAAAATAATGAAAAGGGAGATGAGGAAATATTTTGAGTATAGTTGCTCTGAAGATTTTAGGTGTCTTGAATCACTTCCTGAAAGGGTAGTAGAGGCAGAAATCTTTGTCACATTTAAAATATTTACATGAAATTTGCTTGAAGAGCTCTGAACATTGACAGGCAAGTTAAGATTAGGCCCAGTAGCTTTTTTTGACTGGCACAGACAGAATAAGCCATATGGTCTCCTGTGTCACTAATTTTCTATAATTGGAGTGTTTTCACCTTGATGCTAGTTAACTTGAATTTTACCAAGGCTTTTTGATGCCATACTCGATCAAATTTTGCCTTGATGTCAAAGGCAGACACTTTCATCATGTCATGGAATTCAGCTCCTTGTTCTATGTTTGGACCGAGGCTGTGATGACATTTGGAGCTGAATGGTCATGGTGAAACCCAAATTAAGCTTCAGTGGTCAAGTTATTGAACAGTGGGTGCCGTACAAAAGCATTGTTGATGTTGCCTTCCATCATTCTAGTGCTGTTTGGAAGTAAATTGATTGGGTACAACTGATCGGATAAGATTTCTCAGCAGGTCATAGCTGGACGAGTTTTCAACTTGTTAATTAGATGCTTATGTTTTAATTGTACTGGAACAGTTTGGCCAGAGGTGGAGCCATTTCCGGTACTGACGTATGACATGAAATTTGTTTTGCAGCAGCAGTGCAGTGCAAAGACATAAAAATCCATAAATTACAAAAATAAATAAATAGTGCAACCCCACTTTAAGATGACAGGTGTGGGCAGTCTGCTGCTGGAAGGAAATTCTAGCCCATTAATAGATTAAGTGACTGGACAAAACTCTAACAAATGGATTTCAATGAGCAGGAAAGGGAAACAGAGAGTACTTACTGAATGGTGAAAAATAAATGCAGTGAAGATCTAAAATGATGGTCCTTGTGCATGGATCATGAACACTTCATAGATAGGTATAATGAATCAAAGACGTATAATAGGATTGGCAGACACTTGGCCACACCTTTGGAAGGAGTGCAGCGTAACTTACCAGAGACCTGGACTCATCAAATTATGATGAGGGATTACAGTAATATGTGGTATTTTTCCCAGAATTTAGAGATTTAAGTGACATTTTCAAGATTTTAAAAGACACAGTCACTCTGCTGGAGTAGATGTTTTCACTGATTTAGGAATCTAGAATTTGGGGGCATGATCTAGGAAACAGGGCCAAACCTTTGGAAGTGAAGTTAGGAAATGCTTCTTCAAGAGGAAGTGTAGAAATTTGGCACTCTTTTCCACAAATGACAATTGAAGCTGCATCATTTGTTAATTTTAAATCCTGAGACTGAGCAACCTTTTGGCAATGTTCAATAATATCGTCAAACATTTTAAGGAATATTGATAAAGGGGTAAGCATGGAATTGGTTGGATATTGACCACAATCATATTAACTGGGGAAAGAAATTTGAGGGGCTAAATGGCAAACATTCCTTTGAATAACATTATCTTCTTTTGATTGAAGTTCAGACCTGGTTCTGCCATTTTCGTATGGCAGCCAATACTTAAAAGTATCAAGAACTATCCAGAGTTCAAAAGCTCAGTAAGGAATGATTAATGGTTGCAGCACTGCTGAGTATGGATGTTTCATGATGTTCTGGCACAGCACTGCAATGGTGTGCAGCAGCAATCTGTCAGTTAATGGTGTATATCAATTCCATGCTGTTACTGCCAAAATCTTTTATATTTCTGAATGGTAAACTTTGCTAGCATTATTTCCTATTGTAAGCATGGGCTTTCAGATTTTGAAGCCTTATGCTTTAAGCAGCAGAGCCTCCTGACCAGCCAATATCTTACAGATCTAAGCAATAAAAGTTGTCTCAAAATGGGATACATTAAATTTGCAACCTATTGTTGAGAATGATTATGGATATCCTCATCCCACCATGTTAAATTAATCATTTCAATATTCAGCCATGAAGTGATCTGTTCACAGTTAGTAAACCAAATAATAAATGTAGATTCTGCTATTTGTCTTGCATGGGATCTGTATGAATAATTCTTGGTACATTTGTATACTTGTATCAATGCTTGTCGGGGATACAAATGTTTTCTCCAATGTTATCATCTAATAATGCAGTTTTAAAAATAAGTCTTGCAGTATGCATTCTGCTGTTGTAGTGACTATATGTTACAGAAAAGGGAAGAAATTTGACTTGCATATACAGTTGCTGTTGAAATAAACCGCATCACCAGCACTTTTAACACTGTATCTTATCACGAAGTGCTTCACTAAATATTGTCAAACAAAACTTGACCAACTATAAAGGGAGAAAGTAAGATGATCAGGGCATTTAAGGACCATCAAAAAAGGAAGAAGCATTTGCATGGAGGGCTTCTCTGATCAGATGTTGAAGAACCTTTGCTCAGTATCCCATCTACTTACTGTACCTCTGTTAACTCCCCTTCTTCCCCAGGACAGAACAAGAACAGAGCTCCCTGGTCCTTGTTTTCCACCCCACCACCATCAGCATTCATTGTATCATCCCTCGCAATTAACGCCAGCTCTAATGAGACTCCACCACTAGACATGCATTCCCCTCCCCTCCCCATTCAGTACTTTGTAGGGATCACTCCCCTTGTGACTTCTGTGTACACTCTTACACCTGCTTACCAGCCCCTGACATATAGCACTTTTCCATGCAACCGCAGGAGGTGCAACACCTGTTCTTTTACCTCATCTCTTCCCACCATCCAGGGACCCAAGCATTCTTTCCAGATGAAGTCACGATTCACTTGTACTTTAAATTTTTTTTTAATTTTAAATTTTATTTACAGCGTGGTAACAGGCCCTTCCGGCCCAACGAGTCGGCGCCGCCCATTTTAAACCCAAATTAACCTACCCGTACGTCTTTGCAATGTGGGAGGAAACCGGGGCACCCGGAGGAAACCCATGCAGACACGGGAGAACGTACAAACTCCTTACAGACAGTGACGGGAATCGAACCCCGATCGCTGGCGCTGTAATAGCGTCGCGCTAACTGCTATGCTACCGTGCCGCCCTTCTTTCAGCCTAGTCTACTGCATTCACTGTTCACAATGTGGACTCCTCTATACTGGAGAAACCAAATGTAGATTGGGTGATTACTTAGTGGAGCACCTGTGCTCAGTCCACAGGAAGGACCCTGAGTTTCCAGTTGCATCCCATGTTAACTCACCATCCCACTCCCACTCTGACCTCTTTGTTTGTGGCCTCCTGCACTGTTACAATGTGACCGACTACAAGGAACAATACCTCATCTTCCATTTGGGAACATTGCAGCTTTCTGGACTTAACGTCGAATTCTGTAACTTTAGGTAACATGATTTTTCTTCCTGTCTGTAACTGAACCATTTCCACCTGCCATCCTTTTTCTCTTCTCTGTGTATAGTCTGGCCTACTGAACATGTCCCATTTTGCCTGATCTACATCAGCCACATATTACACAATATGGTATCTTATCCCATCTGCCACATGTTCACTCTATCAGAGAAATTCCCTTGGTTTCACCCACATTTCACTGCTACAGTGACAACTTATTTCTCTCTTTTTCAGATCTGATAAAGGGTACCTCGTCTGAAACATTAACTGTTTCTCTTTCCACATATGCTGCCCAGCCGACTTAGTTTTTCCAGCATTTTCCATTTTGTTTTCTTCTTATCCTACTCTCATAAGTCTGCCTGTCAGGCAAGTCCTACCATTAACAACTCTTTACATAGGCCCAGTAGCTTAAAATGCTGATAAGTGTCCCCATTAAGTCATTTCAATACATCCTATCACAGACACTGTCATTGTTTGATACATCCCTCCCCCCCCCCCCCCCCCCCCCCCCGCCAAAAAGACAGGTGAGGATGAGACCAGGTTGTTTTATTCTCTTGTTGGTTCTCATGTCACCTGACTTAGATATGATCTCCCAGCTTAGTCTTTTGGCATTCATCCAGCTTGGTCAGTGGTGGTGCTACCAAACTAGTCTTAGCATTGTACTTTGAAGTCCCTGGCTCAGAGTACATTCTGTGCTTGTGATATTCAGTATATCTGGTTCAGTTGAATGGAATGCTAGGCATATCATGTGAACGACATCGACAGTTACAATGGTAGATTTCCTTACTAAAATATGTTTTTTGCTACAATTTAGTAATTTCATATGCAAAAGACAGATAAGAATTACGAATATTAGGTCTTTAACTTTAGGTGATTTAAATCTCCATTTGCTGTGGTAAGATTTTTAACTAATTTCTCCAGTTTCTTATTCTAGGCATATGGATTACAAGTTCACTAATTTAACCACTGCACAACCATTATTTAATAATAAGGTAATATAAACTAAATTTCAACCTAATAGCAAAATTCCTGAATCCCAAAGAGCTTTGAAAGTTTACAGGTTACACTTTCATCGTTTCAAAGGGATCCATCTTTCCAAAGTTCCTCCCTCTTTTAAACCTGTATTGAATCCATCTCTTGATTTATTTTTGGATCCTGCCCATAACTGCTAAGTTACCAATTTCCTGTGTTGTAAGACTTCATGCTTGCTTGCTACATTCCCTATGACCTTGTAGATTAATGCATCAATTTTCTCTTTTTAATTGGTTAACATCTGCCTAAGCCACTTCATCTTTGTAGAAACATTTCCTGTTAGCTATTACTTGCAAACTTATTCTTTCCCCTTCCAGATATCATTGTGGCTAAATTCATTATTTAATTTCTATATTTCATCTAATCTGAATAACTCTTTAGCTTTGTGTAACACACTTTGTTTTGTCTTATGCACTGTGACCATGGTTGCCTTAATATACAAAATGGAACTTTTCCACTTCTGGGATATGTATTAGGCTTGCAGTGTGATATACTCATCTGTAAATACTCCGACTATTATTTTCATCTAATATCCCATCCTTCCCAAGTCAGCCTTCTTTAAAATCTTTTTTGTATTTGATATTTCATTTCACAAAACATCAACAATTCATGATCAGTGTTACAAGACTGTAGGGAAAGAAAATTATTGTAGTTAGGACATGTAAATAAAAATCAGAAACTTAACTATCCCATGCCTTGGTCTGGCCAAATCTTGCATGTTGCAACCCTTTTGGTCCCACACAAAGGAAACATCTCTGGAGAAGATCAATTGCACATAATAGACTTAATATTTATACCCTGGTCATGGTAGTGTAGTGCTTAACGTAACGCTATTACAGTGCCAGCAACCTGGGTTCAATTCCGGCCACTGTCTGTAAGGAGTTTGCAAGTTCTTCCCGTGTCTGCGTGGGTTTTGTCCGGGTGCTCTGGTTTCCTCCCACATTCCAAAGATGTACGGGTTAGGAAGTTATGGGCATGCTATGTTGGCGCGAGAAGCGTGGCGACACTTGCGGGCTGCCCCCAGAACACTCTACACAAAAGACACGTTTCACTTCGTGTTTCGATGTACATGTGACTAATAAAGATATCTCATCTGATCATCTGGTCACTCTTGCCTGCCATCCCAGCCTCCACTGATCTTTTCCTTATTTTTCATGAGTCTTTTATTGTTCAATATGAGCAGCACTTGTAGAGGGTGTACCAATGTGGTATTGCATTTACACCTTGCAATGGATGCAATTCTGAGACGGTAATTTTTTCCCAATGTTATATACAGCCAGGTTGTCAACCCAAGTCTGTGCTTTGACTGCCCTTGCTCTTCATGGGATATCAGTGCCACCAATTTTCTTTCTCATTTCTTTTTCAGTCTTCCTTTATGTACCTCACATATGCTATCCTGTTATCCCCACTACATCTGATACACTACTTCACAAAACCTTATATTAACATGATTGATGGCCAGATATCTCCAGTGGTAAGCATCAGAAAATATTGCAAGGTTCTATATTATTCACCAGCACTGTCATAAGATGATAATTATTTTAAAAGTATAAAGGACATCCACACTGAAATTTGGCAGTTTCCTTTGTAAATGTCAATAATTCCTTTTCAGTTAAAGCAAGAAAATGGAGCATCAGCAGTTTTAATACATTGAAGATGTGATTAATCAACGTTAGGTGTTGAGAATCATGGAAACCATGCAGTACTTCATTCAGCTGCTGGCTGTTCAGTGGAACAATTCTAATTAGTCCCAGTACTTCCTCAGAGCCCTATAAAAATAAATAAAGAGAGCATCCACTTTAACAAAACAAAATGCTGGAAACTCCAGCAGGTCAGGCAGCATCAAGTGGAAAGAGAAACAGAGTTAATGTTTCAGGTTGAAGACCTCTCATCAGAATGACACCCCTTCTTGTGGCACTTTCCCATAGAACTGCAGGACGTGCCACATCTATCCTTTGACCTCTTCCCCTTTCTTACCATCCAAGGACCCAAACAGTCCTTCCAAGTAAAGTTGCAATTCAGTTGCACTTCTTCCAATCTAATGTACTGCATTCAGTGTTCTCCTCAATAGTGGAAAAGCCAAATGCAGATTAAGTGACCACTTTGTGGAGTATCTGTATTCAGTCCCTGCGCTTCCTGGTACCTGCCACTTAAACTCTCCATACCACTCCCATCCTAACATATCTGCAGCCTGCATTGTTATAATGAGGCACAATGCAAACTTGAGGAAGAGCATCTCATCTTGCATCTAGACATGTTGCAGCCTTCCAGGCTCAACATTGAATTCAACAACTTTAGGTAACTCACTTTGTCTGTATTAGAGCTAGCCAGTTCTCTCCATTACCACAGCCTGACCTGTTGGGCATGTCCTTCTGTTCTGCATTTCGTTCCTTTTCATATGCCTTTGCCTTTGTTTTCACTCACTAAGTGCCCTCTTCTCATAGCTTTTCGAGTTTTCCAATACAGAAACAGGCCCTTCAGCCCAGCAGGTCCACGCTGACCATCTAATGCTGATTTACACTAAACCTACATTCATCCCATTTTCATTCTCCCCCAAATTCCACCATTCGTCCACACACTAGGATCAATTTACTATAGCTAATTAACCTACCAGGCCACATGTCTTTGGGATGTGGGAAGAAACTAGAGCACCCGGAGGAAACCAATGGGGTCACATGGAAATTGTGTGAACTCTACGGAGACAGTACCCAAGATCAGGATTGAACATGTGTCTCTGGCTCTATGGGGCAATGACTTTACTAGCTGTGGCACTTTGCTGACCCCTTGTTCCATTTATTCTCTTAACTGCACCCATAGACCAGATGACCTTTACAGTTTAAACCCGTGTCAGTTCTACCATGTCCTTTTGTCCTTTTCTCCGCACCTTCTCTGCAATTTAAAACAGACTTGTTTTCTCTTACTGAGTTCTGACGAAGAGTCTTCAACCTGAAATATTTCACCTTTTTTTGTACAAGTGGTGCCTGACCTACTACTGAGTGTTTCCAGCATTTTCTACTTTTTTATTTCTGATTTCTAGCATCAGTAGTATTTTGAATTTCAAAAATATAGACCAGTTAGGCTGATATAAATAGTAGTGCAAAGGCTGGAACCTTTATTAAGGAAGTGGTTTTAGGACACTTGAATAATAATATGATTGGGCAATCATATCAGTTGACATGTTTGTTTGAATTTTTTGTGTTGTAACAAACAGAGTAGCTATGAGAGAACCAGTTGATGTATACCTAGATTTTCAGAAGGCCTTTGATAAGTTTTACCACATGAGAGATTGTTTTGCAACATTGGAGCACACAGTATTGAGTTAATGTCCTGACATAAATTGATTAACAGACATAAAACCGAGCGTGGGAATAAACAGGTTATTTTTGGGTTGGGAGGATCTGACGTAGGAAGTGGCAGGGATCATTGCTATGGTCCCAGCTTTTCAGAGTCTCTGTGATTGAATTGGATGAGGGGATCGAGTGCAATATATCCAAATTTGCTGATAGTATAAAGTGGGGTGGCAGTGTGGGCTGAGAGAAGGCTTCAGGGAGGTATGGCAATGTTGAGTTAATGGGCAAAACTATGGGAGATGGAATATAATCTTGAAAGTTGTGAGGTTACCAGTTTGCTAGGAAAAGAAGAAAGATGGAGTATTTTTAAATGGTAAGAATTTGAAAGGCGTTGGTGTTCAGTGGGGGTTGAGTGCCCTTGTACGTGAATCCCTGGAAATTAACATGCTTGATGCAGCAAGCAATCAGGAAGTCAAATTGTATGTTAGCCTTTATTGCAAAAGGATTTTAGTACAAGAGTAGAAACGTCCTGCTCCAATTATATAGGACACTCCTGAGACCACATCTTGAATGTTATGTACACGTTAGGTCTCCCTAGCTATGGAAGGTTAAACTTGTGTTTGAAGAAGTGCAACAAAGGTTCATCAGATTAATTCTTGAGATGGTGGTTTCTGATTTGAGAAGAGATTAAGCAGACTGGGCCATGCTCTCCTGAGTTTAGGAGAATGAGAGGCAATCACAGTATAATGTACAAAATTCTTACAGGGTTTGATGCAGGCATGTTGCTTTCCTTAGCTTGGGTGTGTAAAACTAGTGATCATTTTTCAAAATAAAGGGTGGGCCGTTCAGGACAGAGTTGAGAAGAAACAGCTAGGATAGTGAACCTTTGGAATTCTCTAGCCAAAAGGATTATGGAGGCTCAGGCACCAAATATATTCAAAAGATCAATAACTTTTTAGATTTTAAGGGAATGAAGAAATGTGGGGTTCGTAGAAGAAAGTGCCTTGAAGGTAAATGTCAGTCAAAATGCTATTGATGGCAGAGCAAGCATGAAGGGCTGAATGGCCTCCTCCTACTTCTGTTTTTTAATGTTCTTAATAGATTAATGCTTGTATTGTGGGTAACAACGTTAAGCAATTTCCTTCAAATAAAAACAGAATGTTGGAAGTACTAACCAGGTCTGCAACATCGCTCCAGGTGCTGCATGACCAGCAGTGTATTTCCTGCATTTTCTGTTTTTATTTCAGATTTCCAACATTTACAATATTATGCTTTTGGATTAATCTGTCAAATGATGCTAATAGCAAAGTTGTGTTGCTGACCAGAATCTCAGTAAGCCTCTACCTTTCATTCTTCTGTTATATATTGGCAACTTGTTTGTCAAATCCCCTTTTTTCATCAGAGATCTTTGTAGGTGCTATAGTTTTTAATTTATCTCAAAGGATCACAGAATACCTGATTAGACATTGTTTTTGAAATGCGCACCCCTTTCTCAAATAGTTTTTCCTGGTACTCCAATTTTGCACAGTTCAATGTTCATTTTGGCAGTGATCTCAGTGTTCTGCTAATATCATGCTATTGTTTGCACGTTAGCCCTGGAAAATAACACTAAAGTTGATTACTGTTAACCAGGTCAAAATTTGGGGGTTTGATTATTTAAATATTAGGTTCTGTTTATGCACAGTGTAAATCATAGAGTACAGTTTTAACAGAATGCAGTATCTACAGAATGCAAAGGGCAGTAATTTAGTGAGCAAGGGAATTTGGTGAAGTGAGAGAGAGGTGGTTTTTTGCATTTACAAGATTAGATGAAGAAGAAAATAACTACTCATTTAAACCAGCAAAAATGCCTGGAATTGAGTATTGACCTGGAGTGTAAATGTATTATAGTATCTCCCATGAAATACAGGCATGGCATATGAATAACTTGGGGAAGGGATTCTGTCCAATACATCTAAGATTGTTCACAATACACAGGAATAAAAGTTAAGAGTAAGATACAAAGAATCTGCAAAGAAATATGGATAGATTAAGTGAGTTGTCAAAAAGATGGTAGATGGGTATCATTTGGGAAATGTGAGGTTATCCACTTAGATTGGAAGAATAGAAAAGCACTGTTATCTAAATCACATGAGACTGTTATACTTTGGCGATTCTTAGTGTCTTTGTAGAAGAGGTGTACAGGTCACATGCTGACACCAAATGTAATCAGCAAGAAAAATGGAATCTGGACCCTTATTGTAACCTGGTTGGAGTGGAAGAATTAGGAAAGCTTGCAGAAACCACATCTGAAATACTACCAACAGTTTTGCCATCTCATTTAAGGAGGGATGTATTTGCCTTAGAGGTTCCCTAGATTGATTTTTAGGATCTGGTGAATGTCTTTTGAGGCAAAATTCAGTACTACAGGCTCAGTTCTTTGTAGTTTAGGATAATGAGAGGTGATCTCATTGAAACTTACAAGATATTAAGGAGGCTTGACAGAGCTGTTAACCTTTGGAATCTTCTGCCCAAAAAGACTGTGGATGTTGAGCTGTTACGTATTTAGATAGACATAGACAATGGGGGAATCAAGGGTTATGGGGATCAGGCAGTAAAATGGAGTTGAGGCTAAATCTCAGATTAGCCATTCTCATTGAATGACAGAGTGGACTTCTGCTGGATGGCTCTTGCATTTTGTATTTAGATTCACTTCCTTTCATTTGAAGGATCACGTGCCCTTGCAAAAATCTAACAAGTATTTAATGTGCAAGGGATGTAATCTTGGCAAAAATCAGGTACTCCTTTCAGCACAAACATTGTGGGGTTTATAAATTGTTCGATAATCTGTTATAATTATAAACGAGGGTGGCATTACAAATTAGTTGCTCACAAAACTTGCAATACATTCTGTGTGTCTCTTAAACAATCTTTTGTATTCTTCAATTGCATGTATCTCTGCTGATGTGTCATCAAACAAATTCAATTTCTGAGCAATATGCCTTATAGTATAACATGACTTTATTAGGCTTCAGCAAATGACGTGGATGAACCTGGAAAACGTCATTAGTAAGAAATTAAAGAACAAATCCCTTGATCTTTAATTGGCAGTAGAATGTACAAGTGGTGGTCCAAATTATTACATTCAAATAAGGAATATTTTAGTGAGGGAAAATTTATGCAATATATGGAGAAACCATGGTCACCAAAGTACAACCAGGATTCTTTGATATGTTGGTACTATAATGGAGTGAATGTGTTGCTGTATTACTATAAACCACCTAAACTTAAGCCAGGTTTCTTTTCTACAGTTAGTATTGTAACAACAGTGAAGTTGATTTAATGATGTTTACACTAATAAGATGCAAACATGAATAAAACTTCCAAATTATAAACACTGAAGTAGAGACCCAGACTAGCTACAATATTGATGAATGTTGTGAAGCTAGAAATGCACATGAGTGCAAAGCATTTTGTATGGATCACTTAATTCCTTTAATCAAGAGAAAACCTTTCACTGCGAAAAATGATTTAGTGTGAATAGCAGCTGGTTAATTGCCTAATTAATTCTAGGTTATTAAATATTTATTTAATTACCATGAAATGTGCGCCTGGCTCCCCTTCAGTTAGTTAGGAGTCTGAAATGATTAAATTCATGGCTTGCATTTTATTGCAACAGTTTTATTATATTGCTTTTAACACATTGTGCAATTAGTGCACACCTGCCATATTTCCAACAATAGTATATTAACAAAAAATTACTGTTTTTCAAACACCAATTAGTAGTTGCTTTTGCAGCTGGTTTTTATAGATGCTCACTGTTCATACTTCAAAATTTGGCCAATTGGAAATTGTAATATATCTCTGCACTAATATTATAATATATGGGAAGCTGCATATTAGGATATTTCCCTATGCTGTGTAACTGAATATGAGACTCCATCTCTTTCTTTGGTTTTCATTTCAGCTTGAGTTGAACCAGGTATTCACTAAATATCCTCACTTCTATTTCACTTGCAAGGAAGAAGCCTGGTGGATGGAAGAATTCTGCCTATCCCACACTTCTTAATCAGATACAATAGAATTTGCATGTTCTCACATATTTGCTTTCCAACATGTGCACACACTAAGATATGAACTTGTAAATTCTTCAGGAATGCCTCCATCAAGTGACATTCAAAGATGATTTTTTTTTACCTTTATTAAAACAGCAGGAGAAGTGCCACTAAAGAGACCCCCATAATCAGGTCAAACAGTGAAACCCATGGCAGGGAATAAGGGAAACCAAAGTACACTAGAACTGCATTGAGCACTACTCCACCAAGTGCTATTTGTTAGAATGCGCCAGTCTGAACAATCATGGTTACATAATGCCCTGTACTTTGAAAAAGACACCTGCTCATTCTGTAGTACTGAGAACCTGTGCAAATCCTTGTTCCTTCCCATTACTGCTTGCTACTTTACTGGGAACCTGACACAAATTTCTGCCCTCCAAGCTGTAACTGGATGCTGGGAACCTGGTGCAAAGCCCTGCCCTCCCCTCTGCTGCACACTACTGCACTGGGAACCTAGTATGAATACCTGTCTTCTGCTGACTCTCCTACAGCAATGAATCACCACAGCTCAATGTGGAGAGGCTGCTCGAGAGGGAAGGCCAGAATTAACAGAGCAGCTGCACAGCACTGAGCTGTGAGGCTCGGGGCTCACCCTGGCTAGAAAAACGAGTGTGGGCAATTGCTATGGAGTGGCAGTGGTTTCTCCAGCTGTATTGACAGACCACCTAAATCTTACAGTCCCTGTCATCTCCTCATCTCAGAGATTTCTCGGTAGTAATGAGCTTAATGGTAATTGCTGGCTGTTGCGCTCACTGCTACGGAGAATTCTCTGGGCTGGGGAGAGCTGTACAGCTGAACAAAGAGAGGGGGAGACAGTAGTTTCCATCATATCCAGTGAATGAGGGAAAGAGAGATGTTAGGATCTAGATGGTCTGTCAGTAGAAACCACGATCAGTTCCCAGCAATGATCAGCTCTCACTGTGCCAACCAGGGTGTAGCCCTGACCCCACATCTCAGCACTGAGTGGCCAACCAACAGCAGTCCTTGCAGGCAGCCTCTCCACACCAAGCTGTGGGGCAATTCATTGCTGTGGGAGTGGCAGTGGCAAGTAGGGTTCACCAATTCCAGTGTTTAATTGAAGGAAGTTTTGACCTGACAACAGAGAGACTGAGGTGGTTGAGAGGTAAAGCTGGGTAACGCCATGTGGCAACACAAGGGGAGAAAAATTAGAGGTGATGTCGGTTTGTAAACATAGTGAGCTGGAATTAAATCTCCTGGGCAAGATGAGCATGAGAAATGGATGCAGAGAGATTGCAGAGAAAACTAGAGAAGGATTTGGGGCCAGGGCAAGGAATAACCTTATCAAAGCTTCATTTTAAAAGGAAGGAGGGATGTGGCAGATGCAGTTGTGCAGGTGATCTCAATCTTGGTGACAGAGAGATCCATGAGTTCTTTCTACGTGGTGTTGAGATGAGGGGTTTAAGAAAACAATGGTGACAAGAAGAAACAAGAGCCTGTCTTTCCACTTAATTGGGATCATAGGGAAAAATTATGTTAATCTGGTGCAACAAAGAAAAACAATGTTTTTAATATAATATGAGTATAAGAAAACAAAAGGTTCACCCTAATGCAGGGTTAAAAATCTATCATGGAAAACGTGAAGCAGGTATTTGGTGCTCCATAAAATCTGCATGCATGCTTTCCTTTTAATTATAATCCTCATTGGGGAGTACTGCCAATACTGGAGAATTATGCTCTTCCCTTTTAAGTGCTAGCATCAAGCATTCCCAGGTAAGTACTAGCTCAGTCAAATGCATAGAAAAGCTCTCTCTATTCTACTTACAAGCATCTCCCTTCATAAGACCAAGCATCCCCTACTGCATAGTTTCCAATTTCTCACACCATGCTGTGATCTCACTAAATGAGATGGCAAATCAGTGCTAAATTGGTTTGGTTTGTGATGTCAAACCATATCATTGAGGAACTACATTAAGATTGCTCAGATATATTTTTCTTTGGAGCCTGCAGTCAACAGAGAATGTTTTTCTCATCATTCTGGGTTGAGAATAAACAAGATCCAAGAAGTGAAAGGCTAGTTGCCCTTGCATGTGCGTCTAAATATAAAAGTGTGATTTATAAACAGAATTGAAGAAGCATATTGATCTGAAAAAGCAAGCAGAAGATAGGTATGTAATTGCCAAATCACATTATGTGGTAATTGCAAAACATATTTAACCATTGTCTGAGAGTTCTGCATTTGACACATCAATGCTATTTAATTTTTAATTGCATCCTTAGTTTAGTAATCAGAATGTAGTTCTGAGTAAATTAAACAGTACACCAGGAAAAAGTGTGGTTGGGAACGATGTACTGTATAGATTTGACCTAAATGTCTGACCTCATTCTTCTGACTAGGTGCTGGCAGATGCTGTGGCTCGATTAGTAGTGGATAAATTCAGTGAACTGACTGACAACTTCACCTCACCTCATGCAAGGAGAAAAGTTCTTGCTGGTGTTGTCATGACAACAGGTACAATTTGTTTCGCTTATTTTGTGCAGGTTTCTTTTGGAGTAAAACAGATTGCATAAATAAATATTTGCAACCTGTTTAAAAATTTTAACAAGTTAAAGTTTGTGGTGATAAATTGGTGAAATTATAGAGCTGTCAATCACATGGAATGATTGAGGTGCAGAGCATAGGGGCATTTAATGTGAAGATAGGTATTTAAGAAAGATATGAGTAGAGAGCCCTGCTATTAGTAAGATGTTGTCAATAGATAAGAGCCTTATGAATGCTGACATAGACCAGTTGACTGAATTTGCTGTTTTAATGCTATAAAATTCTCTGTTCTCCCTGAAACCTCAGACTACTAGAACTGTTCTATAGATTGCCAACTAGTGGGAAGGATAATGAGGAGCAAATTTACAGGGAATTTGCAAAGATATACAAACATTGAAGAGTTGTACACATAGGGGTCTACACATAGGGGATAAAGTCCTCTACACATAGGGGACCTTATCCAAATATAGACTGGGATACCGTAATATAAAGGACAAATTTTGTGGGGGGAAGGTGTAGCTTTTCAAGCATTTGGGAGAACTTTCTTCATTGTTTCTGACTCAACAAGAAACTACTAATGAGACAAGCCCAGTGGAACAAATATGGGTGAGGGAACATCTAGGAAACAGTAATCATAATATCATAAAGTTTAGAATAACTGTGGAAAAAGGTATTGACCATCCTTGAGTAAAAATAGTTGGTTAGAGATAGGTCAGTTTCAGTGTGATATGCACAGATCTGTCCCAGATAACCAGGAATCAAAGCATGGCAGGCAAAAATGTACGTGAACAGTGGCATGGCTTTAAAGTGGAGATTTTTCAGTCGCAGAGACTTTCTGAAGAGAGAGAAAGGGAAGGAAATTGAAAACAGAGGTCCATGCAGAAAGGTAGAGAATAAAAAGAACAGAAGAAAGGCTACCCTTTCCCCTCTCAACTTCCAAATGTCACTGATGTTAACTTGTTGGTCTTGAGTGGAGGTCATCATGGTGGAGGGTGTTTCTAATGCAAAGGGAGGTGATCATCTGAAAAGTTCCAAAAATATTAAAAGGTGATTTGGGAGTTTACAGAATAGGCCTTACAGTTATGTGATGCAACTGTTGGCAGCAGATATAAAGGTTCTAACCAAATATATATGTGTATTGTAATAGTTTGCATTTGTAACCAGTTCCTTATATTTAAGCAAATTGATATCTCCACCTCATCCTCTGCCTGCTCCATACTCTCCCCACTGCCACTGCTCTTGCTGTCAACCCCAGTTTCCCTTATTCATTGGCCCTTGCATGTCCTCGTACCTTTGCTCTCTCCTCTCCTGCTCTTGCTACATGCCTACCTTGCTCTTGTACTCCATTGAGATTAAGAGTAAGGAAGTCATGATGAGTCCTTGTACAAGACTGGTTTGGCCAAAACTGGAGAATTGTGCTCAGAGCTGGATGCGCACTTTAAGAAAGATGCAAGGGTTTTGAAAATCCTTTGACTGGAGAAGCTGAGGCTGTTCTCCTCAGAACACAGAAGGTTGTGAGGAGATCTGATAGAGGCATTTAAAATCATGAAGGATGTGGAAAGAAAGAAACTCTCCCCTTTGATGAAGTGGTTTAGAACTTGGGGACACAAAATGAGGGTGATTGCCAAAAGAACCAAAAGTGACATGAACAAAAGTGTTTTTAAATAGCTAGTGGTCAGGGTCATCAATATTTTGCAAGGGTAATTAATGGAAGCAGATGTGCAGGGCTAAGGGGAGAGACCACGGAATGTGACTAGCATTCAGCCAGTATGAACTTGACAGTCTGAATGACCACCTTCTTTCTGTAATCATCCTGTGAATAAATACTTAAATTTAATTCTACTTACTTGCTGTGAATTGTATTAATGTGGATGGTTTTCTATACTTACCCTTTGAGCATAAAGATTCATAACTTCATCTCAGCTTTATTGTTGTCTTTAAATAATGAATGAATTCCCTCATTTCTAAGTAGTGCATAGAGAGCGACAGAACAAAACGTTCATCCTACAAAAAAGGACACCTGTGTAGCTCTTGTGCAACAGGAACCAGAGGTTTATACCTTCTGTGGAAAAAATTTGGATTTGTAAGCGTCCCATCAATCACTCTTTTTATACGAGAAGGATTTTATGTCGTAACATAAAATATTTAAGTAAATGGACATGAAAAATGATAATATTTTATCACACCTAAAAATGATTTATCTGCAAATCCTTGTATGCTGCATAGAAAAAAGGAAACTGATGATATTATAGATTCATGTCATATGTGAAACACACCTTAATTTCCCTTGTTGTAAAGGAAGGAGGCTCTTTGTAAGAGCTATCCAATTGGTCCAGTCACTGTACTTTTATCATAGCCCTGCAAATTTTTTCTTTTCAAATATTTATCCAATTTGCTTTCAGAAATTATTATTGAACCTACTTCAAACATCCTTTCAAGTGCATTCTAGAAAATAAAAGCCCACTGTGTGAATTTTTCCTCCCTTGTATTGTCTGATGTTCTCCCAATTATTCTAAATCTTGGTTAGTAACCAAGAGTTTGGTTACTAACTCTATTGCCACTGGAAGCAACTCATTTTACCCCAGCAAAAACTTTGATGTTTTTGAAGACCTCTATCAAATCTCCCTTTAATCTTCTCAACTTCAATGAGAATAAGATGAACTTTTCTCATCTCTACACAGTTGAAATCCCCCATCCCAGTTAACATCCTCTTGAAGACTTGAGAGTCTTCTAAAAGTACAGTGCCTAGTTATAGCTGTGGCACCTTGTACATTGTTGGAGTGTTTATATTACTGTCATAATGCAAAGATGTTTTTGGTTTAATTCTGTCCATGAAAAGATATTAATGCAATGTCACTTGTGGAAAATTTGTGTGTTTAGAAATGTATGGTGGCAAAGCTGAGGTGAACCAGCACTGATTTGTTGAAGGCTGAGCACATTTCTTGAAGTTATCAGATTTGTTTCAATTTGGGAGGATGAAGGGCTCTCATTTGGTATCTTTACATTGATTTTTCAGGTGTTTTTTTTGAGATGTCACTGTGTTCCTTGTCCCACATACACTTGTTTTAGTAAAGATTAAATTAAAAAAAGAAATTGTAGTAGGAAGATTTGGGAATGATGTGTCCCATGCATCATTCTTTCAAAATTATGGCCATTTCATTGACTATTCTCTCTGGTTAAGGAGTCAGTGATGAGGATGTATGAGAGTAAATTTCCCAGTTAAAGACTGATAAGAGGAGTGCAGAGTAGAAGCATCTAATAGTTTGCCTCAGGAAAGGGACAACAGCATCTATTGAAGGAAAAATGGACATCAGCATTTATAGCAGATAATGCTACATGACTTGGAGAGAAAATAGGACATTGAAATTCATATTGTATTGTTGTAGCGTTGATGCAGTTCAGACACAGTGAGCCAACTGGTTGTCTTTGGCATAAATGTGTTTATTCCTAATAATATATTTTATTGACTTGTTGTTTCTTGCCTTTTATCCTCCACTCCATTCTTTACCTCTTCCACACGCCTCTTCTGAAATCAGGAACTGATGTCAAAGATGCCATGGTTATATGCGTTGCCACTGGAACTAAATGTATCAACGGCGAGTACATGAGTGACCGAGGCTTGGCTCTGAATGATTGCCATGCGGAAATTGTTGCACGTAGATCTCTCATCCGGTTTCTTTATTCCCAAATGGAGTGTCATTTAAGGTGGGTGGAATTAAAGAATCTCATGCTCTTCCAAGTTTTATAACTGCTCTATTACACTGCAGTTATGTAGATGTATGTAGATTTCATTTGCTCCTGTGATTTATTGGTTACAGGTATCTCTTTTCTGTCAACTCTTGTCTTGAACCACTTTCCCCTCTCCTCTCCATTCTCACCTTTAACAACATATGAGACGCTTTACTGTCCTCCTTCACTGTTCCCTGCTCAAAAATCCCACACTTCACCCGCAACCCTGAACCTATCGCACTACAATCATGCTACAAATAATGTATCCTTCCATCGTTTTCCAAGTTGATTTGACCTACCTTCCTCAATCTAATTTACAGTAAACAGCTGACAGCTGGACCCTTGTGCTAGCTGATATTGGAACTGCTTCCTCCTTTTGTCTTTATTCCATTTACCATTAAAAAGCTGTAACCTCCCTGTTCATATCAATCAGGTAATGCTTGCCTCTAACCCTTTTTAACATACTTTCCAAAGCTGTGCAGATTATTCCTACAACAGGTTGTTTTAACTACTCAAAGCAGGATTTCACCCATAATTAGCACCAAATGTCCTTTGACATGGACTCACTTCCATTCCTTCATTTCTCAACAAGTTACCCCACTCCTTCCTTCACTCATCATCAACCCCACCATCCCTCCCTCCCTGCCTTTTTTTCCAACTTCCAGAGACTTCAATTGGTCCAAACTGCTGCACTTTCCAATCTTATGTCATATTTGCTCATCCATTATCTCTAACCTCCCTAACTAAATGGTCGAGACAGGCTACTGCAGATGCCAGAATCTGGAGCAACACACAAAGTGCTGGAGGAACTCAGCAGGTCAGGCAGCATCTATGGAGGGACCCTTCATCTGGACTGGGATCACCTATATGATCTCCCAGTTCCATCATTCTCAAGTTGAAAATACTCATTCTCAAGTTGAAAATACTCATTCTCATGTTTAAAACCGTGCATAGTCCTTTGTCCTTTGAACTGTTTCTAAACATTTACTTCGTCTGAACAACCCTGTAATTTGAATTCCTTCCATGATCTATTTGACTTTCTTGACTTCTCCAGCTCCTAGTTCCCCATTAATATCCTTCTTAAATCCCAACTTTAATGTGCTATATTATATCTTTTTGCTTCTATATCTGTTTTTTTGTTTGTGAGCTTAAGTGAGGCATCTTGGATTTCTAATACATTTAAGCTGCTTTATCCGTGCATGAAGATAAAGGAGACTAAATGCTGACCCCTGGTCCATTCAAGTGATGCATAGGTTCACCTGCACTTCCTCCAACCTGATCCAACTCATCCCTAAGTGTCCTTGACAAAGTAGTGATAATCCACTATGTTAAACATCTGCAGTTTGTTTGAGACTTTTGGGTAAGGAGTTCTAGCAGTGATGAGGAAGGCATGTGAAATGTGTCTACATCAGGGCATAGTGCAGCTTGGAAGAGAACTTTTAGTTGCTTCTGTTCTTCCAGCTACTATGTGCAGCCAAGAAAATGTAATATCCATAGCTGTAAAGCAATATTACCGAGATTACAAGTCACAGAGATTGCGAAATCTTCAATATTGATTGCTAGACTGCTGCTTGGAGTCTATGCATCAGAATTGTATAATTTCTCTGAAGGGCCATTAACCGTGATATTTCTATGGGGTCCCTTGTGTCGCTAAAATGAGATGACAAGTAATCAGATAGCAATTTCACTTCAGGTTTTCTGGATAAAGAAGGTTTTGTTTTATCCAATATTTTCATAAGTCTTATAATGCTCTTCAGGAATATACCATTCCTCCCTTCCCAAATATTCCAATGCTTTTGGAAAGTATGTCGGAACAATATTTGAGTCTTTTATGTTTAGGTCTAGAGTAACCTAGAGTGACACATTTAAATATATCTTTTGTAGGTATTCTGGCACACAAAATTTGAAAGGATAGATCAAAAGTATAATATTCTGTGTGGTACAAACAATACTTTGTTCTCTTTTAAAGCAACAAGACGGAAGACCATCACAAATCCATTTTTGTTAGGTGCGAAGGAGGTGGCTTCAAAATTAAGGAAAATGTGCAGTTCCATCTTTACATCAGTACATCACCATGTGGAGATGCCCGTATCTTCTCACCACATGAGGCAGCAGTAGAGGGTAAGGGTTTGTTGTCAGTTCCTGTAGTAGAAATATTATAGGGGAAGAAGCCACCCACAATTTTGGTCACTTGCTGGCTTTTGTAGATGAGGATGGTCACCTCAACAAATTCTGGATTTCTTTTAATCTTATTCACTTATTTTATTCATTTCAGAAGCTGGTGAGATGATGGAAATTTATTTGGGGGTATTGTGTTAGGAACATAAAGATAAATTGCTTGGAATACTCAGCTGGAAAGGTAACATTATAGAAAGTGGATGGGAATTAATATTTTAAGTTGGTGATCCCACTTCAGACTACAGTAAAACTCTGATAATCTGCCATCCGATTATTCGGAAAGCCTGATAATTCAGCATTTAGCTCACACATTAAACCAGAATGTGTGCCAGGTATCCAGAGTGCAAGCGGGCTATGCAGCCAAAACCTGAAGTCTGGAGTGTGGCTGGAACTGGTATCCAGATCATGGGCCGGGTGTGCGGCTGGAGCCAAGGTTGGGTCTGGAATACATGGGGGCCAAGATCTGGAGTGCTTGTATTTTTCCACTCAGTTTAAGCTCACCAAGCTCATTGGAAAATTTATGATACTACTGTGTAACACGTAAAACAAGTGAAATGAAAGTGTGTCTGGGTATTAATAGGAGTAACATCAAATAGTCAAGAGAATTATGCTAGTTTGGTACAACCAGAGTTCCAAAGAGTTTTGCTATAGTATGAGTAATATATAGTATCATTGATAATATTTTAAGGCAATTTTATTATTCTCAGTTGCATCGGGTCCAGAATTTTGCATTTGGCATTTCTGACCTGGGCAACACTTTGTGGATACATGGATTTTAGTCCTCTCCAAGATGGGACCAGTAAAATATTTTTGAAAATTCCATTCCCACAACAGACAGCTAGTGCTGCAAATCAAAAATGAGTATTTCAAGAATGTTATAGCGCAAAGGAAGATGGTTGTTGGAGGTTAATTATCCCAGCCTCAGGACATCACTGCAGGAGTTCCTCAGTGTCCAAACCCCAACCATCTTCAGTGACCTTCCTTCCATCATAAGGTCAGAAATGGTGATGTGCAGTCATCAGCAAATAGTGTTCAGTTCCATTCACAGCTCCTTAGCAAAGGAAACAGTCTACATCTCCATTTGCATGACCTACACAATATGCAGGCATGGGGCTGATAAATAACTTTCACATTACAAAGAGTCAGGCAATGACTATCTCCAACAAAAAACTGAGTCTAATCACCTTGTTATTTATTACTGTTACTAAATCCCCCACTATTAACATCCAGAAATTCATTTCAATCAGTCACAAAAATACAGTGGTGACTTTATTATTTATTTGTTCACAGAACGTAGACATTGCTGGCAATACTAGCATTTATTATCCATCTGAGAAGGTAGTTAAGAATCTAGCACATGTGTGCTACTAGAGTCACATATAGGCCAGCCTGGATAAGGAAAGCAGCTTTCCTTTCCTGATGGGTTTCTTGGATAGCCCAGTACCTCGTGGTTACTGCCATTGAAACTTTTATAAATTCCAGCTTTATTTAATTACCTGAATTTAAATTCCCTTTTGTTGCTTTGAAGGGATTTGAACTTGTGTCTCTGGATCAGTAGTTCAGAATTATCTCTAGCTATTATCTTAGCCACAGCATAACTATACCCTACAACAACAGGTCAGGGGTTGATTATCCTGTGGTGTGTGATTCACCTCCTGATACTTCAAACATCTATAAGCCACAGTTTGGAAGCAGCATGGAATACTCTCCATTTGCCTGAATGAATGCAGCTCCAACAACTCTCAAAAGCTTGACACCATTTCCTAGAGTAACTGAAGTTGTTTAATATACCTGACATGAATTGAAAGAAATGGCTGTGAATACTTTTCACTGGTTATTAATGTCATATCTGAATCTACCATGTAAGTTGAACTGCTGTTGTTATTACATTTCTTTTCTGAAATGATAGATCAGGGAGACAAACACCCAAATCGGAAGGCACGAGGTCAACTAAGGACGAAAATTGAATCTGGTGAAGGAACGATTCCAGTGAGGTCCAGCAACACCATTCAGACATGGGATGGAGTGTTACAAGGAGAACGATTGCTCACCATGTCATGTAGTGATAAAATAGCCAGGTCAGTAACATAATTTGTTAATGTTTTATTTTGAGTGTGCATTAAGGAATTGTCAAATTAGTGGTTGAATGATTGATTGAATCAAATAAATTGAGCTGGAAATTCTTCTATGCTTGGAAACAAAGGCAGTTTAAAGAGGTGCTGTACGGGCACTCTGTGCCAAGTTTTATGATAGACCCCTTCCTGCACCCCTTCACCTCTACCACCAACAATTCCCCTCAAGTGCTGAAATTTATCTTGCACAAGATTCAAGGCATTGTGTGTGATGAAAGGGGGAATTCAAGTTGGCCTTGAATTGCATGAGAAACAGTGGAGAGGATCAGGTCTGGTGCTGGCAGGGTGATGGGGCATTGATGGATTCAGGTGACAGACTCGTGATCAGGTGTTGAAGGTAGGAACTGAGGCAGGTCAGAGAAAGGCGAATAGTATAGATGGATGAGGGGACAGCGTTTGGACATGAAGTTGGGTGAGGTCTGTAGGTGGTGTCTGACTAGGCACACCATTGAATTGATAACCTCTTTCTAAAAAAAATCCAATTTTTTTGTTATCAGTACTCGCAGAATATATTCTACTGAAGTATTTCCAGTCTTCTGTATGGGTAAACATTAAACGTGATCTATATCACCTAGAGCATTCTTTATGTAGGTTTTGGGTAGGATATTAGAATCTTGTGACATAATGACTGTTAGCTAAACAACATGGATCGTGTCTGCTAGCTCAGCTCAATTTGAATCGGGTCACGTAGCTTTGATGGACGATGTATAGTAGCGTATCGGTTAGTGTAATGCTATTACAGCACCAGCAATTGGGGTTCAATTCCCGTCGCTGTCTGTAAGGAGTTTGTACGTTCTCCCCATGTCTGCGTGTGTTATCTCCAGGTTCTCCTGTTTCCTCCCACATTCTAAAAAGACATACGGGTAGGTTCACATGCGTTTAAAATGGGCAGCACGGACTCGTTGGGCCGGAAGGGCCTATTACCATGCTGCATAAATTTGTAAAAAAATGAAGAGGCAATAAACAGTAAGAACTCTGTCACTTGTGACAATCTTAACATGCATGTCTGCAACAACAGCAGCAGCTAAACCTGAATACAAAGGTGTCAGTTTATGAGGATAGTGTCCTCAGTTCCCTTCTTTATGGCTCTAAAAGCTGGCCATGCACTTCAAGCAGAAGTGAAGATAAAATTGAATATTGAACGGGACAAGTGGAGCATATGCCTCAAATTCATCTGCCAAAGGTAGTGTTCTGTGGCTAACACTTGACAAAAATCATACAACGTTTCAAGAAATTAGGCATTCCTACTGGCAACAGAATGACCTGCCTTCAACTGCCTTGCTTTAGAGAAGCAAGGTCAAGACTGGGGTGGTCACCATTCCTACCAAACCAGGAACCAAGCCATGCACCACCCTCCATCTGGCAACTAAACCTTCAGCCACTGTGGGAAGGTTTGCTGCTCACACATCAGTCTCTTCTTCCACACCAGGACGAAGCACTGCTTTGTCAAGTCTCTTTCATCTGTCAAGATATTAGACATCCATCTTAAGAATAAAGAGCACATGATTACAACAGCTGTGTTAAATTAGCACCAGGAGATTTCCCTAGAACAAAAGGGATTGTTTTTCAGCTACCAACTTGGTCTTATTTGAGAAGTTTGTTTCCCAGTTTTCCTTTGAGTTTCTCTTAAATAGCATTGCATTTGGATAGCTGACATTTCCTTGTTGGTTTCATAAACTGTTAACTTAAACACAATGGGAAACACTTTGATGAACAGTCACCTCATTTAAAACCTAATGAACTGGATGACAGGCTAGCCGTACCTGCTGAAACTATCCTATTCCTTTGGGCTATGCTATGTAGAATTGCAATTTATTTTCTTGCAGTTGATACAACACTGGAAAGCTCCTCTGTGCATCTGTTTGAAAGGCATTGTTTAGTTGACCATTTCTGCTCGTTTCCCTCTGTACATTGGAACAAAGATTGTTGCACTCAGCATGGAATTGTGGTCAGCTTTATTTCACTGGACCCTCTGGAGTTCTTGATTGTTGAATCCTAGATCGGTTTCTCAGTTTAGTATTCTGGTATTTAGACAGAAGAGATATCCTAAAATTAGGAGTATTTTTAAGTTGTGGAAATCTGTTAAAATACATCTTAAGATTTTCTTTCCTCTGAAATTAAGATCTGTATAAAGCAAACTTGGTAATTCATCTGCATTGAGTGAATTGATGTATTTCTGAACTAAGATTCAGTATGTGATTACTCCTGTTAGAAGCTGCAGAAAATGTGATTGCTAGGTGAGGGCTCAGTGGTAGTGTACTCTGTGGTGTCTAATTTGCTGAAGTTGACAGTCCATGGTCACTGAAATAATCTAAAGGGAGTACAGGTAGAAATAGAAACAAAAGTTAAGATTGAGGAGAAGAGCAAATTCATGTTAAAAATCATAAATTACCTGCATGATAAACAAGGCATATGATAGATATCTGTAGTCATATCAGATGTAACATATATCCAGTGTTCGCTGGAGCATCTATGAAGGTGATAGAAAAGAAGTCAACCAAAACAAGAAAGTCGCTTTTTACCATAACATAAAAACTATTCAATGTTGGACTGATGTCAATTAAAAAGTTGTTTTTTCAATGGAGAGCTTGTTTTTCTCCTGTTGCAGCAGCCGGAGCAGCAGAGTGGAGAAGCTAGCAGCTTTTATTTTTAAAGTTGTGTGATTGGCCAAGTGTGTGGCAACTCAGCCAATAAAAGAAGGGTGGGGTAAAGTGGAGTGGTCATTTTGGGGTGGCCATTGTGACAGTGGACCAGTGTAGGAGTGGGAATCTGAGGCTTTGGCTCAAGAGGCTTTGGCGAGGAGGCACAGGTGAGTAGCAGGTAAGAACAGGTAAGGAATTTTTTAGTAGTTAAATAAAAAGACACCAAATTGCAATTAATTAAATAAAATAGGGATGCAGGATCAGGTGCTGTGTTGTAGCTGCGTGATGTGGGAGCTGGTGGACCCCATTGTGGCTTCTGGTTACCAAATCTGCAGCAAGTATTGGTTGCTCGAGGAACTCAGGCTCAAAGTTGATGACCTGGAGTCAACTTCAAACACTGTGACGCATCAGGGAGGGGGAGAGTTACCTGGACACTGTGTTTCAGGAGGCAGTCACACCTGTTAGATTAACTACTTTGAATTCAGTCTGGGGTCAGAGACAAGAGGTTGTGACTGCGAGTGAGGCAGGTAGGGGAATCCAACAGGTAGTGCTAGAGGAGCCTCAGCCCTTGAGCTTGTCCAACAGGTCTGAGATTCTTGCTCCCTGTGCGAATGAAAGTGGGGGCTGTAGGAAGGATGAGCAACCAAACAGCGGCACCGTGGTTCAGGGAGCCATCCAAGAGGGAGGAGAGAAAAGAAATGTGGTCATAATGGGGGAATAGTATAGTCAGGGGAATAGACACAATTCTCTGTCGAAGACTCTGTTGCCTGCCTGGTACCCGGGTTCAGGACATTTCATCGGACCTGCAGAGGAATTTGGAATGGGAGGGGAAAGATCCAGTTGTCATGGTCCATGTGGGTACCAACGCCCAAGGTAGAACAAGGAAAAAGGTTCTGCTGAGGGAATTTGAGCAGCTAGGGCCTAAATTAAAAAGCAGAACCAAAGAGGTAATAATCTCTGGATTGCTACCTGAGCCACATGCAGATTGGCACAGGGTCAATAAGATCAGAGAGTTAAATGAGTGGCTCAGAGATTGTTGTAGGAGAAGTAGGTTTGAATTTGTGGGACATTGGCACCAGTATTGAGGAAGGAGGAGGCTGTTCCAATGGGATGGGCTCCACCTGAATTGTGCTGGGACCAGGGTCCTGGCAAATCACATAACTAGGGCTGTGGATAGGGCTTTAAACTAAATAGTAGGGGGGTGGGTTTAACAGTTTGGAAAAGTATGTATAAAGTAAAAGGGAAGGAGGGTGTGGGAAAGGTCACAGAAGTCTTCAGAATAAAGAATAAGAAAAAGTTTAGAAAGGGATAAGAAGTTAATTTCAGGCAACATGAAGACAAATTTGAGAAGAAGGGTGGTGAATACAGGACTTGAAGGTGTTATATTTGAATGCACGCAGTATACAAAATAAAGTAGATGAGCTCATAGCACGGTTAGAAATTGGCAGGTATGACATTGTGGGCATCACAGAATCATGGTTAAAAGAAGATCACAGCTGGGAGCTAAACATCCAAGGACACACATCCTATGGAAAAGACAGGCAGGTAGGCAGAGGGGGTGGTGTGGCTCTGTTGGTAAGAAAACGAAATCAAATCCTTAGCAAGAAGTGACATAGGATCAGAGGATGTAGGATCCTTGTGGGTAGAGTTGAGAAACTGCAAGGATAATAAGACCCTGATGGGAATTATATACAGGCCTCTGAATAGTAGCCAGGATGTGGGGTACAAATTATAACAGGAGATAGAAAACGCATGTAAGAAGGGCAATATCGCAGTAGTCATGGGGGATTTCAATATGCAGGTAGATTGGGAATATCAGGTTGGTACTGGATCCCAAGAGAATGAATTTATAGAATGCCTTTGAGATGGCTTTTCAGTGCAGCTTGTGGTTGAACCAACCCGGGAAAAGGCAATTCTAGATTTGGTGCTGTGCAATGAACCAGATTTGATTAGGAAGCTTCAGGTGAAGGAACCCTTAGGAGGCAGTGATCATAATATAATAGAATTCACCCTGCAGTTTGAGAGGGAGAAGCTAAAATCGGATGTATCGGTGTAACAGTTGAGTAACTGTAACTACAGAGGCATGAGAGAGGAGCTGGCCAAAGTTGATTGGAAGGGGACCCTAGCAGGGATGATGGTAGAGCAGCAAAGGCAGGAGTTTCTGGGAGTAATTCGGAAGACGCAGCATTAGTTCATCCCAAAGAAGAAGAAGCATTTTAAAGGGAGGATGAGGCAACCATGGCTGACAAGGGAAGTCAAAGACAGCATTAAAGCAAAAGAGAGGGCATACAATATTGCAAAAATTAGTGGGAAGCTAGAGGATTGGGAAGTTTTTAAAAACAAACAAGGCAACTAAAAAAAGGAATAAGGGGAGAAAAGATGAAATATTAAGGTAAGCAAGCCAATAATATAAAAGACGATACCAAAAGTTTTTTCAGATATATAAAGAATAAAAGAGAGGCAAGAGTGGACATCGGACTGCTGGAAAATGACACTGGAGAGGTAGTAATGGGGAACAAAGAAATAGTGGACGAACTGAATGAATATTTTGTGTCAGTCTTCACTCTGCAAGACACTAGCAACATGTCAGAAGTCCAAGAGAATCAGGGCAGAAGTTAGTGTAATCAGTATTACTCAGGAGAAGGTGCTTGGAAAACTGAAAGGTCTGAAAGTAGATAAGTCACCTGGACTGGATGGACTACACCCCAGGGTTCTGAAAGGGGTAGCTGAAGAGATTGGGGAGGCATTAGTAGTGATCTTTCAAGAATCCCTAGAGTCAGGAATGGTTCCAGAGGACTGGAAAATCTCAAATGTCATTCCACTCTTTAAGAAGGGAGGGAGGCAAAAGACAGGACAGTTAGAAAAGACAGTTGAAAAGATAGGCCAGTTAGCCTGACTTCAGTGGTTGGTAAGATGTTAGAGTCCATTATTAAGGATGAGGTTTCAGGGTACTTGGAAGCACATAAAATAGGCCAAAGTCAGCATGGTTTCCTTAAGAGGAGATCTTGCCTGACAAATCTATTGGAATTCTTTGAGGAAGTAACAGGCAGTAGAGACAAAGAAGAGTCAGTGGATGTTGTTTACTTGGATTTTCAGAAGGCCTTGGACGAGGTGCTGCATATGAGGCTGCGAAACAAGATAGGAGCCCATGGTATTACAGAAAAGGTATGAGCATGGATAGAAGATTGGCTGATGGGCAGAAGGGAAAGAGTGGGAATAAAGGGGGCCTTTTCTGGTTGGCTGCCGGTGACTAGTGGTGTTCTGCAGGGGTCGGTGTTGGGTCCACTACTTTTCACGTTATATATTAATGATCTGGATGATGGAATTGACGGCTTTGTGGCCAAGTTTGCGAATGATACAAAGACTGGAGGGGCAAGTAGTGTTGAAGAAGCTGGGAGTCTGCAGAAGGACTTGGACAGAATGGGCAAAGAAGTAGCAGGTGGAATCCAGTGTAGGGAAGTGTATGGACATGCACTTTGGTAAAAGGAATAAAGACCTAGACTATTTTCTAAATGGGAAGTGAATTCAGAAATCGGAGGTGCAAAAGGACTTGGGAGTCCTAATGCAGGATCTATAAAGGTTAACTTGCAGGTTGAGTCGGTAGTAAAGAAGGCAAATGCAATGTTAGCATTTATTTTGAGAGGACTAGAATATAAAAGCAAGGATGTAATGCTGAGGCTTTATAAGGCATTGGTCAGACCACATTTGGAGTATTGTGAGCAGCTTTGGGCCCCAAATCTAAGGAGGGATGTGCTGGCATTGGAGAGGGTTCAGAGGAGGTTTACAAGAATGATCCTGGGGATGAAAGGGTTAACATACAAGGAATGTTTGATGGCTCTGCGCCTTTACTCGCTGGAATTTCGAAGGATGAAGGGGGATCTCATTGAAACCTACCAAATATTGAAAGGCCTGGATAGGGTGGACATGGAGAGGATGTTTCCAGTAGTGGGAGAGTCTAGAACCAGAGGGCACAGCCTCAGAATAGAAGGGCATCCCTTTAGTACAGAGATGAGGAGGAATTTCTTTAGCCAGAGGGTGGTGAATCTGTGGAATTCATTGCTATAGACGGCTGTAGAGGCCAAGTTATTGGGTATATTTAAATTGGAGGTTGATAGGTTCTTGATTAGTAAGGGCATCAAAGGTTATGGGGAGAAGGCACAAGAATGGTGTTGAGAAGGAAAAATAAATCAGCCATGATCGAATGGTGGAGCAGACTAAATGGGCCGAATGGCCTAATTCTGCTCCTATGTCTTGTGATGAACACAAGAATTTCCAGTCTATGGCAGCAAAGTATTGCTTAACCATTCATTTGATGATCTTGTCTCATGGGCTATTGATAGAACTTCGATAGAGAATTCCATTTCCTACTTTCCTTTTCACTTAGGTCAATAGGTTTTCATTCATTCACAGCAAGTGTGCATTACCATCAGAGCTGGCTTTCCTATTTGTTCTTGAACATAGTAGCTCACTGAGGCATTTCAGAATAGAGTTAAGAGTCATCAATATTGCTGCTTAGGTCAGGATTCACATAGGTCAGACCAGATAAGAGCAGTAGGTTTCCTTTGTCAAAGCTTGTTAAGGCTTTTTTATCCAGTCATTGTTTTGTAGCTTTCACTGATACTAGATTCCAATCTAGATTGTTTTAATTTTATTGGAACATAGATACAGCAAAGGAGCAGCCCTTCGGCCCACAATGTTGTGCCTAAACTAATTAAAGTAGTAGTTAAATTCCTAACTAAACTAATCCCTTTGTCTACACAATGTCTATATCTCTCCATTCTCTGCACATACAAGTGTCTACTTAAGAGTCTTTTAAATGCCTCTATCATAATTGCCTCCACTATCACCCCTGGTGGCACATTCAGGGCAACCACCACTCTCCGTCCAAAAAAAACTTCCCCCACGCATCTCCTTTGAATGTACCCCTTCGCATCTTAAATGCATGCCTTCTAGTATTAGACATTTTGACCCTAGGAGAAAGATGCAATTCAATTCACTTATTGAATTTCAATGTATCAGAGGTTCAGGTGTGATTTGATTTTCTCGACCAGCACTGGATCCTCTGCCATAACTTTACTATATGCAACTTCACCTTGGTTTTATCTGAGTGCCAATGATGTAAATCATTAGGCTCTTGAATGCTAACTGGGCTGAAAATATAAATCCAATTACTTGTCATTCTGAGGCAATTGGTTCAAGGACTGATTGCTTTGGTGCAGAGGTCCAGAACAAACAAGTGTTATCTAAAATTAGAGTTGCACCATTTAAGAGTGAAGTCATGGAGTAGATTTTCCACACCATGTGGTGGAAATCTGGAACTCTTACCCTCCAAAAGAATGGCTGTTGGGTCAATTAAATTCTTACAGCTTAATTTAATAGCTTTTTGTTGAGTAAAGATATCAAGAGATTTGGGACAGAAGGGTTAGATGATTCAAGGTACAGATCAATCATGATTTAATTGAACATGGGAATAGCCTCAAGAGGCTGAATGTTCTCATGTTCCTATGCCCTTCAAAATAGTTTCGGAAGGTAAAACAAAAATATAAATTAAAATTGTAATTCTGTTTAAAATGGAATGACAATAATTGGTATAATAGGTAGTGATTAGATAATGTAAAACTTTTTTAAAAATAGGTGAACGTACAAGTAGTTACAGCAGATTACCAGCAGATTTTGCATTGTTGGTATTAATCTATTCTTGCCATTTGAACAATTTTATTCTTGTAAAACAGCTGTGTTATTTACTTTCCAAATTTTTGTAGCATATACCCCAATGCCAACTGCAAAATACCATCTCATTGTATATTTTGGCAAACTCTTCATTAAAAAACTGAAAGTATGTGAGTAACCTGCATCAGTTTCTCATATCTCATATCTTCTTATGAACTAGGAGGCATCTTGGCCCATTGAGTCTATGCTAGCTTTCAGAGCATTCCCATCAGTTTCATTCCCAGTAATCAACCCATTCTCTCTTACATGCCCATTAACTCTTCCCTGATTCTCCTGTCATCCATGTACTCGGGTAGTTTATAGCAGCCATTAAATCTACCAACATAACATTGTGGTATGGAAGTAAACTAGGAAAATCTAGGGGAAACCAACAGGGTACAAGGAGAACGTGCAAACTCCACACAGATAGCATCCATAGTCTGACTTGAACCCGGGTCACTGAAGCCATGCAACATTATCTGAAGCAGCCCTGTCCCAGTGTTGCTGGCACTTGGTTTTCAGGTGTGATTCCAGTGCAAATTCATAACACATTGTTTTACATAATATCGTCCAGTAATTGCTTGTTAGTAAATGAATACCAGGTACATGTGGACTTCATCCTACATTCATTAATTAGGTGATTCTTAATAGCCATCTGACCACTAAAGCGGAGGGATCTGGCTCTTCTTTGCGCATGAGCGCAGAAAGTTAGTACCAGATACAGTGGTTCAAACAGCAAATGCAATATTGTGCTATTATAAAAGGGTTGCCATATGCAAGTATGGAATTATGTTGCATCTATACAAGGTGTTGGAGATGCCACATCTAAAACACTGTGTTCAGTTTTGTTCTCCTTATTTAAGGAGGGATATACTTGCATTAGAAGCAGTTTAGAAGGAGGAGTTATTTTAGGAGGAGCAGTTGAGTAAATTGAGCTTATATTCCTTGGAGTTCAGAAGAATGATCTGATTGATGCCTTTAAGATTCTGATTCTGACATGATAAATGCAGAGAATCCCTCATGGGGGATTCTCAAAGTCCAAATAAGGAGTTTCCTATTTAAGATGGAGATGGGGAGGAATTTCCTCTCTGAGAGTCATGAATCTTTTGAATTCTCTATACTAAGGATGTGTTGGACTGAATCATTGAATGTAATCATCGACAAGATGGTCTGATTTTTGCCTTAAGGATTGTCAATATTTATGGTGAATAGGCAGGAAAGTGGAGCTGAGGCATTTCTGATGCCATCCAGAACAGAAACTTGTTAGTTGCAGTGATGTGATATGACTTAAGCCAGATTGCAACTCGTTAGATACCCAAACCTGGGGAGTACAAATGGCTATATGTAGCTTCAACATTCTTTCCTCCCTCAGGATGTCAGCATGTGTACTCCCACCACTGGCTCTCCGACAGTACCTTTGCATGTACCCCTTACCCTGCTGTCCCAGACTGTTGCCACTCAAACCATAATGTTGCCATTCTTAGCTGAGCTGTTGAGAGCCAAAGCTGTTTGTTACTGAATTTTATGGATATTTGCTGTTCCTGCCCCTTGAAAAACTGTTAGTAAACAAAAGCATGAGGAACAGTAGTCCTGCTGTCACTGTAGAGTTTTATTGATTCCATTGACTTTGGTTGTCACCTGTTTATGTTCAATAAACAGATTATATATGTGTATGATATTGGTAGTAGCTTGGAGGTGAGCATGTTTTTGTTTGTAAATTGGCATCACATTCCAATTAACCTTTCACAGATTTTGCACAAGTGTCTTGGGTGAGCACAGGAAATCACTTTGTAGCGTCATTGGCAATGCTGGTTGTGTATCCTTTGGTTTCTCATGTAGAAACTGAATGGGTTACTTCCCCCTTTTAAAAGTGTTAATGTTGTAGTCCCATCTAATACCCCTTGTGTACTTAGTAAAGCATTGTTGAAATATCTATTTTTTATGCATATGTAATTGAAGTTTATTGTTGAATGCACCCTAAGGCAATGTGATCTGTGCTATGCAGTACTAGTGCGATATCAGATAGCATATAGTCCATCAACATGGGTCTAATAATAAATGAATGATTGGACCTAATGCTCAAGGGTATTTGCTATGGTGACAAAGACAAATGTACCATGGTCTTGAAGAACACTAAACTATATTGCAGGTCAGCTTGTGAGAAAAATAAATAAATAGAATTTCTTTTCAACTCTCATTTTTTGACACATGCGCAACTGTAGTGACTTTGCATACAGAAAATCGTGATATGGACTGTTTTCTAGGACACAACACCACCACCACCACCCCCCCCACCAAATAACACAGGGGTTGCCAGTATGTGCTTTGATGTCCTCTAGCTTAGGCTACCATTACTGGCAACATGTAGGGGCCAGATTTCTGCAAGTGTGTAACAAAGTAGGAGGAAGGTGGATATAGTCTGTGATCAACATAACCCCAGTTTGAGTAGGGATGTCGACAAAAAGGCATTCCATGCTTAGGTTATCAAGCCAGAATTCCTGGTTAGTTTTTTTCATTGGAAGACTGCTCAAAAGTAACTCCCTGATAAACAGGATGGATTCCCACCTGTTTATCAGGGAGTTACTTTTGAGCAGATTGCTGGTCAAGTATGACAAAGATGCAATGATGAGCTCTTGCTTTATGGAGAATGCATGTCCTTGAGACAAGGATTATGTGGACATTTTCATGTATGTGTCAACTGGGAGAGCCACATTTGGGAAGATAAGGCTGGGGCTTTGTGGGTCTCATAGGCTTTCCCACTATCCCAGCATGTAATAATGCAGTTGTAGAAATATCCTCAAGGTTGCCTTTAAAAAGAGGTAGCTGTGATTCCTGTAGGAATCCATCAATTTACATCTCTCAGTAGGCTCTGTACTTAATTAGATGCAGGAGAAGACCACTCAGCCCCTCAAGCCAGCTCATTCATTTAATAGGATTGTTACTGATCTCGTTGTAACCCTGATTCTGCATTCCATTTAGTCCCAGAGTCTTGACTATATACTTGTGGCTGAATTTAACCAGTTTCCAAATATGGCAAGAGTCTGAATTTGCTTGCCAGGAGATAAGATAGAGAGACACTGTCATATTCTGCAACTCAATCCAAGAAACAGACCAGAATCTTCACAAATCACTAATAGTCCAAGGGTTATGACATAATAGTTACTGAATTTGTTGACACTGAACTGAAGAAGTAATTTCATGTCTTCCTGCTGCAGTCAGTACTGAGAGAGCTGATTGTTCAGATGGGTAATCCTCTTCAGGGTGTTTCCTCTTGATTAATCTTCTTGATGTTGAAGGGAACTTGAGACCAAGTGTTCAGAGTCTTTTTATTTTCTGATCAAATTAGTGCTATTCATCAAGGTAATTTGCTGCATTTTTACAGGTCCATAGCCAGCTGATCTTTCGAAGTTTTTGACTGTCAAGGTGGTGCACTCATTGTCAGGCTACCCTCCACTGCTTCTGTCAAGATGTGTGGACTTTATGGTTTGGAAAAGCAAGTGTAGACAGCTACTGCACTTGACATTGATGCTCTCATTGAGTCAATTTACTGTCACCATGATTGGAAGAATCTCAAACCCATGTAGTGTTATTGCCTCCCTGCCTGTTTACGGAGCCAGTAGGATTTCTCAAGATACCCTTTTAGGTCAACTAAGTGATCATGTGTTGGTTAGGTAATCAAGTGATATATGCTAATCTGCAATATGAGTATAGAGTGGATTTGAATGTAGAAATTAAAAACTAAAGTTATAAGTAAGGTGCTTAATAAATGCATCAATTACTAGCTGATAATGGGGACCAAATTCTACCATTGTGCTAAATCTTGTGAATTAAGCCACCTCTGACATTGTATTTATTTTTTAAAATTTAATCTGTGTAAAATGCATTTTCATTTGCACATAGGTTAAGTTACATAATACACTTTAATAAGTTTGTGATACAAAGATTTGGAAAAATAAACCCAAATGGAGCAAAATATTTCTAGTTTAGTTTTAATATAATTCATGATTTAATAGTAGGTACCACTCTGGATTTCTTTTATGAGGTAGGACATGGTGTTGTTACACTTTTGAAAATAAGCTGCTTTTGCAGTTAAACTATAATTTAATGTGTCAGGGTTCTTTAAATTGCCTGGCCTTTTTTTTTACTGCTCAACATTTCTGTTAATAATGATTGCAATTTGATTTATTTGCCTAATTTGATATTCCATCCAGCTATCATAAGCAGAGCTATGCAGACCCAGTATGCGAGTTTTGCAGCATTACTGAAACTAATGAGTATCATGGCAAAAGAGTGAAAGGAGAGTACATGAAATGTGCCATGTTGGCTGTGAAAATTTAAATCTGTTGTTCAGTGTATGTTTGTCTATATTTAAGCTATTTGCAGTTGTATCAAAATAGCAGGAAACACTAGAGCAGCAGTGTCACACTACACAATGTATTACCAATGAAGAAAAGGTTTTCAGTATTTGGTATTGTTATGGCTTGATGACAGCTCTCTGCTTATTTCATGACAAAATAATGTTCCCTCTATTTTCAGATGGAATGTGCTTGGAGTGCAAGGAGCTCTGTTGAGCCACTTTATGGAACCAATCTATTTTGCCAGCATTATCCTGGGTAGTTTATACCATGCTGATCACTTGTCTCGTGCAGTCTACCAGCGAATTAATGACATTGAAAGCCTCCCAAGCATTTATACTCTCAACAGGCCTCTGCTTAGTGGTAAGTTCATTCTGTCTTTTCATGGCATCAGTAGGGCTGATCTAAACATTCTTACTGGATTAAGGCTGACTTTTGAGCACCTAATTCATTTTTATGGGAAATTTATGTGGCGTCCTATGAGCCCTGAGTTTGTTTCACTGTCTTGTTGCCCTCCAAAGAATATATTACAGTTTACGTAATGTAATCTTCCTATAAGCAATTTTAGAGAACCTGTTACAGTATTACAAATAGATGAGGAGGTGGTTATGGCAATGTTTAAAGTGAGGTGGCCAATTTTTCCCTCTACAAATGGTAGCAGCTATAAAATAGAGGAATTTCTGCTTGAGCACTGCCATTGCTGGCCCAATAGGTCTGCTGAATAATTTGTCTTTCATCTGTGAGAAAACATCAGGTCATGTAATTGTATGGTCAAATCAGCAAACATTTAATCTACAGATAAAGTACTCCTGGCAAGAACAAGATGAAACAGCATTGTAGACAAAATCAACTATTGAGAGTTAGTATTAACGTTCCAATTGCAGAATAGAAAACGTGATTGCATATGTTCATCTGAAAGCAATTGGTGAACCTCCAATTCCTGCAGAATACAGAAGCTAATATTTTAGTTGTAACCACATATAAACAGTAACTGAACTAATGGATATTCTAGAGACACAAGAGATTGCTGATGCTAGAATCTGGAGCAACAAATAAAATGCTAGAGGAATTCGGTGGGTCAAGCAGCATCTGAGGGCAGAAAGGAATTGTCAACATTTCGGGTCCTGATGCAGGATTTCAACCCAAAGTGTTGACAATTCCTTTCCCCCCACAGATGTTGCTCAACCCACTGAGTTCCTCCAGCAGATAGTTTGTTGCTAATGAATATGATGTGGTTCATTGTATTATATATTATACCAAGACACATGACTAATAATGACCATAACAATAAAAAAGTAATGAACTGGTGTTCAGTGTTGTCCATACAATCTTGTAGGTGCTGCACTACAGCTGAAAATTTAGTTTCTAAATAGACTTGGATTGGATGATCATTACATGTCATTTGTATAATCCACAGCAAGAATTATTGCAGCCTTCAACTGTAAATATGACCTTACAGTGTATATTTAGTATGAACCTCACTGGGTCATTTTAGAATATGTAGCAGGTGGTTTTCTTCATTCCTGGGATGTGAGTGTCCTTGACGTGGCCACTATTTGTTGCCATCCTGAGTTATTCTGAAGAAAGCAGTTCTAAGCTAACTTTTGAACTGCTGCAGTTAATGTGGTAATCTGGTAGTGCATTTTGGTAAGAAGTTACCAGGAATTTGATCTAACTGCAAAGGAAATAAAGTGATATATTTCCAAGTCAGGATGGTGTTTGGCTCACAGAGAAACATCAGATGATAGTGTTCCCATGTACCAGATGCCTATCTCCCCCGTGTTGTGACATTGCAAATTTGGAAGGTGCTGTTGAAAAGCCTTGGTCAGTTATTATAATAAATCTCGTATATCATACACGTGCTGCAATGGTGCACTAGTGGTGGGAGGAATAAATATTTATTGCAATAGATGTGGTACTAATCAACAGTAGCTTTGTCAAGGGTGATATCCGGTTTCTCAAGTCCTGTTGGAGCTGCACTCATACAGGCAAGTTGAGATTATATCATCACAGACCCAACCTAGTGCCTTGCAGATGTAGCAATGAGCATTCAGGGCACAGCTGCAAAACAGAACATATGCTTCACCATTAAAAATCCCCAGAAAGGAATTTTTCTGTCCTAGACATTCTGTTGATGGCGCAGAGCAGAGGTTGAGTTGTCTCTTGGCATTCAGAGGGAAAATGATAGATAAATATGGCATTCTGAACTCATATATTTAAAATGTACTTCAATGGAAGCATTCTTTTCTCTTATTTTAAGCAATGAAGAATTGAAGCTGCCCTGTATATTCATTCCCTGCCACAAATTCCATTCCCTTGTCACTGACTCTAGTATCTGGCAAGTGTCTGTTAAAGTAGCAGGAACCATATTTTGCTTCGTGATGAGTTTTCAAATTCATTTCCACGACATCACTAAGACCATGTGTGTTTGCACCTTCACAACAAAGCCTGTGTCCAGCACAATCTAAGTTCCTAAACCTCTCATCCATGGCATTGTTATCTTTAGACAATTGATTCCACACAACATGGTCGGACTACCACGTTTTACCCTTGATTGCCATGAGGTACTCCTCTGCTGCTTAGTACAAATCATCCATCATCCTGATGCTCATTAACTTACATTGGCTCCTGGTTAAGCAATGTCTTGGTTTTAAAATTCTTATCCTTGTTTTCAAGTGCTCCAAGGCATCATCCCTCCTTATCTCTTCAATGTACTCTGCCCCTACAACCCTCAGAGTCATGGAGATATCTTCAGTGTTTTAGTTCTGGCGCTCTTGATCATCCTATATTTTAATCACTCCACTATATTTTCAGCTACTGACCATAAGTTCTGTAATCTCCTCGCAAAGCCTCTTTTTAAACTTTAAAGTGCCCTTTAAATCCAACCTTTTGCTGCATTAATATCCCCTTACGTAGCTTGATGTTGAATTTCAATACTGCTCTTGTGATAAGCCTGAGACTGTTTATATATGTCATTTAGTTTTATAAGAAAGATGGGTGACCATTCAACAAAAGACACTAGAAAGAGAGGAACATTCATATTTGGTTACCAAATTATTGTGATTTATGATATAAGATTTTGCTATATAATGGCCAGTATTCCCATATTGCAACCTGTAGTTAATGGACTTCAAATTCCACACTACCTGTTAAATTTTGAGTAAGTGATCCAGTTGTTATATCGGGATAACTTGTAAATTATGTGATCTAGGTTAGAGGAAAAAAATATTTTTCTAGAGAAACTTGGATTAAATATATTATCTCATTTATGGAAGATAACAAGAACAGTTTTGAGAATGTTGCTGATAGCCCCTTCACCAAGAGTGTTCAGCCTGATGGAAAACTTGTTTACTTAATGCAGACATTTAAAAAAAAAGTAATTTTAACATAGAACAGTACAGCACAGGAACAGGCCCTTCGGCCCACCACATCTATGCCAACCATGATGCCAATTTAAACTGCATGTCTGCCTGCATGTTGCTATATCCCTCAATTCCCTGCCTGTTCATGTGTCTATCTAAATGCCTCTTAATCTTTGCTATCATATCTTCTTCCACCATTTCCCTTGGCAGTGTATTCCAGGCACCTACCATTCTCTTCGTAAAATAACTTGCCATGTAGATGTCCTTTAAACTTTCACACTCTCACCTTTTAAGCTATGTGCTTTAGTTTTTGACATTTCCACCTGGGAAAAGCACTCTAACTATCTACCCTATGTCGCTCATAATTTTATATACGTCTATCAGGTCACCCCCTCAGCTTCCAACACTCCTGAGAGAACAATCGAAACTTGTCCAACCTTTCATCATAGCTAATAGTCTCTAATCCAGGCAACATCCCAATGAACTACTTTTGCACCCTCACCAAAGCCTCCACATCCTTCCTGTAATGCGGCAACCAGACCTAAACATAATGTTCCAAATGTGGCTGAACCAAAGTTTTATACAGCTGCAACATGATTTCACAGTTTTTATACTCAACACTCTGACTGATGAAGGCAAGCATGCCATACAGCTTCTTTACCACCCTATCTATTTGTGTTGCCACTTTCAGGGAGCTGTGGACTTGCACCCCAAGATCCCTCTGTGCAATAATGCTCCCAAGAGTCCTGCTGTTTACTTGTATACTTTCCTCTTACATTTGACCTCCCAAAATGCAATGCCACACTCTTGTCCAGATTAAACTCCATCTGCCATATCCCTGCCCACATTTCCAACTGGCCTATATCCTGCTGAGTCCTTTGACAACCTTCCTCACTGTCCACAACTCCAATTTTCATGTTGTCTACAAACTTATTAATCAGCCCACTGACAACTTCGTCCAAATTTTATTCAGATGTGCCATGTTTCTTGAAGGAATGAGGATTTGAGATGAGGAGAAAGTAGCTTTTGATAGTTGTCAAGAAATGAGCAGTCCTGTTGGGATGATCCTGTTCCTTAACCACTCTTTGCTGCATCCCTGATGAATAAAACCAGTTAAACCTTTTTACTTCAGACTGCGTTAATTAGTTGTAGCCTGGAACAAATTGGATGGTTAAATTGCTTGCCTTGTCCATTCAATTGCCACCACTTCAACCTCAACTTGCCTCTATCCCCAGAGTCTCTTGACTAATCATTCACTCTTAAACACTAATTCACAGAACAGGAAGAATGAATGTGCTCATAATAAGCCTTTCTGACCTTGCTGTTTAGTAATTTGTATTTCACTTCACAAGCATTGCTGTGAACATAGCAATAGGTGATATCTCGTAACTCTGTCCAAAATGTGTAAAATTTGTGTTGATTATTGAAACTGAAGTTTAGAAGAAAATTCAAGAAAATTTGTACAAGCGGAGTTTATTCTTTGGAAAGTCTTACTATAAATATTGTGGACTGAACAAGGACCCTGACATAGAGGCAATAAATCTTCCATTTGACTTTGTATAAGACTTTGTGTGACTATTTAAGCCCTTCTTAGCTGTGAACTTTCATATAAAGCCCAGTATTTTTACTCTATTCCATTTTGAGCATGACCCTTGTGAAGTAATGACCCCTGAACCTTTGTGTGGCCAGAAATAAGATTAATTTAATCTGCATGGGCAGCTGCTGAGAGATTGGAAAAGATTACCATCCTTCACAGAATATAAAAGCTAGGCTTTGCAGGTAGGTCAAACATCATACCTGAAAATAGTCTGATTTGTAATCTCACAAAGTGTGGTAAGAATACCAAACAAGGAGACTGACAACTTGAACTTGCTACATTGGATGAAAAGATCGAGTTTGAAGGTGTTGGATTAAGTCAACTATGTACAGATGTGAGCTCTTGTTGATACAGCCTAGAGCCATTTCAGAAATAGGTTGTGTTTCTCTTATTCTTATTGTTGTTAACATTTCTCCTTTGAAGTGGAATGTGACAAGTGTGGGAGTTTGTCAGAAATCAAGCAATAATCATTTTGTTTGACTGTTGCTGTCAGAATGATGAAAAGGAAGCCATATATACTAATAATCTAGTTGGGACTCAATTTGAGTCTAGAATGAGGCATGGTAAAACTTAGGAGGAGATTTATTTTCACTTCTTGACGCCTATACTAATTAGTTCAAATATTACTATTAGTTCAAATATATATCAGGAATGTTGGACACTTATTAAAATTGCCTGGTGTTAATTCAAATGTTTATAGAGGTTACAAAAATTCTACCCAGACTCTTTAAAATTATAACCTCTGCGAGAGAAATCCAATGTGTGCAGATAATCATTGTGCTCAGAGTACTCCACCGGATGGGAGCATCGCTGTTTGAGCCAGCTGCCCTTAGGGAACTGCTGCTTTGATGGAATTGATGAAGAAGTTATCAAAGCCTGTGACACTTGGATAAGGCGTTCAGGTATTTAGACTATGACAGATCCACAGTCTTGCAGCTGTGTACCTCATAACTCAGCCAGCTGGACTTCAAGCTCCTGATATACTAATACAAGGAGCAAAAGAGGAAGAGCTGCCTGAGTAATGTTCTTCAGAAACAAGACACACACTCCATGCAATTTATTAAATTTAGTCAAGAATGGTGAGTAAGATTGGAGTCATTGGGAATTAAGGTAAAAGCTTTTCACTGGATTGTGACTGGTAACTCTATTTCTGGTTCTTTAGATGTTGCTTGACTTGCTAAGTGTTTGTAGTATTTTCTGTTTTAATTTTACGGCATCTGCATTTTTTAAATGTTCATTTACTGTGATGGAATATTGTTCATTTGCTTGGATAAGTGCACTCCAACATTGTCATCCAGGAGAAAGCAGCCTACTTGATTTCCACCCAATCCATCACCCTAAACGTTTACCCTCTCCACTGCCTGTTCACCATTGTTGCAGTGTTTAACATCTACAAAGTGCACTGCCGTAGCTCACAAGAATTTGACTTCTATCACTTAGAAATGAACAACATCAGGAACCTAGGACTATCTACAGGTTGGCCCTGGCAACATCTTCAGACATTTTTCTAATACTGTAACAACCTCCCATAGTCTGGTGACCTTCTATACAGTTTTAGCATGACCATTCATGTATTAAGTGCTTCAGCTGACAAAGGAAAATATCCTGTATATGCCTTCTGAACACATTATCTACTTGTACTGCAAACCTCAGGTTCTGTGCACATGCACTTCAAGATCTTAGTATCCAACCATTTATCATCTATTTCCATGCCTTGTTTGACCTCCTGAACTGCATTACCTTGTATTTCTCTGGACTGAATTCCATCTGCCACTGTTGTGCCCTCCTAACCAGTCTTTTGAAATGTTCTGCAACCTAAAACTGGTATTTGTTTGCAATTTTGGACTTAAGATAAAATAATTCAGAAAAATAAGAACAGTATTATTACACATTCTTGGGTCATTCCAGCTTGCTTTACAGCCACTAAGGTAGCTTTGAAATAGCTGTAAAGCACCGTTGTAATGTGGAAACGTAACAGAAAATTTGTGCAAAGTAAGCTTCCTCAAACAGACATACAGAAATGACATAATGCAATCTTGCTTTTTTAATTTGACACATCTGGGTTTTGTCCACATATTTGTTATGTCTTTAAAACTGCCCCTCTGTCTCTGTCCTGGCCCTACCTCTGCCTCAGCTTATATGTCACTTAAACCTTCTTCCTTGTCTATGTTGCTTGTGAATTTGGCTATTCTAATTCTCCCCAGTTGGCCTCCTGTCTTCTACCCGATTTTAACTTGTACATATCCAATTCCTCCTGCCTGTATCTAAATTAAGATTCAGGCAGGAGGGTTTGGATAAGTACAAGTATCATTCACTCATTATGCTGCACTGTGCCAACGGACCTGAATTGTCTCCCAAGAATTGCTCAGTTTTAAAATTTTCACCCTTGTTTACAGTGGTCTCTGTGCATTGTGCCATTCTCTCCATCCCTCAATCAATGCAGCCTTTTCCAAGCTTTATAAGTCTTGAAGATCTCTGCTGTTCTGATTCTAGTGTTACATACTTCTGATTTTAATCATTCCATCACTGGTAATTTCAATTGTCCATGCTCTAATTTCTTTCCTAGAACAGCCTGTCTACCCCTTCTTCCTCCTCTAAAGCTACTTAAATCCTAACTCTTTTTGATCAAACTTTTATTTTGTTTGATGATACTGCCATCAAGTACCTTGGTGTTTCACTGAGTCAAGAACTGCTGTATAAATGCAGGTTGTTGTTCTGATGCAGATTTGTTTTGGGTGACATTGAATGAGGGGAAAAGCACTGGCCGGGATACTGGATAACTCCCCTCCAAAATTGTCATACGATCTTTTCCATCCACCTGAGAGAAAAATGCAGCCTCAATTTATTGGCTCTTCCAAAATATGGTACTAGAACTCCCACAGCCTTCTGACTTAGAGGCAAGAATAATGCCAATTGAGACAGTATTTCATATGGACGTTGATGTTACATATCTGAAAAGTCACCAAGGGCCCAGATCATAGTAAATAAAAATTTCTAAATTAATTTAAATTGCAGAAAATGTGTTATTGAATTATTTCATAGGTGCATTTCGTAATTAGTTTATTATTGTCACATGTACTGAGATGCAATGAAAAACTTTGCTTTGCATGCCATCCAGACAGATGACACCAAACATAAGTACATCAAGGTGGTGCTATAAAGGGAAAGGCAATAACAGAATACAGAATATAGTATTACACTTACAGAGAAAGTGCAGTGCAGGTAGACTGAGAGATCAAGAGTTTATCTTTATTGTACAAGAGGTTCATTCAAGAGTCTTACGAAAGTAGGATACAAGCTGTCCTTGAGTCTGGTGGTGCGTGTTTTCAGGCTTTTGTATCTTCTGCTCGACAGAAGGAGGGAGAAGAGAGAATTGAAAGTGAACAGACCCCAACCATGTTCACTCAGATGAGGTTCTTAGAAACTACTACCTAAGTAAGGCTGTTCAATTCATTCATGCAGATTTAGAGCTTATAAAGGTTAGATTTTGCCTTTAGAAGAATATTAAAAGTGATGCCAACAGATGCTGAAGATGTCCAATTTAGCCGTGGCACTTCCTAACCAATGAGGCTAATCTGCCCAATATCCAGGCTGTGATTTAAAGTGCCAGAAACTGGTTCTGATAAATTTGTATAACCACAGTGTTGGACTTGGATCCACACCAAGTAGAAATAAGTTCAGTAAACCTTAAAAACTCATTGTGGTAAGTGATGCCATTTTTTTCCAACTACCAATCATTCCCCAGATCCTGTCAGAACCTGTGCTAAAACTATACACATGCAAATACAAAAATTCAATTTTCATTATTGTATAGCCTTCAAGTCAAAAAGTAAATGCAGCGCTCTGTTTCATTTCACAGTTTCAACATCTGACTATAATCTTTGCTGAACTTGTTCGTTTTTAGGTATAAGTAACACTGAATCACGTCAGCCAGGCAAAGCACCAAATTTCAGCGTCAATTGGGCTGTAGAGGACTCTGCCTTGGAAGTCATTAATGCCATGACAGGAAAAGATGACATGGGGCGACCTTCTCGGCTGTGTAAACACACTCTGTACAGTCGCTGGTTACGCTTGCATGCCAAGGTAAGATCAAGGAGAAATTTCCCCTTCAACCAACTTAAAATTTTGAAATAGCTTTCCATTCCTACACAGTTTTTCCATTTTAAATTGCTTCAAAGCATTCAAAGAGAGTCCCATATAGTAAACTTCCTCCTTTGTTGTTCTGTTAAATACTTCCTGGTCTGCTGCACTTTAAAACTATGTGCTGCACCATTGATTACATGCTGAGAATAATTTCATCCACATTGCACCCTGCATTCAGGACCACATAGAATTTCCCACACAAACGCCTTGTAGCCTGTCCTGTTGAAGGTTTGTGCTGCTGATTCTTGCTCACATAAATAGTCTCAAACCTAGCGAAACTCATATTACCTAGAAACCTTAAAGCAAGCACACGGAGATTGATGCATCAGTTTGTGTCTATTTTGTAAATTGTCTAAAAGTGCAGCTGGAGCCTAAACTACTCAATTACCCATTCTTATGGCTTGTAGATTTTTAGTACACACAGTACATTATTTCCTCTGAAAGTGTTGGTTCCTTTTGGAAAAAAGTTGCTGGAAACCGCAGTTATGTGTCAGTTAACTGCTAAATTGGTGTCATCTGTTTAATGATTCGCATGATAACTGTACTTGCCTCTTAACTCCAGTATGTAATAACTCGTAACAAATGACTCACCAGGCTACAATATTGCACTCAAAAATTGTTCTAACCATGTGGAACAGGGAGAATAAATATAGAACACACGGAGTTAATATAATTATCTAAAGAGATTTGTTTTATGTAGCAAATTACGATCTGGAATGTCCTGTCTGAAATGAAAGGATGAGTATAAGTCTTTCAAAAGGGAATTTGACATGTACACAAATTCACATGATTTATATCGAGTAATATTATTTGTATTCTGGTGGTGTGCATTATTGGAAACATAATTATTTCTGTTTATTTGAGAACTGGCTCATCAAGAGGGAGATAAACTAATATAGGGATACGCATGTATCTGTGAATAATAGCCTGTAAGCAATATTGTTGATATTGTACAATGGTTCATACATGTAGATTTTTGTTCTGCATGATCTATTCTTCATCTCTCCTACTAAGCACAACAGTTATGCTACATGACACAGTGAAGTTACCTTTAATGTGAAGGTAATATTCACTCTTCACAAAGATTATGCAATGATCACTCCTATTAATGAACAGCTAAAATTGAGTATTATTTATGTTATTACTTATAAATGACCTGGCGAGGTCATTTAAGAAGTCATTAGGTTAGAATCACGTTTAAAGCAAACCAGGTAGGGATGGCAAGTTCCCGTCACTGAACGATGTCATTTTGTGAGCCAGATGGATTGAATGATAACTTGTTAAATTCTATAGTCAGTATAACTACTGAGCCACCATACCTGTGTTTAGTTATTTTTGAAGAAGCATTAAATGCCAAATGAAAGCAATATTCACTTTTGGAGCAGTGGAGTATAAATGGCATAGAACTCATTTGCAATCCTGTTACTTCCAGTTGCTATAATGAGCAACAGCTCATGGGAAAATCTATAATGAAGAGGATTTTATTTATTATTTCAACACCATTTTCATTTATGTCTATTGATGGATGTAACCTATTCTTCTCCTCCTCCTCACCCTACATTTTTTTTTCCTATTCCTACAGTTGCCATGCTTGCTTCAATCCAAGCAAGAGAAGTGTGGTTCTTACTATGAAGCAAAGCAGGCTGCTGTTGAATATCAAGCTGCCAAGGAGACCCTGATCAAAGAGTTCCAGAAGAGTGGATTAGGCATGTGGGTGAAAAAGCCCATTGAACAGGATCAATTTGTTCTGTCTGTCTAAACCCAGAGAAGTGTTGGGATTTTTAGGAATTGAAAGCTGCTGGAATTCCATATGTCAGATGTATTTATTAACTTGTAACTTTAAACTAATGTTTTTATTTTGTTTTTCTAAAATAAGGACATGTTCCTTTTCTTGGCTACTGGCTAGATTTTTAAAGTAGCACAAAAGTATACACAATAGTTTTAATTGGCTTCTAAACTGAAAGGTAATGTCAGCAATTGACATCTTCATTCAATTGTGCAGCACCTGCCCTTTTTTTAAATCAAATATACAAGTTTCTTGAAGGACATTGTTAACTTCAGTTTCTGTAAAAGGCTATGCAGTAAACAGTTGTCATGAATTTTACCATCTTGAATTTGTTTTAATGGATTAACTTTTCAAATTTACCATTCCTTGCACAGGGCATCCTATAAAGCTAGGGAGCATATGTTGTGAATTCAGATGCAAAAGTTGTTGGCCTAATCTATGATGTGTACAGACAAATCAAGCTGCAGATTGGAGGTGCTGACCTGGACACTCAAATCCATAGGAACATTGAAAAAACATTTTGCCCTTGAGCATAATCTGCCCATCAGTGAGATGATGGCTGATTTGTTTTCCTTTATACCGTAATAGCTATGGTTATCAAAAACATATCAACGATGATTTAAAATTAATAGCTGACATTGTTAATTGCCATTTGAGAAAGGGAATTCCAAATTTCTCCTGAGCAGTGTTTTTTTTTAACCACATTTAAATGCTCTGGTTCTAATTTTGTCTTCTATTCCCAGACTCCCCAACCTGTAGAAGTAGCTTTCTTCTGTTTCCCCTATCAGTTTCCTTTAACGTCTTGATAACTTGAATCAACACCCCCCACCCCCATTTTAACCTTCAGACTTTCAGGGAAAGTAGCCCTAATTTGTGTAATCTCTCCTCATAATTTAGCCCTTGGAATTCAAACATAATTCTGGTAAATCCAAGCTGCACTCTTCTAGGCAACTTTACCCTTCCTAAAATGTGGTGCCCAGAACTCTAGTTGTAGACTAACTCGAGTTTTGTATATCTGCAGCACTACTCGCATTTTTTGAAGCTCTTCATCAGTAGCACTAAATGATTAACTTTTTCCTATATGTGTTCCTTCTCTATAGTAAAGTTAATAGATAAAACCTCTGATTTAGCAAATGATACGGGAGTTCTTGTAAAATTCAAATGGAGCAGAAAATCTACTCAACCCCTTAGACTGGAAAAATACGAAAATTCCGTAAGTAATTAGAATTATTAGCGAATCTGTACAATCAACTGTCCTACAATTATCAACTAGGTTTGGAAATCTCCTTAATTTTATTAGCCGCAGCATTTCTTTGTATTCAAACTGAAGCACTGTAATTTTTATTTATGAACGTAAGTACACTGTTCTCACAGATCCATCTTATCCAAGGTGATGCAATTCATTCAACTGAGGTAATTTTTGATTGGCTCTTTAAATTGTTCAGGCAAATTCAGCACAGCTATATGATAATTCTTGTTCCACTGGGAATAAGTATTCAGCATAAAAGATCAAAATCCAAAAAACTTTTTTTGAAAATGTAATTGAAGGTTGAAGTACTTTTCAGCAAAGTTTCAATTACAGCCTAGCCTGGTCATGAAAGGAATGCTAACTGTCTATATATGTGCCTGCTGCTTTTTCCTGCTCATTCTTCATGCACGACCGTTAATGTGCTTATTTTCTTCTGTGTAAACTGGAATAGCATATGTTTTAATGCAAATGTTCCTTACGTTAAACCATTGCAACTGAAGGAAGGTAATCATGAGTGTAAAGGGTCATATTTTTACTTAACAGTACAGCAATTAATTGTATCCCATTCAATGCTGACTTCATGCATTGCAGAAATAAAAAGGGATGCAAGTTAACAGTGAATTGATCACTTGAAAACTTGTTGAATTACAAGTAAAATGATTCTTAATTATATGGTTTCATTCTGGAACTGGCAGGGCTTTTGTGCATTCGAGATCTTTGAACTGTTTTTGAAAGTTCAAAGTTTGTTGTTGTCACTGTTTAAAAATCCTAGTTATGATAAGTATAAAAAATGGCTATGTTTTCATTCCAAGGCAGTTGCACAATCAGAAAGTTCTGGTCGTGATGCACTGAGAGAATATCTTCAGCATACATCTTCAGCCTTTATAGTAATTTTACCTGAATAGGTTAAATGTAGAAGAGGCGTAATCATATGATCTTTAGCATTTAGGATATGCTTAGATCAACACCAGTCTGCAAGACCCAAGGCATTGTGAAATTTCTGTTCTGTGGGATTTCTAAAGCTCAAGTTTTTTTTAAAATTAATTCTCTACAGAGAAGTGATGTGTCTGTCTTCTATTAACAGTACTCAGTCAAGGTAAAAGTCCCTTTTGATTTCTCTTGTTTTTGGTTACATGATTTTAATTTAAATCTTTGCTTAACACAGTTGCTGCCAATAAAGGACCTCCATCTTGGTTATTTTGAAATTAGTCAAGAACCACGTCAACGATCACATTTGGTGAAACCATTTGCTAAACATTAGATATTCCAAAGTCATTTCTTAAGATGCAGGATTGCTCATTGCCTTGTCTGATACATGCCCAAATGTCCTATTAATTACTAGCTTATGAACACCCTGTATCCTATATTGAATTAATCCTGCTGAAACCAACAATTCAATAATATCTAGTTAGCTATTTATTAAAATGTTTTTGTTTATTGAGTCATAGAGCAATGCAGCATGGAAATAGGCCCTTCAACCCAACTCGTCCATACCAACCAAGGTGCCTGCATTTGGCCCATATCCCTCTAAGCCTTTACTACCCTTATACTTATCCAAATGTCTCTTAAATGATGAGGGTTTCTTTTTAGATGAAAGGATATGTGCTTTATGTTCATATATGTTGAGTACCTTCTTACTTAACTAACTGTAGTTCCTTTAATCATTAGAATTTATGCCCGGGATCCCTGGAAAATGGCAGGTTTTGCCTATATACGTATAACACAGTGCACAAATAACTAAAAGCTCCATCGGTTTAAATATGACAAAGACAGTATTGGTAATCCATACAGTGAGACCCCTTGCAGTGGGTTTCCATCCTTTTTTTCTAGACTGATTTTTAAAATCTAATCCATGCAGTTTACTCCACGAAAAAAACATGCAAAGTTGAGTGGAAGATGTGGCAAACCAGCCCTGTATTCATGAGTCCTTTTATTGACAATATTTTAGGCACATAGGAATCAGTAAGAGACTAAAATAACTGATCAATTAGTCCCCAGACCAAAGTCTGAGATGGATATGATATTTTAATGGAATTTGAGTTTGACATGCTTAACCTTATAAGCAAATTTAGGATATGCACCACAAGTTAGCTGATGAACATGATTCTTTCAGGATACTTAGGCAGTGATGATCCCACCCAGCTGAAGGACAACAGCCAATCTGCAGGAACTGAGAGCCTTTCTACAACCTTTAACACCTGTATGAATCACCTGAACCCACCCTGCATTTGATCTTGGATGAATGATGGGTTACCACGTAGGATTTCTATTTTAAGATTGTCCACAGGTAGACATGCAGATTGTCCAATTTACATTACCTGAACTGTACGGTGGTGTTGGTGGATTTGGTGATATTTCTGTCTTTCCTTAGAAAGGAAAGAACAAAAAATTATTGGGAAGGATTTGACTGTGAAATTATTTTAGGATGTAAAACCAGTGCTCCAGTGTTAGAGGTTGTTCTATTGGATATAAAATTAATCTGAATGCTGATTTCTAATACTATTATTTTGATAAATGGATATCTAATGAAGAAAGGAGTCTCCTGCCATAACCAGTTAAATTTCAGGTAGAAAGAATTTTGCTGCACTAATAGAAATAGCAAGGAGTTTCAAACATGCAGCAATCATTTGACGACTCTGTTCCACTGACATCCCAACTCGTGCCTTTGTGTGCAATACCACTTTAGTTTCTTGAGTTGTAAATTCAGTTAACTGCTGTTTTCCACTTTTGTAGGGTTCCAAACCAGAGGTCACAAATCACATTATAACTGTCATCAGTAACTCTGATGACGAATTGAGAAACTACCTAGAGAGTGTTGAGAATGTGGAACTTAGTACCACATAGTTAGCAAAAATGCATCTACCCATTCAACAAAAGGAAGTTTTTGCGCTGTAATTTACTGTAATTAGCTAGAATATTTATCACCAATAGTAGAGAAGCAGTACTCTTGTGTTGTCTCTTGAAATAGATCTGTTATCCCGTGGTGAACCCTGTCCACACTATGGGTATCATCAGCTATGTACTTTGTCACAGTAGCTATTCCATACTGTAAGATCTTATTTTCATTAAGGTGATGAATTCTCTTGCACTATGGGAATGTATTGTCAAGTATCTAACCTTTGCACATCATTGGTGACGGAGGGGTGACACGTGTTTTATTGCTTCACAAGGAAATGTAGTATAAATGTTCTTTTCTGTAAGCATATATTTGTCACCTTTTTATTTAAAAGGAACAATCGCTTAAACACAACTTTCATTGTCTTATGTAAAGTGATTTTGTACTTAGGCTTTGGAAGCGCCTCAATGAATACAATGTTTAATACACCTTGTACTTAATAAGTCGATCCCATTTAGGTGTTACACCTTTTATAATAAATGACATTGCAAGAATAGAAATACTAAATAAAACTTAACAGCTGAAGAAGATTGGACTTTTCAATGGGTTGCAAGTGTTCAAATTGCAGTAGTACACAATGTCAAAGTGGTAGTTGGATATCATAGTTATAGCAGTATTGACTTTTGCTGGATATTTTGGCCTGTTCACTTTTGGAGGGGTGAAATTTTGTGCTATTCTTTTTCTTATATTTCCATCTCACCACAGAATCCTAAACCTCAGGAAGTTTTTGATGCATTTGTCGGTTCACCAGTTTTGGCTACAGTACAACTTACACCATGCTTACAGGTTAATGAAAGGAAACTGAGCTTTTTTGGTTTGATGTGTGTGGATTTAGCCAGTCAGTTGTTCAGTGTCAATAATGTAATCTATTGTTGGGGGGGGGGAAGCATTGAGATGGAAAATCACTAATGTTGCGACTATCCCTACAGATATCCCAGCTTCCAGCACTGGTATTGATCTAAATCAGCAGAGGGATTTTCTACCCCCATACTGCTTGCTGTCCTAATGGGTTTCTTATGGAGTTAAACAAGCAGCGTGTTCTTCTGTAGACATCTCACTCTGAGGCAAAAATAAATTTGTACTGAATCTGTGTCAGGTTGACCCTGGTGCAATCATAGTTCTCCCTATTCAAATGAATAGAAGACATTGATTCCCAAGAGAAAGGTAAATAGTTGTGTTTTTATTGTTTATTTTAGTTTTAATAATTTCATTTGATATTCAGTGGGTGGGTGAGATTTCTTAATTTTTTCTTCAGATGTAATTTTTTTCTCTACTATTTTTAATTTTAATAATATATTTTGTTTTAGGTCCTAATTGCTACTGAATGTTCATGAATGTGAGAGCCATTCACAACATTCAAAGGTCCAGAACACACTGCCAGCCCTATCAAAGTGTTTCTGAGACTCTGGCCAGCTGTCTGTTCCGTTGCAAGCCTCTTCACTCTGCTGGTCCACCTTGAATTACTTGAAGCCTGGCTTCAAGTAGAAAACTGACAGAAGCCATGCTAAAACCAATACTGTGGCCCTCAGCAAGCATTCAGAAATTTTGGGGAAAGGGAAGATCAGCACCATTAGTTTAATAAGATGGGAAGAAAGCAACAAGAAAGAGCATGTTAACCGATGGTCAGAGTTCCAACTAATTTTAAGAAAAACATCTGTTTAATCAAACGTGGTGATGGAAGAGAAAACCTATTGCTAAGCAAATTTAGTAGTTAGTCCACTCGACCAGTGTAAATACATTCTCTGGGGAAATTAGCATCGACTGTTTAGCTTAATGGTAAATTACTTATGGAAGCATTTGTGTGCTGGCACTTCTTGCTTTGAAGATCATACAAGAAGGAACCTGTGGATCTAAAATCTATAAAGGTTGTTCAGGAGACTAATTACTTGTAGATGAAGTACAGTGTGTGCAATCACCCAAACTTGATGTAGGCAAAAGAATCACTGCCGTTCAAATAGACTGCATAATCAACCAGTGGAGCAGGAAAAAAAGGGTCACAATTGTTCACTTTAGCATTATTTCTTCATGTTAGTGAACATGAGATGAAAATCACTGGATCTTCAGTAATAATATTGTGCTGTTTTCCAAAAAGCTATATATCATTGTGTCCATCTGTGAAGACGTGAAAATAACAGAGCTTTGTATCACAATTTTCTATACACAGATGTATTTAAAAAGCTTGGTTATTCACATGGGAAGTTATTTGCATCTGCAAAAACATCAGTGCAACCTACCCTTCAGAGTAAACACTTTGCAATTGTTAGTATGTCAACAAGTTAATCAAACATTGACTATTCTTAGTGAGTGATCACCCATGTAGCGTGTAGGAATTAAAGCTATAAGCTGGGGAAGCAATATTGGACAAGATCATTGCACATTATGTGCATCTGAACAAAAGGTGATGGATGCAGGTGACCAAAAAAAAGACAAAGAAAATATATACAAGAATAATGCCCAACTGTTCAGTTTCATGAATAATAGAACAAAAAATGCCCATCACAAAATCCTATTCAATTTCAGGATGGTGAAAGTGCAATCCATCTCTGGGATACCTCTACCACTTTAAAATCAGTCAGCACTAGGCTCAGGGAAGATCAACGGAGAATCAGTCTTCAAGCTGTGCAAACATGGATTGTGACCAGCTGTGACAGTCTATGGCTATCGCAATGATTACTGCCAACTGGCCCAACTTTTTTGTACAGATGATTTTGAAAACAAAACATTTGTAGGTGCCTTATTACATCAAAACTTCTGAACTTTCATATTATAAATTACATTTTTAAAATGCAATAATTGCTGATGAGGGCAGGGAAGATAATCTGTGGGAAGTTATGAGGCAGCTAAGAGAAGAGAGCAGTACTGATTACAGTGTTCAGATTGAACATTGCATCATGTCCAGGAAAAAGATTTTCAACGTGCTCTATTATTTTTTACATTAATAGATCCTTCATTAAATTGAGCATTCAACTGGTGTAGCCTTCCCCAACTTGCATTACTATATCTCAGCATTCAGCACTCCCAAAGTTTTATTGAAATGCATACAGGAATAACTGGAGGTAAAGTCCAATTTTACAAAAATTAGGTATGTATCGTGTTATACATTGTTAGTATTTGCTGCAAAATGTGTTTTTGTTATATCAGGCATCCAGATTAAAGGCACAATATATTTATAGGTTATGAACAACAACAAACAAATTTGATTCATGTAGGAAAGCACCCAAAGTGTTTCACAAGAACATTGTCAAGCAAAAATTCATACAAGTCACTTGAGGAAACATTATGGCAAATGAACAAAAGTTTAATCAAAAAGGGAGTTTTGAGGAGCACCTTAAAATACAAAGAGAAATGGAGAGTTTAGGGAGAGTATTCCACAACATAAGACCTTGACACCTACCACCACTAGTGGAGCAATTTGTGAGTGATCAAGAGGTCAAAAATTGAAGAGTTCAGTTACTTAGGGAATTTTAAATTGTGCTCGAGTAGTCAGATCCAGAGGTAACAAATGCATGGATGAGATTTCCAGCAATAGATGAGTTAAGGATGGGCAGGATCCATATGATTAGAAAAGCTGAAATAGTGATGGCAAAGTTACGAGATCTGAAGTTTATCTCAGTCAGATATGACACCAAGATTGTGATAGTTTGGTTCCATTTCAGAGTTGTCAGTGGTGAGATACGAGGATAATGAGAATGTGCAAAGGGATGGAAGATGGTTTTATTGTCTTAATGTGTAGTTAGGGAAAATTTCCAGTCATTCTGCATTCCATGGCAGACAAGCAATGTGTTAATTTGGAAGCCATGAAGAAATCAAGCAAGTGAGTTGGGGTTGGATATCTGATTAAAATATATGGAAGGACTTATTGGTATTCTGATATAATGATGCAGGTTTGTTCTAAATCATATTATAAATATGATGATTAAAATTAGAAATCCAGTCACTTATTTAGAAATGTAGTAGAAATGCATGGGGTAAAGAACAAAAGTAAATGAGATAATATGCGAGAATCTATAACTTTTCCTATCTGTATATATAGTCTCCATCTTCCAGACAGGTTATGAATCATGGGGAGAATTAGGAAAGCTTTGAATATGTGTTTTTGGATTTGTTCATAGTATTACTTTTGTCTAACTCTGCTCTCCTTGTACATTGTTGCTTAACTTGACCGAGATCGGGACTCTAGGCTTTAATAGCCCTTCTAGATAATTGTTGTATCCTGCCATATTTAGAAGAGTGTTGGAAAGCAGTTGTTCCATTTAGCAACACCTTAAACAGTGATGGGTACCTGGACAGAGGTCATATTTCACATCATATTTCAGTAGTTGTAAATTCCACAAGTTGCTAAACACTGAACTTGGTGTGGATATTTTTCATGTATCATGCTCCTTGTTGTGGGCAGTGCACCATTATGGCAGTGTTAACTAACATTAGACAATATTGAAGATCCATTTGCAATCCTGAAGTTTTAAAGAACTGTCCAGGCTTGGATGAGAGTTCATTGTTTCACAGCCAGTGAATGTGTGTCCACATCCCTTTGTGATTATGTGACCTTTCATCCTTTTTTAAAACTGAATTGATTGACACTGCCTGAAACTGAACAGGTCAACATCCAGCTTTCTCATTTGATAATTTTTGTATATTTTAAAATCAAACTGTCCTACATAGTGTAACAGTAAATAGTAAACCATGGTAAAACTGTACAGGGAAAATTATAACATTTTTCATTTGGATATACCATGCTTTAATAAATTACTAAAATGAAGTATTATCTTAGTAAAATATCTTAAGGAGTTACAGGAAAAGAGAGAGATGGCAGAATAAATTGTTGAGATGATCAAAACTTATCAAGTTGTGTTTAGGAGATTGTTCACCTGAAGACTTTATGGTAATGTTCCACTGTGTAATGAGCAGGTTATACTGTAATCACTGCATGAGTGCCAGCACTAATACTGTACCACTTCTCATTAACAATCCCAGCATGATTCTCTGTTACATGTAGAAATGAAATAAAAATAAATTTACATCTGACTTTTAATACATGTTGTTGGTGTCATTTTTAGGGAATGTTGCACATATATATGTAGAGCTTGTTGCATTAAACACAATAGTTTTGTTTAATTATTGACATCCTGCATGCCTATAAAGCTTAGGTTGGTGTATTGCATTCTGTCTGTGTGTGTATGTTCTGTATTTTTGTTTGTTGTGTAATGCATAAATCTACACGTGTGCTATATGTGGACTTTATATGCGATGAAACTCCCTCCAGTGTACTAACCAGAAGAAACTAAAGTCCAAAATCTGGTAGTCTTACACTAGCTAATGAATATTCTTTGATATCCAAATAGATAGTTTTCTGAAGATGAGCATCAGCAACTTATTCAAGCACAGGAAATAGTATGGACGGTTGAAAATTCCATAACTATACTTGTTGGAACTATTTTGTTTTGTATTACTTAGATCCACCTTTCAGCACTTCCCAACTGTTGTATTAGTTTATTACTGGTTTCCATTCTCCTACACTTGGTGTGGTGACAACTTATTTATAAATAAGGAATACTATTTAGCTCATTTTAAGTTCTCAATTAAGACTACCCTGAACAATGGTCATTGGTTCATTCAGCTGTTTAATTCTAGCACAAGAAAGAATGTGCTAAATAATACTTTTGATTACCTGGGGACTTCCCAAATTATTTTGCAGACAATTAAATACTTTTTAAAAAAAAAGCAGTCACTTTTTCAACATAAAATACATGGCAGCTAAATGTAATGTTAATAAAGGGATAAATACTCACCAGGGCAACAAGGAGAACCCTTCACTCTTCAAAGTAATAGCTTGCCACATAATGCTTAAAAGGCTATTCCAAATGTTTGTTACTTTCTATCTGTAGAGGATCAATGAGTCCTAAATTTGTCAATTACAATTTAGCTATTACTCTCCTCCAGTGTCTGAAAATAACATTTGGGATTAACACTTTAAACGCTATTATTTGTCAGGTTCTTCGTTTCCAGGATGAAAAGATCAATTGTCCCAATCCTGCCTTATAACTCAGGTCTCTGATGTTTTGGATCTCTTGCTGCTCTCCACCATCACTAGTTGACCATCTCCTCAGTTTCTCAACAGCAAGACTGGGCATCCACATGCGATTTGTACCGTATGGTCATAACTTCTTTCGACATGTTCTGTTTTGGCTGTCTACTTAAAATATTCAACGGGCTTTGACAAATGCTCTGTATTAGCTGAGTCGGCTAAGGCTGTTTTGTTTTGAATTTCACCTTTTAAGTTTTCTGGTACAATTTATGAAGTATTAACATGGTCTACTTTTCCTTTCTAAGAGCAAAAATTTAGTTTTAAGTCATCAATTTAACCAGATTTCACATGGTTTCAGAGTCCCAAGTTATATCCACAAATTGGAAATGATGTGAACAGTAAAGTCATCAATTCCGTACAATTCTTGACATTCTCCTTCTATCCAACACCGTTGAATTTTCATCACTAAGCCATTCCTTGTATTTGACCTGAATCTCCAGAGCTTTAACCTTCATTACTGGTATTTTGTGTAGAACCTCACCAAATGCCTTTAGGAAACTTTAAGTACACAATTTATGGAGACTACAATATTTGATTTGGATTATCATTTCCTCAAATCAAGGAGTTGGGTCATATAGCATCTTCTTTACCTAAAGCCTTTCTGACAACTGTTTTATGTTCAATTTCTGATTGAGTGAATTAGTTTACATTGAATTATCTTTGTCTTTTGTAACTGTTTAAACAGCCACCACATTAGCCATTTCCAATCTATTGGTGCATACTTTGCAAACCTCTTCCACGTGAATCTCTCAATAATCTGGGATAACTTCTAACCCTGGCCTTTCAAATGTTGAGACTATCATCTTATTTACATCCCAAGTCTTCAATTATGCCAGGTTTCATTTTGAAGGGGAAGGGTGTTTGCCATGTTTTCGATATCCTCCCTTACAAGATGTTTGACCAAAACAGAACAATTCAGCTTGAACAGGCCTTTCAGCCCAGCATGTCTGCGCCAACCATGATACCAATCTGAACAATTCCATCAGCCTACACATGGCTATGTATCCCTATATTCATTTAGCCCCTTTTAGTCCTCCAAATTTCTTATTTACATTCCTCTATATTCTACAAGGGCCTTGCTTGCTTTCAGCTTCTTAAACCTTACATATGCTCCCTTTTTCTTTTTGACTAAGCTTACAATTTCTCTCGTCATCCACAGTTTGCAACCTTGCCATCCTTATCTTTCATCGTGCTGGTCCTGAACTCCAGCTGGCCTTTAAAAAAAATTCCCACATATCGGATGTGGATTTACCCTCATATATACACTCCCAATCTACTTTCTACTTTGTCTTCCTGCCCTACACTGTTGTAATTAGCCTTCCCCCAGTTTAGCACTTTCACATGAGGATCAGTGTTGTCCTTATCCATGACTATTTGAAAATGTAGGGCATTATTGTCACTGTTCCCAAAATGTTCCCCGAGTAAAATTTTGATGATCTGGCCAGGCTCATTCCGCAGTGTTAGTACAGCCCCTTCCCTGGTTGGACTATATCTATATACTGTTTCAAGAAACCCTTCTGGATGCTGTCTTATCTAAGCTCCTGGCAGTAAAGGTGCCCCAATCAATATTGGAGGAAGTTAAACTCAGCCACTACATTAACCCAGTTTTTATATCTTTCCATGATCTGCCTACATATCGGTTTCTCTAGCTCCTACTGGCCATTGGGAGGCCTATAGTATAACCCGAACATAGTGATGGCACCTTTCTTAATCCTGAATTCTATCCATGTGGCCTCACCTGATGATCCCTCCAAAATGTCCTCTCTTAGTGCAGCTGTGACTTCCTCCCTAATGGGTAATGCAACTCCCCCGCCTCTTTTACATCCCTCTCTGTCAGGTCTGAAACATCTATACCCTGGAATGTTGAGCTGCCAGTCCTGTCCCTCTCTCAAAATGTGATGGCTACAACATTGACAAATAAGTTCATCTACTTTATCCGTTATATTCCTTGCACTAAAATAAATACAATTCAGGCCTCATCCCTGCCATATTCATTGAGTCATACAGCATGGAAACAGGCCCTTTGATGCAACTTGCTCATGCCAACCAAGATCTGAGCTAGTCCCATTTGCATGCATCCCTCTAAACGTTTTCCATCTATGTACCTATCCAAATGTCTTTAAAACATTATAATTGTACCCACTTCTACAGCTTCCTCTGGCAACTCATTCCTTTATATACCTCTATAAGGAAACCCCTCAGCCTTCTGCACTCCAGTGAAAAGAATCCCAGCCTATCCAGTCTCTCCTTATAACTCAAGCCCTCCAGTCCTGGTAACATCCTTATGAATCTTTTCTGCACCCTTTCCAGCTTAATGACATCCTTCCTATTGTTGGGCTGCACGCAATACTCCAAATACAGACTTGTCAACAACTTGTACAGTTGTAACATGACGTCCCAACTCCTGTACACAATGCCCTCAATGAAGGTAAGTGTGCCAAATGCCTTCTTCACCACCTTGTCTACCTGTGTCGCCGCTTTCAGGGATCTATATACCTGTATCCCAAGGTCTCTGTTCTTCAACACTCTCCAGGACCTTACCATTTACTATGCAAGTCCCGCCCTGGTTTAACTTATCAAAATGCAGACCTCGCACTCGTCCAAGTTAAGTACCATCTGCCATTCCTTGGCCCACTTCCCCAGTTCATCTGGATCCTGTTGTAATCTTAGACAACCTTCTTTCACTGTCCTCCACACCACCAACTTTGGTGTCATCTGCAAACTTACTAACCACATTCACAACTTTGTCATTCCAAATCGTTACCGTAGATGACAAATAACAGTGGCTCCAACACTGATTCCGGCGGCACACCGCTGGTCACAGGCCTCCAATATGAATTACCTCCAGGACCACCTTCTGTCTCCTTCCACTAAGCCAATTTACATCCAGTTGGCAAGCTCACCCTGGATCCCATGTGATCTAAATTCCAGACTAGCCTACCATGCAGGACCTTGTCAAAAGCCTTGCTAAAGTCCATGTCGATATCGTCCACCACCATCCACGTCAGTCTTCTTCATTAGCTTCTCAAAAAACTTGATCAAATTAGTGAAGCATGATTTCCCCCACAAAAAGCTATGCCTACTGTCCCTTATCAGTCCTTGCCTTTCCAAATGCTGGTAGATCATGTTGCTCAGAATCCCCTCCAGTAACTTTCCCACCATTGATGTTAGGCTCACCGGCCCGTAGTTCCCCGGTTTGTCCTTGCAGCCTTCTTAAATAAAGGCATAACATTAGCCACCCTTCTGTCTTCTGGTACCTCATCTGTGGCTAAAGATTATCCTGGCCCTACCTGATATTTCTATTAGGCTTGCTTAACTTAATCTCTGCCTTCATCTCAATCACTCCACCTGCTGAGCTGCTGCTCCAGTTCCCACCCTCCGCCACACTAGCTTAAACCCTCCTGAAAGAAATCACTTCTATCCACCTGATGCTGTTTCACCCAAAGGCTGCACATTTTCAATTCCGAATGAGTCACAGTGTGGCAGATCAACTGGTACCTCTCGCGACCAGCAACTATTTAAAATTTTTGTGCTCTCATTTATAATGGAAATGTTCCCAAAAGGCTTGTCACGCTCTGGTCAGTCGATGGATTGGAGCGTGATGACTGAACGGAGGTGTACTTTTGCAATTGCTTCATAAATATGGTAATTTGTAATGCAAGTACAAAAACAGCAATAGAATTCAAGAAATGGAAACGGGGACTGTGTTATGTTTTGTTTGCCTAGATTGCCATATAAACCCAGTTATGTTTTCAGTACCTTTATGAACCACCCGAAGAAATCAACTTGTACAGATGAAGAGAGTGTCTGTCTTTATAGTAAGGACTGGGGGAGGGGGGGCGGGGGAGAGAGGGTGTCAGTATTTAGTGTTGGTATATACAGTGAGGACTGTGGGGGGTGGGGGAGAGTGTCAGTATTTACAGTCTTGGAATTTTCATTAAGGGCCTGTGCCAGTGAGTGTCAGTATCCAGCGAAAGGAACTATGGCGAGAATGTCAGTACTTGTAGGATAAGCTTGGAGAGAGTGTCAAGGGCCACCTTTTGGGATAGGTCATATTGTAAAACGTGGGAGCATGGTGTAGCCAATTGTACCTGAGTGACCTGTTTTAAGCTCCACACAAGATATGGATTTACAGTGAGTAGACTCCATTGACTCTCAAGGCCTCGCTCTGTGGGATCAAACTGCCCTGAGGCTGAAAGACTGAAATGATACTTCTGTATATAACATCATTTCTCAAAGTCTTCCAGCACTGAGGTTTGAATCTGGTGAGCAGGGGGCAGGTCCTTGTGTGACACAGCACCCGGGTTCCTGGTGGTGAGGGGTGGTCTCTCTGAGTCAGACAGCAGGGAAGTTCCACCAATGGTGACACCAGTGCCTGGCCTGGTGGTGAGACAGACAGGCCGCTCGGTCAGGGGGAAGGTGAGCTCCTGCTGAGATGGGGTGCACCATGGATCCTGTGTCCTCGCCCTCCCCGCTGCTGCCCTCTCTCCCCACAGTGCCCCCTCCAGCCTTCTACATCAACTCACGTCCACCACCCCCCTCCCCCCAACTCACCTCTTCGCCCAGCCCACCGCTCCCACCCATTCACCACAGGACCAGGACTGGATCCTCATTGACTGGGCTGTCCTGACCAAATAGGGATGGGTGGTCACCCTGCTCCCTTTCACCTCCTTCATCCCAGAGACTCTGCAGATAATGAGAACATCCTCCAAGGCTGTTCCATGCTCCCGGTAACATGTTGGCTCACTTCCTTAGTAAAGGCTTTATCGCAATTACATCCAGTCTCAACCCTCGCTCCCTGCACTGTGCCTTCCTGGCATTGCTGGGGCCTTTTATTCCTGGGGACACCAGGACCCTTTTTTCCTCGTGATACCCACGGCCCTTTATTTCTGGTTCCTGTGGGATATCACTCTCAGCACTGCTGCAGCCAAACCCTGCTTCACTCACTAAAGCTTCTCCAGGGAGGCACTGGAGAGAGGTGGTCCTCGGGACTGTGAGACGGAACATGCAAACTTCTGACTTGCCATCGCATGTTGTGTAGCGTGGGCTTTACCCAAACAAGTGGTCACCATACTGATGGGTAAAGAGAGGATGTTGCTGACATCTAACATTTTGAAAACCTGTGAAATTAAATTATAGAAAGAACATGGAGAAATGCAACAAAAACCATCCTTGTTAATCTGGAGTTTAAACTGAGGAAAACTGGTTCACATCTTACAGAATATAGATTTCAAGGTGATCTAATTTTAAATATTAAGATCAAGGAACATTAATGAGTATGGCTCAGGCACATTATTTATCTTGACAGATTTCAAATAGGCAAAGGTACAAGGTTACAATTAGGAAGTCAAGAATAAAGATTTGAGCAGAATTACTTGATTCAGTGCCTACGTGGGTAAATTATTGAAGAAGGACATTAAGAAAAAATGTATTCATGAACCCATTGGGCAAAGACGTGTCAATCTGGAGAGAGGGTTTAAGACATGTGTTACACAAGTCAATCCGGTTTTATGATCTGCCAGATCACTGGACTTAAATGATATTCTTTCTTGCTTTTTTTTAAATGTCATTACCTTGCAAGCTTTTAACATCCTGTATTTGGGTTTAATTTGGATTTTTTTAAGTTTTTAGATAGCCACATGAGTTTATGTTCTGAAAATTTTAAGTTATTATTATATGAAATCCTAGCCATGGAATTGAGTGAATTTAATTCCAGGTAAGGAACATAACAAAGAAGTAAGAGAGGCAGGAAGCCATTCAGCCCCTTATGTCTATTCTGCCATTCAATAACTTATACTGAACCTCTGTCACTTTCCTGCACGAATCCCATATCTTTTGATTCTCTCAATGTCTAATTTTTTTTTTAATCTATTGCTGCCTAATCAATAGGGGATCACCACATTTGATCACTAGTTGAACAAATTTATTAAAGGCAAATTATGACAGAGAAACAAGATCAGATTGTTTTATTAAAGAGTAGAGGGGTTTGCTGAGGGTGAAGCAAAGTGTAAGGACTTCAAAATGTGTTTGGTAAATGTAAACAAAATAGACATTATCCATAGGATTAAAGAGGCAGTGTTAACCTAGAATAATAGAGTAGAGTTGAGAGTTGTTCTTTAGTATACAGATAATGGGTGTATCAATAATGTACAGATGTTTGTATCTTATCAGGGCTTACTGCGGTATTAAGAATGCAACTTGCAAAAGGATTTTTAATGCAGAGAAGCACAGAAATGTGACATGATGTACTTTGGAAGGAAGTCTGAGGAGAAGTAACAGATAGTATTGGTTTATTATTGTCACTTGTACCGAGGTACAGTGGAAAAACTTGTCTTGCATACTGATCATACAGGTCAATTCATTACACAGTGCAGTTACATTGAGTTAGTACAGAGTCCATTGATGTAGTACAGGTAAAAACAATAACAGTACAGTACAGAGTAAAGTGTCACAGCTACAGAGAAAGTGCAGTACAATAAGGTGCAAGGTCACAACAAGGTAGATCATGAGGTCAGAGTCCATCTCATTGTATAAGGGAACCATTCAATAGTCTTATCACAGTGAGGTAGAAGCTGTCCTTAAGTCTGGTGGTACGTGCCCTCAGGCTCCTGTATCTTCTACCCAATGGAAGAGGAGAGAAGAGGGAATGCCCCAGGTGGGTGGGGTCTTTGATTATGCTGGCTGCTTCACCAAGATAACAAGAGGTAAAGACAGAGTCTAAGGAGGGGAAGCTGGTGTCCGTGATGTACTGGGCTGTGTCCGCAACTCTCTGCAGTTTCTTGCAGTCCTGGGCAGAGCAGTTGCCATACCAAGCCGTGATACATCCACAGATAGGATGCTTTTCATGGTGCATCGATAAAAGTTGGTGAGAGTCAAAGGGGACAAACCAAATTTCTTTAGCCTCCTGAGGCAGTAGAGGCACTGGTGAGCTTTCTTGGCCATGGTATCTATGTGATTTGACCAGGACAGGCTGCTGGTGATGTTCACTCCCAGCAACTTGAAGCTCTCAACCCTCTTGACCTCAGCACCATTGATGTAGACAGGTGCATGTACACCGCCCCCTTTCCTGAAGTCAATGACCAGCTCTTTTATTTTGTTGACATTGAGGGAAAGGTTGTTGTCATGACACCATTCCACTAAGCTCTCTGTCTCCTTCCTGTACTCCGACTCATCACTGTTTGAGATACAGCCTATAACAGTTGTATCATCTGCAGATGTAGATGGAGTTAGAGCAGAATCTGGCCACACAGTCATGAGTGTATAGGAAGTAGAGTAGAGGGCTGAGGACGCAGCCTTGTGGGGCACCAGTGTTGAGAATAATCGTGCCGGAGGTATTACTGCCTATCTACACTGATTGCGGTCTGTTGGGTAGAAAGTCAAGGATCCAGTTACAGAGGGAGGTGTTGAGTCCTAGGTCTCGGAGTTTGGTGACAAGCTTGCTTGGGATTATTGTATCGAAGGCAGAGCTGTAGTCAATAAACAATAGTCTAACGTAGGTGTCTTTACTGTCCAGATGCTCCAGAGCTGAGCAGATGATGCCAGGGAGATGGCATCCGCTGTAGATCTGTTTTGGCGATAGGTGAATAGTAAATTGCTATGGCATTGATAGATGTAAATCTTTGAAGGTGATTGGACAAGTTGACACCTTTTCTAAAAACAAAGGCATGATATCTTTAGAATTATCAATAGATGCAGTGAGTGGAAGAGCATAGAAATTATGCTAAACCTTTATAAATCACTTGTTAGGCCTCAGCTGGAACTTGCTATCCAGTTGTGAGTGTCACAGTTTGGGAAAATTGTCAAGACTTTGGAGTAGGTGTGCAGAAAATTTCCTATAATGGTTCTGGAGATCAGTTTGGTGGTGACAGAGAAATTTGGGCTGTTTTCTTTAGAGCTAGAGAAAATTAGGTTTAATTCAAGTGTTCAAATGATGAGATGTTTGCACATCAATGACGAGAAAATATTTCTGCTGTCAGAGAAGCCGATAACCAGAGCATGTAGGGTCACAATAATTGGCAAAAAGGTGCCAAGGAGAATTGTTTTTGGTAATACTATACTGTGGTGTGGAATCCATTACCTGAAAGTGTGGTGTAACCAGTTTCATTAGCAACTTTCATAGGGGACTTTGATACATACTTGAGTAGTAGTGATTTAAGGAAAGCAGAGTGAAGTTGGATTAATTACATTGCTCTTTCAAAGGTGCAGCATGGGTTGAATGGCCTGCATGTTTCTACAATGGTCTTTTGACAGAAGCACTTGTAAAATACTTCGAAGATTTCCTTGTAATAATTATTCCTTAAAATTAGAAGTGAGTTATTTACCTTTCTAATCCACTCTTGGTTACCTGGATCAAATTTTAAAGCCTTGCATTTGGTGAAAACACTACACCTGGCCAAAATGGAGAAGATTGTGTTTTTCTCTATCCATCAATCTGGAGCCCAAACAATTCTTAGTGACTGAAATGATTTTGTGTACATAATTTTGTCTATAATTGACTTCCACGCCCTTTCTTTTTTTCTGAAGGAATTACCTTTTATTGGAGAAATTGCTGCAGTTTCTCTCATAAGTTCTGTTCCTTGTGGTATCCAAAGAGACTCTGTTTTCTGAGAAATTTGTTTTCTGCATTGCCCAGTTTAGCACTCTGCCTACCCTCAACTCAACGGCTGACTTTATGTTGTCTCTAGGTACTCTGAATTTCAAATACACAGGTCTGCTAAGAAGAAACCCCCTCCTTGAGACAGCATGGATTTTAAATTGAAGGTCTGATCTGGGAAAGAATCACCACCTTATCAACAATTTTTTCTTCTGTCCCCTGAAATCCCGAAGAAGACAGTCACTTGAGTATTATGTAGAAATGTTCAACTTATTTGCCAAGGAATTAAATTCCACATTTTATTTCAAAGCTATGCAACTGACATCATTTTATTTTATATTCAGAGTGAAATACTGTCAGGACCATTTTCATGTTGTTTTGTATCACCCAAAAATTCCATGGGTGTTCCCTTGTGTCAGTCATTCAGACGTGATTTCTGCATCAGAAGCACGAGACTTGACCCTCTTTCTAAAGTAACACTCCTTAGAAAAGTTGGGCAACATTATCCTCAGGGCATTTCTCATGCAAAGCAGAACATTATGAACTCACCAGCAAAACGAATTTGAGCACTTCACTACCACTACCCTGTTCAATCCCCAGCCCACACTTCAACCAACCCCCAAACCTGGGGCTTACCCAACCCAAATTGAAAAGACTAGTATTGAATGGCTTTCCCCAGCCCCACCCCAGACCCAACCTGATCCAGAACCTGGTAATTCTGTTACACATGTCCCACCCCCACCCATCAACTAGTTCCCATACACCTCCCCCTGCCCTGTCCCTGATCCCTCCCCCAGAAAACTTAATTCTTCCCTGCCACTTCTGGACTTGATGTGGGGTGGTTATTCAGGAAATCTGTGAGCCAGGAGGGAACTAGGACCAATATTCTTTTATGTCTGTTCATGCTTACATTTTATCCTTAAACGATGGGTGTTGATGCAGCCAAGAACTGCTCTCCTTTGTGTGTTGTACCAAGCTTTCACCTGTTTTACAGATGGCAGTATCGGGTAAAAATATTTACCGGTGGAATGTGTGTTACAGTGGTTGCTTTGATGCAGCACCTTGGTTAGAATGGTACATCCTCCTTCCCTGAACAAGATGCAGGTTAAGAAATAATGAAAGGTAAGAGCATTTTTCAAAAAAAAATCCTGTGCTGTGTGTCTGCATTCTTAGCAAAAAAATTGCAGGCAGCAGACTCAAACAAGCTGAGCTCTTGGCTAATCTCCTCTGACCTTGCTGTGGCTCCTTAGCAACATGGAATCTTGAGCAGCAGATTCAGAAATGAGGTTAATGCAGTGTTGAGGTGGGGTAGAGAAGGAAGGGAACTCAGTCAATGGATTTATTGAACAGAGATAGGCAGCTGGAGATGAAGCCATCAACTGCTAACACTGAGCAGACCTTTGTTGCTGACGTGTCGTTTTGCAGATGACAGTTTCTCCAGTGTCTGATAGGAGTTGGGACTGGTGATTTGCTCTTTGATTATTGCTGCTTTTCAGACAGACCAGGTGTTGTGAGCTGATATGATGGACTGTCATATCACAAATGCAGCCAGGAAAAAGAAACAAAGGGATTGTCCAGATAACGCTTAATAGAATGCCTGGAAACACAATGTCTGGTACACACATATACTTGCCTAATCTACACTATTTTCTCCATCGTTATTTTCCAAACCTGTTTGATAGGTTTTAATATGAGGACATTTAACAAGGTATTAAGGGAAATGCCAGAACCCCTAAGATAGGAAATTTCCATTAAAAAGAGTTTAATAAAATTTTGAATTTTATTTTTAAAGGGAGTTATTACAGTTTTATGAATTTCTTTTTGATATTTAACTGTCTTCAGTCTCAAGCAGTCTTAATTGTTGCGGGAGTTGTTTAGTCGGCTAATATGAAAGAGAAATAATTCCTACAACCCATCAATAAAGTTGTGCTATGTACTTCATATGTATTAATCTCAGTGCATTGTTTCAAATTGCATTTTATCCTGTGCTGTAGTTCAAAATGCTCTCTTCACAGGCCAGAAATGAAAAAAAGGGGAGTAATTTATGGTTCGCCACTTGCGCTGAACACAGGCAAGAGTATCTGAAATCAAAACAACATTAGCAACACATGACACAGGCAAAGGAGCTTAATTGCCCCTGAATGGCCACATTATTTCGGCCTTTCAAAGAAGTTCCCTCTCCACATTCCCTCTGTACATTGCTGTCCCCCACCTTGTCTGCAGCCTAACTTGTTTTCTCTCTCAGTTGTGATGAAGGGTCTTCGACCTGAAATGTAAACAGTTTCTCTTTCCATGGATGTTGCCTGACCTGCTGAGCTTTTCCAGCATTGTCTCTTTTTATTTCATATTTCCAGCATCTGCAGATATTGTTCTTTTGATTTGCAAGGGCAAGAGTATCAACTCCTGGTCCCTGTTCATTCATTTGCATTGAGGTTAATAGAAGCAAACATGCAGAGGTTTGTACAACTGGCATTCAAGTGTCTCATATGTTTAGCACAAATGGCCAAAGACACATTTTTATCCTAAGCTCATCTACTAGATTATAGTTGGTTATATTCAGTTTATTTATTATATTCAGATCTCCCATCTCATTATATTCTATTCTATAATATTATTATATTATATTATATTCCCCATCTTATTATATATTATTATATTCAGTTCCCCCATCTTTTTAAACTTTTTAAACTTTTTAAGCAACTTTTAAACGTTAACTTTGTTTCTCTCTCCACAGATGCTGCCTCACCTGCTGAATGCTTCCAGCATTTTATGGTATTAACCCACAAATTTGCTTCTCAGATAACAGTGAAATATTAGATACATTTCATGTAGAACATCTTGCTGCTTTCAAGATTACTTGAAATGATTGGGGGTGGAGCTGTGAGATAGCCATCAAGGCAGAACTGTAGTTTGCACCTCTCGGGACACAGCAATGATACTAACAGTGCAATGTGAGCTTCACAATTGCATAGGTCAGTGTGGCTAAGGAACTAGCATGGGGAAGACATGAGGGGGGGCCAGGGTACAGTGCAATCTGGTTCATTGTCCCTCTACCTGATAGTGCAGTGATCTATCAGTAACGCTGTGGTTGGTATTGGTCTTGGTTTATTATCGTCACTTGTACCGAGGTCTTGCATGCTGTTCATACAGATCAATTCATTACGCAGTGCATTGAGGTAGTACAGGGTAAGAACAATAACAGAATACACAGTAAAGTGTCACAGCTACAGAGAAAGTGCAGTGCAAGTAGACAATAAGGTGCAAGGTCATAACAAGATAGATTTTGATGTCAAGAGTCCATCTCATTGTATAAGGGAACTATTCAATATTCTTGTCACAGTGGGATAGAAGCTGTCCTTGAGCCTGGTGGTACGTGCCCTCAGGCTCCTGTATCTTCTGCCTGATGGGAGAGGAGAGAAGAGAGAATGACCCGGGTGGGTGGGGTGTTTGATTTTGCTGGCTGCTTCACCGAAGCAGTGAGAAGTATAGAGAGAGTCCATGGAGGGGAGGTTGGTTTCTGTGATGTGCTGAGCTGTGTCCACAACTCTCTGCAGTTTCTTGCGGTCCTGAGCAGAGCAGCTGCCATACCAAGCCATGATGAATCCAGACAGGATGCTTTCTATGGTGCATTGATAAAAGTTGGTGTCAAAGGGGACATGCCAAATTTCTTTAGCCTCCTGAGGAAGTAAAGGCGCTGGTGAGATTTCTTGGCTGTGGTGTCTATGTGGTTGGACCAGGACAAGGCTATTGGTTATATTCACTCCTAGGAACTTGAAGCTCTCAACCCTCTCGACCTCAGCACCATTGATGTAGAGGGGTGCATGTGCACCATCCCCTTTCCTGAAGTCAATGACCAGCTCTTTTGTTTTGCTGATATTGAGGGAAAAGTTGTTGCCATGACACCATGTCACCAAGCTTTCTATCTCCTTCCTGTACTCTGACTCGTCGTTATTTGAGATACAACCCACTACAGTGGTATCATCTGCAAACTTGTAGATGGAGTTAGAGCAGGATCTGGCCACGCAGTCATGAGTGTATAGGGAGTAGAGGGCTGAGGACACAGCCTTGTCGGGCACCAGTGTTGAGAATAATCGTGCTGGAGGTGTGGCTGCCTATCCTCACTGATTGCGGTCTGTTGGTCAGAAAGTCAAGGATCCGGTTGCAGAGGGAGGTGTTGAGTCCCAGGTCTCAGAGTTTGGTGATGAGTTTGCTTAGAATTATAGTTTTGAAGGCAGAGCTGAAGTCAATAAACAATAAACTAACGTAGGTATCTACCAAATGATCTACTAAATCATAGTAATGTTATAGTAATGCCAGATAGCTCATTTTAATTGCCTCTGATGGGAAGAGACATTTAGAAAGTTGGGGAGAAATGACAATAATTTTAATAATAAAATATTTGAAAAACAAATTTAATTAAAACATTTAACTGAAGTAAATTAAGTAAAAGCTTTTTTTTTGAAAAAAAGCCATTCTTTGTATTTACCATTTTGATGAAGGTCAGCGATTTCATTCATATGAATGGGACAGCATTCATTGCACCAGTGGAGCTTGGTGTGAAGTTCAAGAGCAAGATATGAAGTACATCTAACCCGTTGGCTCAGTAAATTATGGGCATTCTGTGACTCAGTGGTAAGTCCAGGGGCAGAGTGGGTCAGATGTCAAATGTTCTGTTACGCCTGCATCTGATCTCCAGCGCATTCTGCACTCCAGTGTGCAGACACCGGAGCCCAGAATGCTCTGCTGAGGGTACTGGCGTCAGCTGGAATTTCTCTACACAAATTGTGGAGTTGCTGTCAGCACAATCTGACACAATAGCAGTTGTTTAGCCTCGTTAATGTAACAAAAGCTCCAAAGGATTTCACAGGAGTGATGATTAAGCAAAAGCTGACATCCTACGTGACTGTGCCAATGGTAAACTGCCTGTCGATTGGCCTGCTGTCTTTGGAGCAGTTGCCCACCCTCTCCTCTTCTAATGCCTCTCCATTGTCATCAAGCTTAGTAGGCGTCCACTTGCCTGACTGTATCCTTAACTGTCTCATAATGGATAAATAACCTGATGTGCAAGATGGACAGGTAAAGATATGTTAACAGAACAACAAACCACATTACTAACTGATTGTAGCTTTAAAAAAAAGATGTGCCTTACCTCTTATGGTTTATTGAACAATCTGTTGTTTATCAAATGTTGAATTAAGTAGCTTAACTATCAGAATCTATATAATCCATTAAATCTTGACCATATGATCACTGTGTATTAGAAATGTATGAGTGAAATTGATTGTACATCACTGATTTTCCAGTAAATCTCAATTTCCCTGTTAAAAAAATCCTCAGGTCACTGTACATACCATGTAATTTAGCAGCCTACTCACTAGCGGGTTATTTACTTGAGACAGCCTTTAAATGAAAATTATTTTGAAATGGTATGATTAGAATTGTTCAGCCACTAGGTTACTTAAGATGTAGTCAAAATATAAATCTGAATCCATAATAAATTCCACTGAGATTCTGGTGAACTCAAAAGACACCAATTCGGCAAATTACGCCATTAGTCAAAAGTCCATGCAAACTTGAATAGACATTACGTTGATAGTTTACATGTCTGTCAGGTCCATTATTAAACAAGCATTAATAAACTATTGACTGTGCATTGAGGTAGTACAAAGTAAAAACAATAACAGAGTACAGAGTAAAGTGTCACAGCTACAGTGAAGTGCATTGCAGGTAGACAATAAGGTGCAAGGTCATAAAAGGTAGATTGTGAGGTCAAGAGTCCATCTTATTGTATAAGGGAACCCGTTCAATAGTCTTATCACAGTGGGATAGAAGCTGTCCTTGAGCCTGGTGGTACGTGCCCTTAGGCTCCTGTATTTTCTGCCTGATGGGATAGGGGAGAAAAGAAAATGACCCCAGTGGCTGTGGACTCAGATCCATCTGCCTGCCTTTTCCCCCATAACCCTTAATTCTCCTACTATGCAAAAATCTAACTGTGTCTTAAATATATTTAATGAGGCAGCCTCTACTGCTTCCCTGGGCAGAGAATTCCACAGATTCACTACTCTCTGGGAAAAGCAGTTTCTCCTCATCTCCGTCCTAAATCTCTTCCTCCGAATCTTGAGGCTATGTCCCCTAGTTCTTGTCTCACCTACCAGTGGAAACAACCTTCCTGCTGCTATCTTGTCTTTCCCTTTTAATAATTTTATATGTTCTGTAAGATCCCCTTTCATTCTTCTGAATTCCAGCGAGTATAGTCCCAGGTGACTCAATCTCTCCTCATAGGCTAACCCCCTCATCTCTGGAATCGACCTGGTGAACCTCCTCTGCACCGCCTCCAAAGCCAGTATATCTTTCTTCAAGTAAGGAGACCAGAACTGCATGCAGAACTCCAGGTGTGGCCTCACCAGTACCCTGTACAGTTGCAATAAACCAACCTTCTGCAATTCATGCACAAGCACTCCCGAGTCCCTCTGCACAACAGCATGCTGCAATCTTTTACCATTTAAATAATAATCTGATCTTCTATTTTTACTTCCAAGGTGGATGACCTCACATTTACCAACATTGTACTCCACCTGCCAGACCCTTGCCCGCTCACTTAACCTATCTATATCTCTCTGTAGATTCTCTGCATCCTCTACTACATCTATTTCTTGGTTTATTGCCTGTGCCACTGTAATGTTATTATTTGGTGGCCTATAGACAACTCCCACCAGTTATTTTTTCCCTTTACTATTCCTAAGGGCAGACACGGTAGCGTAGCAGTTAGCGTAATGCTATTACAGCGCCAGAGACCCAGGTTCAATTCCGGCCGCTGCCTGTAAGGAGTTTGTATGTTCTCCCCGTGTCTGTGTGGGTTTCCTCTGGGTGCTCCGGTTTCCTCCCACATTCCAAAGACATACGGATTAGGAAGTTGTGGGCATGCCATATTGGCGCCGGAAGAGTGGTGACACTTGCGGGCTGCCCCCAGAACACTCTATGCAAAAGGTGCATTTCACTGTGTGTTTCAATGTACGTGTGACTAATAAAGATATCTTGTCTTGTCTTGACTGGATATGCCAGCTTTGGACACAGGGTTTGGTTTCAATGCTTCTCCCGTTTGTCTTGAAGTGACAATTTCAAAGAGTTTTTTTCCCACTTCTGATTAATCCTACTTATTTGGTCACATTTGTGACTTTGTCAAGTTTCATCACAAAACTCTTGTCATCGAGTTTGACTTTGGACACTTCTTTTTGACCCTTCACATATTCAACAGATAGTTGGATGTCAGCAATTACAGTGCTCTGCGCTCACCAGTATCCTGTACTGAAGTTGTGCAGATCGGTATATGGCCCAGATTTTGCCTATCAAGGTAAGGATATCAGCAGTCATCATTATTATGGATGGCAAATCTCAGAGTCCATGCATGTGGAATTAAATGTGGAAAACAGGAAATTGCAGTCCCATTTGTCCTGCGTAGTGGAGTACTTTACACCAGCGCTCAACTCAACAACTTTTGGTCAAACCTCAAGCATTTTTTAATTTTCACCGGCTGGAAGATAACACAGGCAAAAGGTAGCACATGGTGCAGCTGGTAGAGCTGCTGACTCACTGCTCCAGAGACCCGGGTTCAATCCTGACCTGTCTGTGTGAAGTTTACACATTCTCCCTGTGACCATGTGGATTTCCACCGGCTGTTCCAGTTTCCTCCAACATCCCAAAGACATGCAGGGTGGTAGGTTCATTGGCCCCTGTAAGTTTCCCCTGGTGTTCAGGTGAGCGGTAGAATCTGAGGGAGTTGATGAGAATGTGAGGAGAATAAAATAACCTGATGGTCAGTACAGACTTGATGGAGCAAAGGACCTGTTTCTGTGCTGTATGATGATGAGAATCTGTCTGGTACCCCGAGGGACCACTTCCCTGAGGCACATCCCAGCATAAAGTCAACCACAATGGCGGGCTACACATCACTCCATTTGTTCATCTGTAATCACTATTCAGTGAATCACAAGCAGTAATTACATTTCTTCTTTGCTACCTCCTGTTTGGGATTATATCATCCATACCAAGGACACCCAAAAAATCAGGGCTTATACATCCAATTTTAAGTGAACTCTTACAGAACACTAAGTCTTAAATGGTGCTTGACTACCTCCCTGTCACTGATAATTTACAAATGTAAGCTCTCATTCCTTCAGGTTTTAATTGGTGTCGGAGATTTAACCAAAATAAAATATTCAAGTTAAAATCTTCTCTACCTTGTCTTTCTGTCTCTTTTAATGTGCTCTATCTCCCTCGATCCCATCTCTGATTCCCTCTCTAATTTGCTTTCTGCACGCGTTTTTATATTTAATTAAGTATGCTGATTTACACATCCTGGGTTGGAAGCCCTATGGCTCAGGAAGGATTCTTCTCCATCCAGATCCCAGGTTCTCTGCAGGTCTCTGGAGCAGTGAGGCAGCAGCTCTATTAGCTGCACCATGGTGTGGCACGAGCTTCCTGATCAGTAAGATGTGATGCAAAGGCCCACTGAATTCCACAGCTCATGAGACAAACTTGGGGTTTTAAGGTGCTTGCCATTTACTGGGAATTAAGGATCAAGAAATGATAAAAAGCTAGTAGTCTGCCAGCCTAGAATTTCCATTTTACAAAAGTCAGGGAGATCTAATGTGAATGCAAGATGAAATTCTGTCTCGCAGTTTTAGGGCTCTTATCTGTGGAGTCAAGCTTGATGAGATTAAATTAATCCTGAAACAAACATAAACTAAACTGCCAAATATTTTGGAATCTGTTTAATTGATAGGGGAAATGCTAACACACTTAGACATGTGTTTATCTTAAGGTTAAGCACACTGGCTATTCATGGCAGCAGCTACATTGGCAATGTTAGATATGGGAACCTAAATTGGAGGTGTGAGGTTCCACTGAAGTAACAACATGCACCTGAATTCACAATCTTAATGCAGAAAAGCTATGGAAAGGTGTAATCAGGGTGAATCTGGCCAGAACGGCAGAGCAGGAGAGGAAGGGAGGAAGTTGAGCAGGTTTAGGTGAGGAATGCCAAAATATGGGGTCTGGGCAACTGAAAGTTCAGCAACCAACAGTGGGGAGAGGAGTGGAGAGTGGAAGAGAGTCAGACTACATAAAAGGTCAAGTTACCAGAAGCATTGTCATTGCTGAGTTCCAGGGCTCCAAGTTTACAGGAGACTGTGAAGCAGTTTAAACAAGGGTGATAGTTTTAAATAGAGACTGGGAGCTGGTGTGGGTCAGTAATGGGCGTGGCGTTTGATTAATTTGGCTTTGTGCAGGGTAAGAGTTTGATGTGTCTTCTGACGTTAACACGCTGAAGAAACAACCTTCAGTATAAGCCCGCATCTCTGGAGTGAGGGTAAATGAAATCTTCTGACACTTTTGGAGACTGCTACCCATTGAACCAAATCTGATGGAGAAAAGAAAGGTGCCAAATCATGGCAGAGGACATTCAGGCACCGATGATGGGGATGGGGTGAAGCGGGTGGAGGGAACGGGCAGTGATTAACCAGAGTTTCAAGAATGATGCTTACACAAATGTTGTCCTGCCAGAGGTCAGCAGACTAAGCCAATATATGTAAACTTTTAAAAACATAAAGGAGCAAATCTCTTTTCTTCCCTTTTTTCTAACATAGTGTAGCTTTAGGATTATTTTAATGTAGATTTTTTGAAAAAGGTTAATGCAAAAAACAAAGACAGTCTGTGCCTATCTTCTGCAGGACTATGTGTTGGTATTTTGCCATCATCTGTAAAAACAAGCGTTGATTTGCAAAGAAAATAGGGGCCTCAATGTTAATGGAACTCTCCAGTTCAAAGCATAAACTGCTGGAGGAACTCAGTGGGTCGAGCAGCATCTGTGAAGGCAAAGGGTTGTCAACATTTTGGATCAAGACCCTGTGCTAGTCCTGATGCAGGATCTTGATCCAAGACGGCGACCATTCCTTTGCCTCCACAGATGTTGCTCGACCTATTGAATTCTTCCAGCAGTTTATTTCTCTTGCTCTGTTGTTGAGGTGAATTCCTGTTGACCGAAATGAAGGTGAGAGGTTTGTGATTGTTTATCAGTTGGACATTGGGGCATTAAAGAAAAAAATATTCACTAAGTCTTGGTTTGAAGGAGAAAGGGGCATGAAAGTTAGAGTAGTATTTTCCAGAACAGTGTCACCACTTCCATTTCCATGCAGTGTCAATGATCTCGCTTCAATCCTGACCCCTGGCACTGTCTGTGTGGAGTTTCCTCCTGGTGATCTTGTTTCCTCCCACATCCCAAAGATATGCAGGTTGTAGATCAATCGGCCACTGTAAATTGCCCCTAATGTATGGGTTAGTGGTAGAATTTGGGGAGAGTTGATGCAAATGAGGGGAGAATTTAAAGACTGCAATTAATATAGGATTAGTGTAAATGAGCGGTTGATGGTCAGTGTGGACTTGATGGGCCAAAGGGCCTGTTTCCGTGCTGTATCTCTCTATGATTCTTTGGCGATTTTAACACTTGCAATAAATTGATTTACAATACTTGCAAGGTAACTTTACCCAAAAATCATGTTCGCTTTTCTTCTCGTCTATGGACTGCGATGTCATTGAGCAAATGTTGAACCTCATCGCTTGAATTATCCAAGGCAGGCATTCAGATACGAAATGGTGCTGTGAACTTTAACTATGAGAGTCAGTACATCCAAGTCTGGTGTTTCACCCACTCACTGTCTATGCGCATCAACTTCCAGTGATTCTTTGCTGCATCAGGAGCAGGTAACTACAGCCATTTTTTAAAACAGTTCTTTACCTTCCTCCATTATTGCTATTTTGTGATTTTAAGCTGACTTACCAATGGTGAGAAAAGCTTGTCGTATTTTAAGTACTGTTCAATACTAATTGATATAATTTTTAATAGATAATCTCATTGTAGTTTGCAGGACTGAACTGTGTCCACGCAGAGCTGCCCTGTTTAGTACGTTAGTATATTGCAATAAATAAGTACTTCCTCTTTGCCTATAAAGTGCCTTGAGCGGTTATGAAGGGTAGCTTTGAAAATGCAAGACTTCCTGTAACTTAGACCAGCCACTGTTACAGAGCCACCATGTTCTATGTGAGGATATCCTGTGACCTACCACACCAACAGAACAGAGAGCTTATCTGATATGGATTACAGGTCACATCTTCAAGAGGTGGCAAGTTTTCAACTCAGGATGGGAGTACACTATCAAGGAACAAGCGTGAAGAATAAAGTACAAAGGTAAGATCAGGGAATGTAAGGGAATGGTGTTAGTAACTTGATAATAATTTCCCTAAGAATGGTTTTCAGCATTTAAAAGAGTGAGGTGTATCATCTGTCTCTGGACCATTAGCTGTTGTGACTTCATTGGTTGGTTAATGAGCATAAACTGTTACAAAGAATCCGTGACAAATTAAAGGAAGCCATTGTCATTAAGAGGCGGTGGAGCAGATTTAACAAATAAGAGGAACATAACTGTAATGAAAAGTAAATAAACAGTGGCAAAAAAACAATAGGGCAACAGGGTTGCCCACAGAGACAAAAGAACAAATGGAATCAGCAACATTACAAAGACGGGTACGAGACGCCCAGACACCTGATGGAAGCTGCATATTGTAAAGTGAGGAGCAGTAAATCTTTACTCTGCTAAAATCAGCAAATGAAGATGTACCGGACAAAAAAAGAACTGGAGGAACTCAGCAGGTAAGGCAGCATCTGTGGAGGGAAATGGATAGTCACCGGAGATGGAGTGCAGATCAAGGGTTTTGACCCAAAACATTGTGTTCATTTCCTTCCGCAGATGCTGCCCGACCCACAAGTTCCTCCAGCAGCTCGTTTTTTTACTACTGATTTCGGCATCCACCCTCTTGTGTGCCTCCAGTGTACGGGACAAGTTTGGCAGTGAGAGTGACGTGCTAGGGCTTCAGGTACACGGGCTGGTGTCCTGAATGAACACATCCAGCTCAAAGACCAGGGAATGAGGTCAAATATGAACATAAGTTTAGGAGAGCATAAGGAAATGGTTGAGATGTAGGGAGGAAGGGGGTGGCATTTAAATATATGAGACACCGGACTGAGTGATGGGCTTTCCATCTCCTCAGGCAATTCCAAGGAATCGAGGATGACTTGCTCCTGCTCCAGTTCCAAGGAGTGAAAGATGCCTGTGCATCAATTCTTTTTACGTGGGGTAGTTGTGGCAGACGTCCTGCTGGACGACCTAGACAGAGCGACGTCTTGGCCTAGAGACTAGGAGATGTAAGATGGTTGGAGATCAGGTTTTAGTCAGCAGTCTGGAATGAGCAAAGAACAACGGGGTCAACAAGTGGTCCAGAAAAAGAGGGTTGTAAGCTTGACAGGCCATTTTGGAATGAGTTATTGTGTTCAGTGAACACTTTAATATCCAATATAAACACAGGAGACTTGGGAATAAAATTGGAGATCGCAACGTTCTCTTTTCTATTGTTGTTCACTACAAAGTATTTACTTAACAGGTCCATGCTCTACTGAAGCCTCTTTCTATACTGTTTCCTTCAACAGCTACTTGGGGGAGTGAGATAAACATTCCAAGCATTCTCTGGTAATGAAGTTTCTTGTGAGTTTCTCTTTATTGGATACCTTATACAATAAAAACTTTTATTAGTTTTAGTACAATTCAGGAGAAAGATTAAACCAATTATTTCTTTGTTTAAAAAAAATACAAGCCCTTGCAAAGGGCTATTGAAATATAGAATGGATAATCACAGCCAGTAGTTGAGACAGATACCAATGTATATTTTAACTAAAAGTTCAATATGTCTAGGGACCAGGGGGGTAGAAGTCAAAGGGATTAACTTTGCAATGGTCAAACCACACAAGGACAGTTGAATGGAACATCTGTATATATCTGTGACTCTAATCCACACAGAATATTAGCTACTCTCCCTGAAATGCAAATGTTCAACTAATTGGCACTGACAAAGGCAAACAGTGGGGAATAGGACTGACTATGGTGACTAATGGGAAACAGTAGTATTTTGAAAATTGCTACAATGGTCGGAAGTGGAATAAATGGTCTATAGGGTGAGAAAATTGCTCTGATAAAAGCACACAGAAGAGCCTTTGTGTTACTGACGAGCGGCAAGAGTTTGCCAGCGATGGCGGGACACAGTGAAAGGGGTCAGTGAAGAACAAGCCAATGTAAAGTAATCGATGATTCTTAAGAAGGATGACACTTGAGGTGACCCATCACAACACAGAGCATCTGCGGAAGGCCAAAGGGGAAAAGAAATGGTGCAGGCAATGTTCAGCATGAACTAGTGTTCTACTGGGGAGGTGTTCAGGAATAAAAGAAGGTAGGGAGGAGATAGCTAGAGACGAGTGGGGTCAGGAAGGGGGGAGACGGGGATGAGCCAGGTGGGGAGGAGGCCGAAAGGGGCAAGAGGTGCTTACAGAAGGCAGCTGAGAACTTTGAATATTATGTCCCACACGGCCGCAAGGTGAGAAGTATAAAATGGTCTGGGTGGAAGTATAAAATGGTATGAATATAAAACAGATGGTATGTTGCCTCCAGGGCCAGGGATGTCTCGGATCGGGTCCACAGCATTCTGAAGGGGAGGGTGAACAGCCAGAGATCGTGGTACATTTTGGTACCAATGACATAGGTAGGAAAAGAGATAAGGTCTTGAAGAGGGAATACAGTATATGGAGCTAGGTAGGAAACAGAAAAGCAGGACCTCAAGGGTAGTAATCTCTGGATTGCTGCCTGTGCCACATGCTAGTGATGGTAACAATAGATGATTTGGCAGATGAATGCGTGGCTGAGGAGATGGTGCAGGGGGCGGGGTTTCAGATTTGTTGATCATTGGGATCTCTTCTGGGGAAGGTACGACCTGTACAAAAGGGACGGGTTACACCTGAACTGGAGGGAGATCAACATTCTTGCAGGCAAGTTTGCTAGAACTGTTGGGGAGGGTTTAAACTAAAATGGCAGGAGGATGGGAACCGGAGTGATAGGTCAGAGGTTGGTGCATTTCATGTACAAGTAAATGCAGAGTGTAGAAAGACTGTGAGGAAGGATGGGCAGTGGAAAGGGCAAAATTGCAGTCAGTTGGATGGGCTGAAATGTGTCTACTTTAATGCGAGAAGTATCAGGAACAAGGGTAATTAAGTTCATGGGCAAGTACGTGGAACTTTGACGTGGTGGCCATTACAGAGACTTGGCTGTCGCAAGGGCAGGAATGGCTGCTGTATATTCTGGGGTTTAGATGTTTCAAAAGGGACAGGGACTTGGGTGGGGGAGTGGCTTTGCTGATCAGGGACAGTGTCACAGCTGTAGAAAGGGAGGACGTCCTAGAGGGATCGTCTACTGAGTCAGTGTGTGGAAGTCAGAAACAGGAAAGGAACGATCACTCTATGGGGAGTATTCTACAAAACCCCCAATAGCAGCAGAGGCACTGAGGAGCAGATCAGGAGGCAGATTTTGGAGAAGTACAAAAATAACAGGGTTGTTGTCATAGGTGATTTCAACTTTCCTAATATTGTTTGGCACCTCCTTAGTGTAAAGGGGATAGATGGGACAGTGTTTGTTAGGTGTGTCCAGGAAGGATTCCTGACACAGTAGGTGGACAGGCCAACTAGAGAGGAGGCCATTCTGGACCTGGTACTGGGCAATGAGCCTAATCAGGTTTTAGATCTCTTGGTGGGAGAGCATTTTGGAGACAGTGACTATAACTCGTTGACCTTTACCATAGCCATGGAGAGGGATAGGAGCAGACAATATGGGAAAGTATTTCATTGGGGGAGGGGAAATTATGATGCTATTAGGCAGGAATTTGGGACTGTAAATTGGGAACAGATGTTCTTGGGAAAGTGCACAGTGGAAATGTGGAGTTTGTTTAAGGAATACTTGCATGGGCTTCTGGATAAGTTTGTCCCATTGAGGCAGGGTAAGGATGGTAGAGTGAAGGAACTGTGGTTGACAAGAGACGTAGAATATCTTGTCAAGAGGAAGAAAGAAGCTTACCTAAAGTTATGAAAGCATGGTTCAGATCGGGCTCTGGAGAGTTACAAGGTATCCAGGAGGGAGCTTAAGAATGGACTTAGGAGAGCTAGAAAGGGGCATGAGAAGTCCCTGGCGAGTAGGATCAAGGAAAACCCCAAGGCGTTCTGCACGTATGTGAAGAATAGGAGGATGACTAGAGTGAGGGTAGGACCGATCAGGGATAAAAGAGGAAACATGTGCCTGGAGTAGGAAGAAGTAGGGGAGGTCCTTAATGAATACTTTGCTTTGACGTTCACCAGAGAGAGAGACCTTGACAATTGTGAGGATGGCATACGACGGGTTGATACGCAAGGGCACGTTGACGTGAGGAAAGAGGATGTGCTGGAATTTTTGAAAAACGTAAGGATAGATATGTCACCGGGGACGGACGGGATATATCCAAGGTTATTACAGGAAGTGAGGGAAGAGTTTGCTGCGCCTTTGGTGATGATCTTTGCATCCTCACTGGCCACAGGAGTGGTGCAAGATGATTGGAGGGTGGCAAATGTTGTTCCTTTGTTTAAGAAAGGGAGTAGGGATAACCTTGGAATTACAGACCAGTGAGTCTTACTTCAGTGGTGGGCAAATTACTGGAGAAGATTCTTAGAAACAGGATTTATGGGCATTTGGAGAACATAGGCTGATTAGGGACAGCCAGCATAACTTTGTGAGGGGCAGTTTGTGCCCCATGAGCCTGATTGAATTCTTTGAGGATGTGACAAAGCACATTGATGAAGGTAGAGCAGTGGATGTGGTGTAGATGGATTTTAGTAAGGCATTTGATTAGGTTCCTTATGGAAGGCTCATTCAGAAAGTCAGGAGGCATGGGATCCAGGGAATCTTGGATATGTGGATTCAGAATTGGCTCGCCCATAGAAGACAGAGGGTGGTGGTAGATGGAGCGCATTCTGCCTGGAGGTCGGTGACCAGTGGTGTTCCTCAGGGATCTGTTCTGGTACCCCTGCTTTTGTGATTTTTATAAATGACTTGGATGAGGGTGTGGAAGAGTGGGTTAGTAGGTTTTCTGATGACACAAAGGTTGGCGGTGTTGTGGATAGTGTAGAAGGTTGCTCTAGATTACAACAGGACATCAATAGGATGCAGACCTGGGCTGAGGAGTGGCAGATGGAGTTCAACCTGGATAAGTGTGAAGTGATACACTTTGGAAGATTGAAATTGAAGGTAGAATACAGGGTTAATGGCAGGACTCAGCAGTGTGGAGGAACAGAGGTATTTTGGGGTTCACGTCCATAGATCCCTCAAGGTTGCCGCGCAGGTCGATAGGGTTGTTAAGAAGGTGTATGGTATGTTGGCCTTCGTTAGTCAGGATATTGAGTTCAAGAGCCGTGAGGTAATGTTGCAGATCTATAGAACTCTGGTTAGACACTTGGAGTATTGTGTTCAGTTCTGGTCGCCTCATTATAGGAAGGATGTGGAAGCTTTAGAGAGGGTGCAGAGCAGATTCACCAGGATGCTGCCTGGATTGGAGAGCATGTCTTATGAGGATAGGTTGAGTGAGCTAGGGCTTTTCTCTTTGGAGAGAAGGAGGATGAGAGGTGACTTGATAGAGGTGTACAAGATGATAAGAGGCATAGATCGAGTGGACAGCCAGAGACTTTTTCCCAGGGTGAAAATGGCTAACATGAGGGGGCATAATTTTATGGTGATTGGAGGAAGATATAAAGGGGATGTCAGGAGTAAGTTTTTTACACAGAGAATGGTGGGTGCGTGGAATGCACTGCCGGCAGAGGTTGTCGGGGCAGATACATTGGGGACATTTAATAGACTCTTAGATAGCCACATGAATGATAGAAAAATGGAGGGCTATGTGGGAGGAAATGATTAGATAGATCTTAGAGCAGGATAAAATGTCGGCACAACATTGTGGGCCGAAGGGCCTGTACTGTGCTGTAATGTTCTCTGTTAAAATCCCATACGATCCAAGGGAGAGTGGAAATCAGATCCAAAGATAGCTCAGTGGTAGAAAGCAATGGTTGGTGGATGCATCTGTGTTCTGTTCAGACTGTATCCAATACAAGGCCAGAGCCTGCGTATCTGTGTGATTCTGGTCACCACATCATAGGACAGATGTGGTTGCAGTGGGGAGGGTGTAGAGAAGGTTTACATGAATATTGTCAGGACTGAAAAATAGTAGTAATGAAGAAATATTAGATTAGCCAAGGTTTGTTTTCTTATCTACTAAGGGAGATTTAATTCAGATAGAATTATGAAGGGTCTAGATAAAACAAATAGGCAGGACTCATTTTCCTTAGCAAAGAGGTCAAAGGCCAGTTGCCATGGATTTAAAGTGATTTGTTAGAGGGGAGATGGAAGTGTTTTCACCCAGAGGGAGGGTCTGGAGGTCACTGCCTGAAATGGAAGCAGGGCATGGATGTGTACATGAAGAGCCATGACCTGGCCCAACTCTCTAGGCAAAGAACAAGTTCACCTCTGTGTAATAGGGCCAGAGCCTTCAATCTCCCGGACTCAGCAAGCTCTGCATGATGTCTTCAACCAGGGAAGTTCAGTCACCTCACCAAGTCCAGGGACCCCAGGTTGCATGCTGTGACATTTTGATTGCCTGAATGACCCAGAATAGCTGTATTTTCATAGAGTCATGGATCCCCTTTAAAGACTGTGACCATCCACCTCACCTGTGCCATCAAAGACACTGTCTGATTATGGGCCAGTCAAGGATAGCTTGATGGAACCCTCCAGCTCAGCAGATACTCAACACCTTTCCATTAATGACGCAGGCTTGGCTAAGGGGCAGTTTGTAGGATTATGAGCCTCTCACACAACATGATTCACGGTGCTGCTGGGCTCAGGTGGTTTCAGCTGCCAAACCTACAGTAGTTTATGGATTGCAGTTCATATTCAATCTGGCTAAATTGTTGCATGTTTCCTTGTGACATAGAAGGAGACCATTCAGCCCATTGAGTGTATGTCAGCTCACAGAGCAATCCCATTTCCCACACTAATTTTTCCTGCAACATGTTCTCCTATATTCCAATCAATTCCACTACCAACCTACATGAGGGACAATTTACACTGGCCAATCAACCTACCGATCAGCACGTCTTTGGGATGTGGGAGGAAACCGGAGCACTTGGAGGAAACCCACAGGTCACAGGGAGAATGTGCAAGCTCCACACAGACAACGCCGGGGTCAGGATTGAACCTGAGTGTCTGGAGCTGTGAGGCAGCGGCACCAACAGATGTGCCACTGTGCTGGTCCCTATACGTAACACTTAATATTTGTATATATTCACAAGATCACAAGATCACAAGATAAGGGAGCAGAAGCAGGCCATTCGGCCCATCGAGTCTGCTCCAAGGAAAAGGGAAAAAGAAATGGGGTGGGAAAAAAGAGAGAGAAAAAAAAAACAAAACTATTCTAATCCCATTTGCCAGCCTTATCCCCATATCCCTTGATACCCTGACTATTTAGATATCTGTCTATCTCCTCCTTGAATACCCCCACTGATCTGGCCTCCACTGCTGTGCGTGGCAAGGAGTTCCACAATTTCACCACCCTCTGGGTAAAGAAACTTCTCCTCATCTCTGTCTTGAAACTGTACCCTCTAATTCTAAGATTGTGCCCTCTGGTCCTGGACACGCCCACCAAGGGAAACAGCCTAGCCACATCTACTCTATCCTTACCTGTCAACATTTTAAATGTCGCTACGAGGTCCCCTCTCATCCTTCTGTACTCCAGCGAGTACAGTCCAAGAGCCGACAAACGCTCATCATACTTAAGCCCTTTCATTCCTGGAATCATTCTCGTAAATCTCCTCTGAACCCTCTCCAACGTCAGCACATCCTTCCTAAGATGCGGGGCCCAAAACTGCGCACAGTATTCCAAATGAGGCCTCACTAGCGCCGCGTAGAGCCTCATCAACACGTCCTTACTTTTATACACTATACCTCTCGAGATGAATGCCAACATAGCATTCGCTTTCTTAACCACCGATCCAACCTGGTGGTTAACTTTTAAGGTATCTTGTACGAGTACCCCCAAGTCCCTTTGTACTACCGCACTATCAATCTTCTCTCCTTCTAGATAATAATCTACCCGCTTATTTCTACTTCCAAAGTGTACAACTGCACATTTCTCAACATTGAATCTCATCTGCCATTTCCTTGCCCATTCTCCTAAACTGTCTAGGTCCCTCTGCATTCTTTCTATTTCCTCTATGCTCCCTACTCCTCCACTTATCTTGGTGTCATCCGCAAACTTAGCCACACAACCATTTATTCCATCATCCAAATCATTGATGTACAAGGTAAAAAGGAGAGGCCCCAACACCGACCCTTGCGGCACACCACTAGTAACTAGTAAATTGCAATAGAGAATTATGGCAAAACTGTATTGAAATTTTGTATGGTGAAGCTTCACTGTATTTCCTGCCCATTTATCTATTCTAGCACCATGGGAATTTAAGGGTCTGAACTTCTCCCAGGTGTTATATAGTACAATGGAGACACAAGAGACTGTAGATGCTGGAATCTGGAGCAACAAATGATCTGCTGGAAGAACTCAGCGGGTCAAGCAGCGTCTGTATGAATAAAGGAATTGTCGATGTTTCAGGTTGAAACCCTGTGTCAAGACAATTCCTTTCCTCCCACAGATGCTGCTTGACCTGCTGAGCTCTTCCAGCAGATTGTTTGTTATACAGTACAACCAAGATGTGAAGACTTCTGCTCCCTAATTTACCCAGACCTTCCATAGACATGGGTCTGCAGGGCGGAGAGGGTGGGGCTCGGTCCCAGCGGACTGGGAAATTGTAAAGCACTCCACAGATTGGATGCAGGGGAGGATGTTTCCCCCGACTCACAAGTCTAGAACCAGGAGTCACAATCTCAGAATGAGAAGTAGGCCATTTAGGACTGAATTGAGAAGATTCTTTTCCCACATGGACCATGGAGAATCTTTAGAAATCCCTACCCCGGAGGGCTGTGGAATCTCGTTCAAAGCATTTCTGGATATTAAGGGAACTGTACAAAATGGGGAAAGGTGAAGGAAAATGGTACTGAGGTCAACCAGATTTAGATAAATGGCAGAACAGGATTGAAAAGGCCAAATGGCTTATTCCTGCTTCTAATCCTTACCATCTGTAAATAAGGCTGTTCCCAGCAACTGCACACTAATCTCTGTTGGAAAAGTGCAGGAAATAAATAATCCAGAACAAAATTAACCATCATTTGAACAAGGATATTTACTAAGCACTGGTTTGTTAAGGGAAAATCATGTTTAATGAAGTTGATTGAGCTTTTTGATGAGTTTGGTGAATTTGTATGGATGACCAACAAAGCACTTGATAAATTTGTAAGTAACAAGCATGCTAAGATAACTGAAGTCCATGACATCAGGAGATTGGCTCAGGGATAGGAAACAGGCTAGCGATGAGAAGTTTGTTTTGAATGGAGGAAGGTGTAAAGATGTGTTTCCCAGAGGTCAGTACATGGACCACTGCTTTTCTTGATAAATATTATGAACATAGCACTCTGCACACCTGAGTCCATTTCAAAATTTCCGGCTGACACAAAGGGAGGAGGGTAGTGAAGCACTTCAAGAGACTGAAGCATCCACACAAAGGTGGAATGAATAGGCAGGCAGGCAGTCACGGTCAAAATGTACTGGGAAGGCTCACAACCGGTCTCACAGTTCAGAATGTGCAGTGAGCACTTACTGGCATTGTTCATTCACACTGCTGAACACACCGTTCAAACTCAGCGTCAATCCACAGCGAATCTTTATCACTGATCAGATCCTGTCTCAGATCTCAGAATCTGCAGACACGGTCTCTGTTGTTGTACATGTTCTGATCGTGAAGATTGTATTCCTCAGAATCCAAAATAAACTTTAGCCTCAAAAGTGCAGAAAACATTTGATTCTCTTTTATCGTATTGTCAGAGAAATCTGAGAATTGTAATCTCAAAATGGAGTTTAAATGTGAAAATGCTGGAATTGGGAGAAATGTGCAGGGCACAAACAGGATTTTGCTTTGGAGTCAGGTAAATAGCTAAAGGGCAAGTGAAAATCCTGGATTTTAATTTCTGGAGCAGAGCAAATATTGCAGCTTTGTGAATGTGTGTTTATAAGATTAAAATGCCACAATATCTGGAAAACTGTTCAAACAGATCCTGCTGCCCTTAGCCAGCTGAGTGGAAAATATCCCGAGACCAGAAACTAAACAGGCTGCTTTTAGTATTCGGTATCAGAAAAGTGTGTCAGGTAAGTGATGCTCAGCGCAAAGCAAACCCTGAGAGACTGCACAAGATTACCATGCAACCACTTCCCATTAATATCCGTCCTTGTTCCAATTTGCTACTTCCATATCGGAATGAAGTATTCCAGCCCCTTAAGGCCTCACGATTGAAGGAAAAGACTCTCTGAGCCACAGAAGCACATCAATTGCATAGGGCACAGCTGACCTACAACACTGGCTGACTGCCTGGTTTTTAGTGTTAAATATGTAACACTGTGGTGGGTGGGTTGTGCTTTGTTGAGTTCTGGATTATAACCTTGCTACCTTACATGTTGACCAGGGCTGAATTGATTGCAGTCTTTCCTCTGACACAAAGTCACGGGCTCAGGTTCCACTCTGGACACGGGAGCACAAAACTAAGGCTGACAGAACCAGCGGAGGAGTGTTGCATTGCCCATCAGTTGGGATGTTAAACAGAGGAGCTGCCTGTCACCTTGAATGGTCATAAATGATTCCATGACACTATTTTCAAGATGGGCAGTGGAGATTTTTCCTTTTCTCTGACCAATATCTATCCTTATTTGTTCCTCAACTAACATGGCAGGAACAAATATCTGTTCCTTTTTATGTCACTAATTGTGGGAGCTTGCTATGCACAAACTATCATCCAAGTTCAGAAGTATGTTGTTGGCTGTAAAATACTCTGATACATTCTGGGACCTTGAAGGGCTGCTCAGAAATGCCAGTGTTTCATTTCAAATGCAGTCCCGGTGACCTCAAGTTCTTGACAACACAAGGAGCCAAGTGGGATAATGCTGTGGGCAAATTTAGCTGGAGTCTTCCAACTCAAATTGGAAGTTTTTGGGGCAGAAAATTGGTAAGTTCATTGTTCTTGTTGAATTCGATCTGGAGGAGAGAATGAGGAGATGGGAATGGCTCGAGCTGAGGAAGCTTTGGCTTGTGATTCGTTGGATTACAGTGAGACTGATTTTGGACTGACACACACTAAGAATGTCATATTTCTTTTGCTCGATTTCCAAAATCCCAATGGATTCCTGTCATTTATTGTGAATTAATAAGTACGTTATCTTACATCGCTGAATAGCCTGACTGAGGTGAACCAAGTCTTACTAAGTCTAACTCATTTGACAAGCTCATTTGACCTGAAACATTAACTATTTCTCTTTCCACACATGCTGCCTGACCTGCTGAGTGTTTCCAGCATTTTGTGTTTTTATTTAAGGTTTCAGAGAGAATCTATCCAGAAGAAGCTTCCAGTCATATAATCGGGAATGAGGCTGGCTAGGAGCACTCACTGCAACACTACATCCCCACTTAAAATGGCTAGATCTTCATTAGAATTCCCATTGGAATGCATTTCTTCATTTCCTGCAATCCAGTGTTTCCATTATCTATATTTGATAGTGTGGACAATAATATAAATTGCTTTTTCTTTGTAAATAAGTGCTGCCTGATTCTGGAGACTATTTATGACTATTGGTAAAGGTGTGTGTCGGGGAGAAGACGAGATGTTGAAATGGGATAGAAGACATCCTGCAGTAAGTAACTCCTCAAGGACTGATGCTACTACTCTTGCACTTTCTGTTATCCTCTGAGGTTTATTAGAAAAGCAATTAAAGTTAAAACTCCTTACTATAGAAGGGGTGATGTATTTAACAATTCTTCCCAGATGAGACTGTTTCATCAATGAATGTTAAAAGATCTTTATTTATCTGGCAGTATTCAAAAACAGCAGGAAACTCAGCGTAACCCAGCCAATAGTTCAATATTAACCCCTGACCAACACAAACAAAAATAAATAATTTTTACTTCCATCTTAATTGCTGTTTCTCTCCTAATCTGCCATCTAAAACTGCTGGCCACATCCTAACCCAAGTCCCACTCAACCCCTCATCCCCATGACGAGTGACCTACATTGGTTCCTATTTTAGCAAAACCTTGATTTTAAAATCTTCCCAATGCTTACACTATCTCTGTAATCTCCTCCAGCACTACAATCTGCTGAGATATATGTGTTCCTCCACCTCTGGCACCTTGAACACCCCCTGATCTTAATCGTTCTACTCATGGTGGCTGTGCCTCCAGCTGGCAAGGCCCTAAGCTTTAGCGTTCCTTTCCTAAACTTTTCTGCCTCACTCTCACTATTTCCTCCTGTAAGACACCATCAAAACCTACCTCTTTCAAATTCTTTCTTTAATTGTGTCTTATCTTCCTCATTTCCTGAAAAGTCACACTATATTCATTTTGAACATAGGTCCTGACTAACTACACTTCCAAAAAAATTCTGCTCTCACTGAGTTTAGACTCAACACAGACTCTTAAGGGTGAAGGGACCAGATAACTGGCTTACAGTATTAACAACAAAGGTCACCTGCATTGGATAATTCTTTACTACTTTAAATATGACCAGTAGAATAGACAAGGGGGAACCAGTAAACTTGGTGTATTTTGATTTTAGGAATCTTTTGATGCTTTTCCCATGCAGGAGGTTGGTCAACACGATGATGCTGGAGGAACTCAGCAGACCAGGCAGCATCCGTGGAGAAAAGCAGGCGGTCAACGTTTCGGGTCAGGACCCTTCTTCAGGACTGAAGGTAGGAAAAGGGGAAGCCCAATACATAGGAGGGAAAAGCAGAGCAGTGATAGGTGGGCAAAAGAGAGGAGGCGGGGTGGGCACAAGGTGGTGAGAGGTAGATGCAGGTAAGAGACAATGATAGGCAGGTGCAGGGGAGGAGGGGAGAGCAGATCCACCAGGGGATGTGGCTTCCTCTACATTGGTGAGATCGAACGCAGAGTAGGTGACAGTTTCACAGAACATCTGCGCTCTGTTCGTAACCGCGACCTGCATCTCCCCATTGCCAGTCACTGCAACTTCCCCTCCCACAGTAATCACAGATATGTCAGTCCTCGGCCTCCTCCACTGCCAGGAGAATTCCAAGCGCAAACTGGAGGAACAGCACCTCTATCTTGGAACCTTGCAGCCTAATGGCATGAACATTGAATTCTCCCACTTTAGGTAATCCCCACCCCACTTCTCCAAACCCCATCCACCCACCATGCTTCTTCTCTTCCTAGCCTCTCTCTCTTTTTTTAAAACCCCTTTTTTCCTTTCTCTCCTTACCTTTGACCAGTCCCCCAGCGTGTCTGCTCTCCCCTCCTCCCCCGCACCTGTCTATCACTGTCTCTTACCTGCATCTACCTATCACCACCTTGTGCCCACCCCACCTCCCCTCTTTTGTCCACCTATCACTGCTCTGCTTTTCCCTCCTATATATTGGGCTTCCCCTTTTCCTATCTTCAGTCCTGAAGAAGGGTCCTGACCCGAAACGTTGACCGCCTGCTTTTCTCCACGGATGCTGCCTGGTCTGCTGAGTTCCTTCGCCATCATCGTGTTTTTCATCTAGATTCCAGCATCTGCAGTCCTTGGTTTCTCCAGGAGGTTGGTCAACAAGGTTAGAGTGCATGGAATTGTGGGTAATCAACAGGCATGTGTTGAGAATTGGTTAATGGATGGAAAGCAGAGTGTGAATAAATGGATCCTTCTCATGTTGGCAGGCTGTGACTAGTGGGCACCACAGGGGCCTGGGCCCTAGCTATTTACAAGAAGTATCAGTGATTTGGGTGAGGGCACCACACATTGTATTTCCAAGTTTGCTGATGTTACAAAACTAGGTGGGGATTGTGGGAGACTAGGTGGGAGGATATAACGAGTGTTAAAGGGAATAGAGACAAGGTGAGTGAGTGGGTGAGAATGTGGCAGATGGAATATAACGTGGAAAAATGTGAGGTCATCCATTTTCATTCACAATGTGCTCTTTAAGTGGTGCGAGACAGGGTAATGTTGATGTTCAAAGGAACCTCAATGTCTTTGTGTACAAGTCACTGAAAGCCGACATGCGTGTGCAGCAGACGGAGAGGAAGGTAAATGTTATATTGGTCTTTATTACAAGAGTAACTGAGTTTAGGAATAGAAATATCTTACTACAATTATATTGGACATTGGTGAAACCTCACCCAGAGTACTGTTTCCAGTTTAGGTTGTCTTACCTAAAAAGGATGTACTTGTCATAGAGGGAGTGTAAGATAAGATATCTTTATTTAGTCACATACAGCGAAACACACAGTGAAATGCATCTTTTGCGTAGCATGTTCTGCGGGCAGCCCACAAGTGTCGCCATGCTTCCGGTGCCAACATAGCATGCCCACAATTTCCTGACCTGTACGTCTTTGGAATGTAGGAGGAAACCAGAGCACCCGGAGGAAACCCACACAGACACGGGGAGAACATACAAACTCCTTACAGACAGTGGCCGGAATTGAACCTGGGTCGCTGGTGCTGTAATAGCATTACGCTAACTGCTACACTACCGTGCCTGCCCATTCAAACTGGTTCCTGTGACAGTGAGTCTGCCATATCCAGACTGAATAGTTTGGGCCTTTATTTCTCCAGAGTTTAGAAGACTGGGATGGCATCTCAAAACTTATAAAATTCTTACAGGGCTTGACAGGGTAGATGGTGGGAGAAAGTTTCCCCCTACTGAGAGATCACAGTTTCAGAGTAAGTGTCAGGGCTTTGGAACTGAGATGAAGAGAAATTTCTTCAAGAGATATGGCTAGGAGATGGCACTCAGGTAAAAGATCAGCCATGATCTTCATGAATGGCGGAGCAGGCTCTAAAGGTCAGATGGCCTACTCCTGCTTCTAATCTTTTGTTCTTGTGTCTAATGATGGATGCATGGCCAAACTGAAGTTTATACTGAATCCTACATTAAAATTTGCAAATGTTACACAGGAAATGTAAACACCCAGCAGGTCCATAAATGAGTTATTGGTAATCAGCAGATTTCTCTTGGTTGGGTTTGGTTTGGTACAAAGGGTGCAATGTATTATGTCTCTTTGATGCACCCCACTGCATTGACAGATCTTGAACTATTTCATCCACCTGTTTTGCAGTGTCATGTACTGAGTGGGAAAGATGTCTTAAAAGAAGTTTGCTACGGGCATTGATGAACTGGCTCTATCTTACCTATGTATTCTGAATACTTTTCCAGCTGTTGTGCATATAAATAAGTCTGACTCTTTGTTTTATCCAATAATCACTTATCTGAATGGGATGAAGTCCTACCCACCACAATCCTTATTTGTGATCTGTCGGACCTGAGCTTCCTTTGTGAATATCATGCAAAAACAAATATGTCTGATTATGTGGAGAGATGCTTACAAAATACAGGGAGCAGTTCATGTTCTCTCATGTCCTATAACTTGTAAGAAGCATTATGCTGTATGGGACACATTATCCCAATCAGACCTCACTCGGGTTTGACCTCCGGAAGGCCAATGCAGCACGAAAAGGCAACTTCGGATTAAACTGGAATCACAGACTCAACAGCTGTGGCAGGGCTTGCACAATATTACTACCTACAAGACGAGATCAGTTAGCATAAGTGGGAATGACCATCACTCCTGGATGAGCTCAATGCCTTTTATGCACACTTTGATAGGGAGAACCATGACGCACCCACGCGGGGCCCCCATATCTTTGGATCACCCTGTAATCTCAGTCTCTGAAGCCGACGTCTGGGCATCCTTCAAGAGGCTGAATCCATGAAAAGTGTCTGTTCCAGATGGGATCTGTGCAGACCAACTAGCTGGAGTATTTACAGACACATTCAACCTCTCATTTCTGTGGTCTGAGGTTCCCACCTGCTTCAAAAGGGCATCTATTGTGCCAGTGCCCGAAAAGAGCATGGTGAACTGCCTCAATGAATACTGTCCAGTAGCGCTTACGTCAACCATAATGAAGTACTTCGAGAGGTTGTTAATGGCACAAATCAACTCCTGCCTCAGAGATGAACTGGATCCACTTCAACTTGTCTACCTCCACGACAGATCAACAGCAGGTGTGACTTCTCTGGCTCTTCACTCTGCTCTGGACCACTTGGACAACAGGAACATGTACGCCAGGCTGCCGTTCATTGACTACAGCTCGGCGTTCAACACAGTCATCCCACCCAGGCTCATCATCAAGCTTCAAGACCTGGGCCTCTGTATCTCCCCCTGCAACTGGATCCCTGACTTCCTCATCAACAGACCTCAGTCAGTGAGGATTGGTAACAACATCTCCTCCTTGCTGACCATTAACACAGATGCACCTCAAGGCTGCATGCTTGGCCCCCTGCTCTATTCTCTCTACACACATGACTGTGTGGCTAAGCACAGCTCCAATGGCATAGACAAGTTCACCTACGACACCACTGTTGATGGATGAATCACAGGTGGTGATGTGTCAGTGTACAGGAGTGAGATAGGACACCTGGTTGGGTGGTGCCACAACAACCTCTCGCTCAACATTAGTAAAAGTAAAGAGCTGATTGTTGACGCCAAGAAGAAGGAGGGTGAACTTGTGCCAGTCTACATTGGGGGATTGGCAGTGGAGAGAGTCAGTAACTTTAAATTCCTCAGCATTAACATATTGGACAACCTGTCCTGGGCCCAGCACATGGAGGCAATCACAAGGGAAGTGCGTCAGCATCTTTACTTTCTTAGAAGGTTAAGGAGGTTTGTCACCAAACACTCTAACAAACTTCTACAGATGTCCTGTTGAAAGTATCCCGACTGGTTGCATCATGGTCTGGTATGGCAATTTGAATGCATAGGAACGTAAGAAGGTGCAGAGAGTAGTGGACTCTGCCCAATATTTCACGGGCACATCTCTCTCCACCATCGGGAGTATTTACAGGAGCTACTGTCTTAAGAAGACAACATTTATCATCAAAGATTCCCCACCATCCGGGTCATGCCATCTTCTCACAGCTATCATTGAGCAGGAGGTACAGAAGCCTGAAGTCCCACACCACCAAATTCAAGAACAGCTACTTCCCTTCAACCATTCAGTTCTTGAACCAACCAGCAAAACCCTCATCATTACCTCAGTATAGAAACACTATGACCACTTTGACCATTTTGCACTACAATGGACTTTGTTTTTTTATGTTCTAATTGTGTTCTTTCTCGTATAATTTTGAATAATTTACGTCTAATTTATGTTTTTCTTGTGAATGTTGTGTCTCTGATGCTGTGTACCTGTGATGCTGCTGCAAGTAAGTTTTTCACTGCACCCGTGCATACATGTACTTGTGCATAGGACAGTAGACTCAACTTTGACTTTAGACACATTTCAATATCCAGGAGGGTCTGGCTTTCTTATGGAAACCAGTGGTTATGTGTGCACAAAATGAATTACTGGGACAAAATGTGCTTCATGATGGATCATACCTTGTGCTATTTTGCAGTTGGAGAAAGAATGTTTGAGTGTCTTAAGTGAGGTATTGGTTTGCAACAATTCTGGCCAATTAAGATTTTTCATTCCATTTTGTAGGTGAACCTTTCTTTCCTGATGCTCTGCCCTTTATTCTTACATTTTTCTGGGGATGCTTTTATCTTTGATTGGAGAGCATTGTCCTGCTCTCGTCACCTATGCTATGTGTGTCTTTGAAAGAATGCAGAATCCCCATTGAATTCCGAAGGTCAAAAATCAAATTGTCTCTTTATTATGTGCTGGTGAACAAGGAAAAATGTTAATGCTCTTATTATTCCATTAGGCCTGCTGCTGTCTGCCTCTGAGAACTAGATAAATGCTTTCATTTTGATGCCTTTCTGACAGTTCAGATTTTTTTCAGGCAAGGAACTTCAAACATTTCCTGCAATTAAATGGGTCAATTTGTTCCGGCACATAAGACACAGCCAATTACCTCAAACAGTATTCCAGGAATCCTTCAGGGGACTGATGTGGGTTGACTGACTGGAATTCATTGAGCAGACCTGTCTTTTTATTCCCTTTGTTCTTGTCCCTATGAAGTTTCATTTAGCAGAAGTCCCCAGAGTTACACTAAGGTGGAGTTTTTGAATGTGAGTTCTGCTTAAACACCTTTTTCTTCATATCCCACATGATTTAGTTTTTACCAGATGAGACAAAGATAGATTCAGACAATCTCCAAGTTCCTCTTTCCAATGTGCTCTGTGGCCTTTTTGGTTTATCTTCTGACATCGAATCCCCGTCTTTGAGTGTTTCAGATGCCCATGGGTGTCGTTGCCTCACTAGTGAGCCTCTTGCATTTTGCAGAGCCAGTTTTCCACCATTACCTTCGCACTTACTAAATTTTCCTAGAAAGCTGGAAGTGTTTGGCAGTGCCAGACTCTTCCAGCATGTTTGTAGAACTTGCCTTATGTGCAGCAGTTCCAAATATGAAGTTAAATGAAACTAATTCCGTGGAATGCAGAGCATAGAAGCAGTCGGGTCCATGCTGGTGCTTTATTTAATTTCATCACAAGACACAGGCGTTGCTAGCAAATTATCAGTTGTAGAGTAGTACAGAATAGAAAGATGCCCTTCGGCCCATTGGGTCCCCTGCTGACCTTTCATGCCTGTCTGCAATAATTCCATATCCCACTCTGCCCCTGCTCATTCAAGATAAGATAACTTTATTAGTCACATGTACATTGAAACACACAGTGAAATGCATCTTTGCGTAGAGTGTTCTGGGGGCAGCCCGCAAGTGTCACCACGCTTCTGGTGCCAACGTAGCATGCCCACAACTTCCTAACTCGTACGTCTTTGGAACGTGGGAGGAAACCGGAGCACCCAGAGGAAACCCACGCAGACACGGGGAGGACGTACAAAATCCTTACAGACAGCGGCCGAAATTGAACCCGGGTCGCTGGTGCTTGTAATAGTGTTACGCTAACCGCTACACTACTGTGCCTGCCAGTAAATGTGTTGCTGTTCCTTCCTCCAGCACCTCCTCTGGCAGATCACTCCCAGATACCAACTACTCTTTGTGTGAAGAATTTATCCTTCAGAACCCCTTTAAACCTCCTCCTTCTCACCTTAAACCTATGCCCTCTAGTTTTTTGATGCCCCTACCATGGGAAACGGACACTGGCTATGGCTCTCATAATTTTATTACCTCTATCATGTCATCTCTTAGCCCTCCTTTTCTCCAAGGAAAACAGACCCAACCTACCAGTCTTCCTTATAACTCATCCTTCCAGTCCAGGCAACATCCTTGTGAATCTATTCTGCACCCTCTCCAGCTTAATCACGTCCTTCCTGTAGTATGGTGACCAGGACTACACACGATGCTCCGGGTGCGGTAGTTATTCTCCTTGAGCAGCTTCAGAATCAGCATCAGATTTATTATCACTGTCTTGTGATGTGAAATTTGTTATTTTGTGGCACTAGTTCGGTGCAAAGAAAAAAAGTGCAAAGTGAAAAAAAAAGGGCAGCTTGCAAGGCCATTCCAAAGGGAAGTATTAATCAATTGCATTGCTCTGTGCCTGGATGCATACATGGGCCAAACAGGGGAGAGATGGTAGGTTTCTTTCTCTAAAGGGCACTGATAAAAGGAGTTGCTTTTTACAAAGGTAATTTCATAGTTAGTACAAATGCCAGATTTTCAGCCCATCACTCACTGATTAATTGAATTTTAATTCCACGGTATCATGATGAGATTTGAAAATTTAAAAAAAACTGCAGAAGCTGGAAATCTAAAATAAAATAGAAAGCGCTGGAAATACTCAGCAGTTTGTCTACATTCCTTTGTCAATGTTCTCAGTCTGAGGGGACAGTTCAGAGTCAACCACATTGCTGAGTTACCACCACTGGAACTAGATTTCTTCTTTAAATTCCATATTTATTTAATTAGTTGAATTTAAATTCCCTGGCTGCAACAGTGGAATTTGAGCTTGTCTCTATGGTTCAATGGTCCCAAACTCTGCATCTTAGTCCGGTGATCTAAGCACTACGCCCCTTCTATATCTGTTGTTATGCATTTACGTTGGTTAATTACACAATGTCAGCCGGTGCTGAGTAACCTACTGGTGGTGTCGATAATGGCTTATCATTTTGAGGTAGGAGATCATGAATTCAACCACTCCAGAGATTTGCGAACATGATCTGACTGATGTCTCTCTGATCTACTGATTGACCCAGGTTGCTTTTTATCAGATGAGTTGTTATTCCATGGACCCCTTGCCCCCATAAGTGGGTGTTATTTCAGGAAAGAACAGGGGGATTCTTCTTTATGGTCCAGCCAACATTTATCCCTTGACCAAAACTGATAAGAAAGCACGATCTTGATTTTTCATTACTGCTTGTGGAAGTTTGCTGTGCACAAATTTTCTGCCACGTTTCCTACATTACAGTCGTGACTAGACCTCCAGAATATGTAAAGCACTTTGGAATGTCCTCAGGCTGTGAAAGGTGCTATGTAAATACAGTTCTGTGGACTGGAAGGATAATTCCATTTGTTGTCGAGCCATGTTACTGGACATTCAGTCATTGTAAATGATCTTTCTGTCTATTGGCTCCCCACACTCTCTCCTCTGTAGCTCTTAGAGTCATAGAGTTGTACAGCACAGAAACAGGCCCTCTGCACAACTTGCTCATGTCGAGCGTGATGCCTATCTATGCTACTCTCATTTACCTCCATTATATATCCTTCTATTGTTTCCCTATATCCAAGTTCCTGTCCAAATGCCTTTTAGATGTTGTAACTGTACCCGCCTCTGCCTCTTCCTCTGGCAGCTCGTTCCATCTACCCACCACCCTCTGTGTGGAAAAATTGCTCCTCAGATCTCCTTTAAAGTTCTCCCCTCTCACCTTAAACCTACGCCCTCCAGTTTTAGACTCCTCCACCCTCAGAAAAAGACTTATCTATCCTATCTGCGCCTGTCATCATTTTATAAACCTTTACAAGGTCACCCCTTCAGTCTCCTACATTGCAGGGAGTAATAAACCCAGCTTATCCAGTGTCCCCTTAAAACTACAGCCCTACATTCCCGGCAACGTCCCAGTGAATCTCTTCTGCAGCCTTTGTAATCCTACCGCATCCTTCCTGTCGTGTGATGCCTGGAACTGTGCACAGTGCTCCAAGTGCAGTCTGACCAAGGTTTTGTACTGCTGCAGCATGATGTCCCAACTTTAGTACTCAATGCCTCAGTCTATGAAGCAAGCATACCAAATGCCTTCTTCACTACCCTATCCACCTGTGTCACCACTTTCAGGAAGCTGTGAACTTGCACCCCATGGTGCCTCTGTACATCAACACTCCTGAGGTCCTTGCCATTTACTGTATTGTGTCCTGCTAGGATTTGACCTCCCAAAATGCATTAACTCACACTTGTCTGGATTAAGTTCTGTCTGCCACTGCCCCACCCTACTTTCCAACTGATCAGATCCCACTGTATCCTTCCACAACCTTCTTCGCTATCTATTACTCCACCAACTTTTGTGTCATCAACAAAGTTACTAATCAGTCCACCTATATTCTCATCCAAATCATTTATACATATGACAAACAACAATGGTCCCAGCACCGATCTCTGGGGTACACCACAGACTACCAGTCAGAAAAACACCCTTGACCACCATCTTCTGCTTCTAATCACCAGGCCAACACACCTTGGATCCCTTTGTGCCCTAACCTGCTGGACCAGTTTATCATGCGGGACCTTGTCAGAAGCCTTGCTAAAAGCCCGTGTAAACTGTGTCTACAGAGCTGCTGTCATCAATTACCTCCTCAAAAACCTCAAGCAGGTTTGTGAGACAAGGTTTCCCCTGCACAAAATCATTATGACTCTTAATCAGTCTCTGTCTTTCCAAGTGAACATAAATCCTGGTCCTTAGAATTTATTTCAGTAATTTCCCTACCACTAATGTAAGGGCCTATAGTTCCCTATCATATCCCAAGTGTCCTTTTTGAACAAGGGAACACATTTGTTGCCCTCAAGTCTTCTGGTACATCACCCTACGAGGCCAACGAAGGTGCAAAAATCTCCATCAGTGCCCTGGCAGTCTCCTCCCTCACTTCCCACAGCAACCTGGGTAGATCCTGTCCAGCCCTGGGGATTTATCATCTTAATGTGTGCCATTATCTCTAACACTTCCTCCTTCCTGTCACAGTCATGTTCCAGAATATCAGTGAACCCCTCCCTTAAGTCTTCATCATCTACTGCCTCCTCCCTGATAAATATCAATGAGGAGTATTCATTTAGGATCCTGCTCATACCCCCTGGCTCCGCACATAGCTTTCCGTCTTGGACTTTGAAGGGATCTACTCTTTTCCTAGTTACCCTCCTGCTTCTAATATACTTATAAAAGGTTTTGGGATTCTCCTTCATCCTGCTTGCCAAGGCCATTTCATGTCCTCCTCCATTCCCTCCTCATTTCTTTCTCAAGTTCTCTCCCACATCCCCCTATAAACCTCAATGGACTCGCTCAATACCAAATGCCTATATCTGGCACATGGTCCCTTCTCATTTCTGATCAATTTCCTTTGTTAATCAAGGTTTCCCAGTCTTACCATCTTTGCCTCTTACCTTTCCAGGGACACTTACCATCTCACCTTTAAATGCCTTCCGCTTATCAGGTGTTGTTTTCCCCTCTAACACCTTCTCCCAATCTCCTTTCATCAGGCTCTGTCTTACTGTATACTGTTGAAATCACCCTTCACCCAATTTAAGATTTTAATTCTAGGACTAAACTTATCTTTTTCCACTTACTGAACTATGGTCACAGTTTCCAAAGGATCTCTTATATTCCACTTGTTCTGGTTTTCAATTCACCTTGCTCTAATTGAATGGCAGAACAGACTAAAGCAACCGAATGGGCTCCTGGCATTCCTGTGCCTCTAGTTAGTGAGTGGTTTGAGCACACCCCTAAATATAACACACAAACCTTTGGGAGTAGCAGAGTTTTATCAAGAGGATTTCTAAAGGGAGGGCATAAACTTGTTACTGTAGACTTTTTGCAATTTAATAATTGCAAAATTAATTGCAACTTATTGCAGTTCAATAAATGAGATGTTTGAACCTTAATTAAATGCTCTTGAAATGCATCTTTAAACTTCTTTGTTACATCCTTGTGATAATTTTTTTGATCAACTAATTTTTGTTATTTAAATTGCCTTCACACTTTTATGGCACATTCTGACTACTGCAGTTAATTGGATGCTCATTGTTAACTGGGTAGATGAATATATGTGAAAGACATTGTTACTGAATCCAGTTACAGGACATGTCTGTGAAGGTCAAATGTGGGAAGATGGTTCCGAGTCTTTGGGACATTAGGAACTGCACGCTTTGAATCTGAATCATCAGTATTGCTGGCAACATGCTGCATTGTACAGTGTTGACTCTACCTGAGTAATTGTTTCCAGCAGTTAGTTAGCTGAATCTCAAAGGGAAGCACTCAATAAGCAGATTTAGCTGGAAATCAAACAGTGTTGGTGCTAAGTATCGACAGCACAAAACTGGGAGAGAAAAGAAAATCGTGGTGAGTGTCAAGTGAAACCTGCTGAACAATGATTAAATACTAATCCAAAGTAATCCATATGTAAAAGCTGGCCAAGGCTTATTTAAACAATTTAGTGATTGTCTTTGTGAGCAGAGTATTTGTAGGCAAGGTACAGGGCTGCTGTAATATGCAGAGATGTGGTTAGAACTAGGCATTGCCCCTCAGGGCCGGGAACTGTGTTGCACCTGTGGAATTAGAAGTACAAGGACAGCCTCGCTTCTAGTGCTTTCAGCCACGTGTGTGGTTGCTGCAGGACAGTAACAGGTGTTGAGATGTGTTTGATGTCCACTCCACTGGTGCTGAAGTTGGTGTAATGAAGAACATTTAACAGTGTGACTGTAGTCCTAATGGTACCAGGTAAATTTGTTTATTATTGTCACATTACCGAGGTACAGTGAAAAACTTGTCTTGCATAGCATCCATACAGATCAATTCATTACACAGTGCATTGAGGTAGTACAAGGTAAAACAATAACAGAATGCAGAATAAAGTGGCACAGCTACAGAGAAAGTGCAGTGCAGGTAGACAATAAGGTGCAAGGTCACAACAAGGTAGATTGTGAGGTCAAGAGTCCATCTTATTGTACTAGGGAACCGTTCAATAGTCAAATAACAGCTGGATAGAAGCTGTCCTTGAGTCTGGTGGTATGTGCTTTCAGGCTTTTATAACTTCTGCCTGATGGGAGAGGGGAGAAGAGAGACTATCCGAGGTGGGTGGGGTCTTTGATTACGCTGGCTGCTTTACTGAGGCAGTGAGAAGTGTAGACAGAGTCCATGGAGGGGAGACTGGTTTCCATGATGTGCTGAGCTATGTCCACGACTCTCTGCAGTTTCTTATGGTCCTGGGCAGAGCAGTTGCCATACCAAGCCAGCATGCATCCAGATAGGATGCTTTCTATGGTGCATTGGTAAAAATTGGTGAGGGTCAAAGGGGACATGCCAAATTTCTTTAGCCTCCTGAGGAAGTAGAGGCGCTGGTGAGCTTTCTTGGCCGTGGCATCTATGTGGTTGGACCAGGACAGGCTATTGGTGATGTTCACTCCTAGGAACTTGAAACTCTCAACCCCATCGACCTCAGCACCGTTGATGTCGACAGGAGCATGTGCACAACCCCCCCCCCCTTCCTGAAGTCAATGACCAGCTCTTTTGTTTTGCTGACATTGAGGGAAAGGTTGTTGTCATGACACCATGTCACTAAGCTCTCTATCTCCTTCCTGTACTCTGACTCATCATTATTTGAGATATAGCCCCCTACGGTGGTATCATCTGAAAACTTGTAGATGGAATTAGAGCAAATTCTGGCCACACACTCGTGAGTGTATAGGGAGTAGAGTAGGGGTCTGAGGACGCAGCCTTGTGGGGCACCAGTGTTGAGAATAATCGTGCTGGAGGTGTTGCTGCCTATCCTCACTGATTGCGGTCTGTTGGTCAGGAAGTCAAGGATCTAGTTGCAAAGGGAGGTGTTGAGTCCCAGGTCGAGGAGTTTGGAGATGAGTTTGCTTGGAATTATAGTATTGAAGGTGGAGCTGTAGTCAATCAACAATAGTTTAACATAGGTGTTTCTACTGTCCAGATGATCCAGAGATGAGTATTGGGCCAGGGAGATGGTGTCTGCTATAGACCTGTTTCGACCAGTTAGATCAGGGGAGCTCCCGTTTGTGGCTTTCTCTAACTGTGACATTGGTTACTAGTTGCAATCTTTGCTTTTGTTATAATAAGCACTGAGAAATTGCTGTAATGCTGGAGAGTGGTCATTTAGATGAGATTAAACTATAACCCAGTCATAAAGGGCCTCCAGACATTATTTTATTCAGGAGGTCTCCCCCAGGAGGTCACACACACTACCTCCATTTCCCACATGTCTACTCCTACCTCCCCCCTTCCCAAGACAGAACAGGGATAGAATTCCCTGGTCCTCACCTTTCACCCCCGAGCCTCCACATCCAGCATATCATCCTTCGCCATTTCTGCCTGCTCCAATGGGATCCCACCACCAGTGACATCTTCTGCTCTCCACAGGAACTACTCTGTGATCCCCTGGTCCACTCATCCCTTCCCACCCACCCTCCCCATCCCCTGACACTTTCCCCTGCAACTGTACACCACCTCCCTCACCAATATCCAGGGACGGAACCAGCTCTTCTAGGCGAGGCAGCGATTCACGTGCACCTCCTCCAATTTGGTCTAACACACTCAGTGCTCGTGCTGTGGCCTGCTCCACGTCAGCGAGACCAAGCGTAGATTTGGCAACCGTTTTGCAGAGCACCTGTGCTCTGTCCCAATGGCCATCTTGAGCTACTGGTTACATTGCCAGTTCAATTCCCCTTCCCATTCCCACACCAATCTGCCTGTCCTCGGCCTTCTCCACTGCCACAGTCAGGGACAACACAAACTAGAAAAACAGCACGTCATATTCCACTTGGGTGGCCTACAATCCAATGGTATGAAAGCTGAATTTTTCCAATTACAGGTAACCCACACCCCCTGTGTTCCTTTCCCACCCCACCATCCACCCAAGGTCTTTCTTCCTTTGTTCACCTTTTCCAATCGTGTCCCCCTCGTAACTTAAACCTATCTCCCTCCCCTACTTTGTTCTATCTGCCCATCACGCTCAAATCTATCCACCTGGGTTTCTTCTCCTTCCTAGGCTCACCTTTCCTATCTCCCCTCCCCTACTGAGTTCCATCCATCCCTCATCCCTCCCTCATCTGTTTCTACCTATCACCTATCAGCCCCCGCCTCAACACTCCCCCCTCCCCCTCTCCCACTGAGGTTCATCTGCCTATCATCTCCCTCCTCACCTGGTTCCACCTATCACCTACCAGCCCCTGCCTCAACCCTCCCCCTCACCTCTTTACACTGGCTACCTTCCCTCTCTGCTCTCAGTCCTAATAAAGGGTCTCGACCAAAATGTCGACCATGGTTCGAACCGGGAGACCTGGTTTGGCAAAACACTGTGGGCCAAAGGGCCTGTTCCTGTGCTGTACTGTTCTATCCCTTTGCCTCCAAGATGCTGCTTGACCAGCTGAGCTCTTCCCGCTTTTTTTTCTCCCTCAGTATCCTGGCTGATATTTATCCCTCAACTTCCAAAACAAAACATTGAGTCACTTAGTGAACTGCATCCAAAACTCACAATGCAGCCTCCACTACATTGAAGAAGCCAAGCACAGGTTGGGTGGCCGCTTTGCCAAACACTTATGTTCAGTCTACAAGGGTGGCCCTGAGATTCCAATTGCCTGTTACTTTAATTCTCCATCCACGCATTGGGTTGTTTACAGCTTTTGGGACAGTGTTGATTCCAGATACCAGCCTTTCCAATTCATTTCAGAGCTGGCCAGTTCCAATGAAAAGTAATCAACTTGTAAGTTTTAACACATGCTGCCTGACCTCCAGGTATTTCCAGCATTCTATTTTATTTCAGGTTTCCAGCAACTGCTGTATTCTATACCTCACCATTGCAGCATTTTTATCCTTCTCTCCTCTGTTCTCATTCATCTCCCTCGACTTACCCCTCCTCCTGTTGTTAACAAGCCTTTCCCTCCTGTTCTCAGCAGCCCCGACACCATCTGTATCATTCATTTTCTCTTGTTCTGCACCCTGTTATAAACATTCCCTTTGTTCTTTGTAACTTATGGCATGCTGGTTTTCTAACTTTTGCTAATTGTGATTTAAGGTCATTGATTTCAAATGATTTTCTTTCCATAGGTGCCGCCTGACCTGAGTTTTTTTAGCATTTTCAGTTTTTATTTTAAATCTCCAGCATTTGCAGTTTTTTTTTGTTCACTTACCTCATTTCTGTTTGTGGGGCTTGCTGCGGATTTAGTCGGCTGTTTTTTCCTACTTTATAACGATGATTATACTTAAGAAAAAGAACTTAATTGGTTGTAAAGTGCTTTGAGTTGTCCTCAGCTTCTGAATGGAGCTATTGACTTGCAAGTCTTTCTAGATATTTTGTTTTCTGTGAACTGTTTGGATAACTCCAGACGTGTTACTAAGTACAGAGGTGGACACAGAGTCAATAACTGATTGTTCTGTTTGCTGACTCCTCATTTACTTCCTTATTGTCTCATTCCTCTGCTCACAAAGACTTCTATACCCCTTTAGCCCTTGGGTTGAATTCAGACAGTTACTTCTACATCTTTATTGTAAACTGCACTTGTTGATACATTCTCTACCAGGCTCTGGTTCTGATATCAGTTTGTTTTCAGGAGGTGTCTTTGAAGTCTGCTGTGTTACACTTGGTGAATTGCTCTATTGGAGAGGGGTGCAGGAAGGTTTAGTGTCCAGGAATATACTCTCTGCAATTTTGACTGTAGTTCTATCTCACCATCTAATTCTGGACACCTCAGTTCCCACGCAAACTGTTCTGGAGTTAAATGGTGGCTCCTTTGTCTGATATCTCCTTCATTTTATATTTCAGTGCACTCAAAAGCAGTTTTCATCTTCGTAAGGACAATGTTCCCCTTTTTGACAGTCTCCTCATTGCAAAGTCCAGAAATTACAACGCATGAAACAGTTTAGTTCGTCCAGTTCAAGCAGATTATGTTTTATTTCTCCCCCAGGGCTATTCTGGTAATTTTTCTTTAAATAATGCACAAGTTTTTTTTAGCTATTTAGTGTGCAACTGCTTACATATGTCGCAAGAGCTTTGCACACCTAGTAAATTGCTGCAAGCTCCAGGGCAAATGCAATGGGGTTCTTTGAGGATGCAAAGCAGTGCATTGCTGAAGGAGAAGCTGTTGACATTGTGCATATGGATCTCCAGAAACTCTTTGTCACAATGCTACATGGAAGGCTTGTTGCTGAATTTAAGGCAACTGAAGGAAGTATGGCTGCTCAGCTAGAAAGCTGGTTAAAGGTAATGATCAGTGCCTATTGGATCCTCTGAGCCTTGGAGTAATGAAACACACTCAGTGTTGGGGTTTTGTTTTTGTTTGTCTCTTTTTCTCTGCTGATCCACACATACTAAGAAAGAGTGAGGGGGTGGAGGGAGCTAGCTGGATATCTGTCAGGCGCTTCTGTGCAGTGATGTTTCGGAGTGGGAGGCCAAATTAGCTGAATCAATGAAGAAGCACACATACGATGTGAAGCCTCAAATCCAATTCAAAAGCTAAGGTCTACTGTCACTGCAAAATCACCTGGAGGGCAGACCACAGGCAGTGTTATATTCTGAATCAAGAGGAAAAGGAATGGAAGTTTGAGGAGAGGGTACAAAAGTGACCTATTTTTCCAGACATGTGAGTTCATATCCCAGACTGTGGGGGACTTTACTGTCCATTGCCATCAGTAATTCAGTGGCACGATTAGTGACCAGGCTGACCAAGGCTTGAAGGGCACAGATAACAAGACTGGCTGTGCAGAAGATAATAGGTGAACCAATATGGGGAATTAATCTACCTACTTCGTTCTCACCAACCTACCCGTGGCAGATGCATCTGTCCATAGTAGCATTAGTGGAAGTGACCACCCCACAGTCCTTGTGGAGGCCAAAGTCCCATCTTCACACCAAAGGCACCTTCCTTTTTGTAGTATGGCTCTATAAATGTGCTTAATGACAAAGGCTCAGAACAGACCCGGCAGCTCGAAACTGGGCACCCATGACGTGCCGTGGGCCATCAGCAGCAGCAGAATCTGTCCCCACCACAGGCCGTAACCTCACGGCCCGCCATCTCCCTCTCTCTACCATTACTGTCAGTGATGTTACAATCCTGGTTCAGCGAGGAGTGCAGAAGTGCATGCTGGGAGCAGCATCAGGTGTACCCCAGAAATGATGAGGTGCCCTCCTCGGGAAGCTGCAACCAAAGCAGCAAATTACGGTAAAACTCTGATAATCCGCTGTCCAACCATTGGGAAATCCCAAGGGTTCGTCACCTGGTGAGCCAGGTGACGTTTGCCTCCAATCTCCTTCAGCTCACTGGGCCTTGGTCCCATCACCGGCACCCAATTCCCTCACTCCCTCCATCACTGGCACCCAATTCCCTCACTCCCTCCATCACCGGCACCCAATTCCCTCACTCCCTCCATCACCGGCACCCAATTCCCTCACTCCCTCCATCACCGGCACCCAATTCCCTCACTCCCTCCATCACCGGCACCCAGTTCCCTCACTCCCTCCATCACTGGCACCCAATTCCCTCACTCCCTCCATCACTGGGACCCAGTTCCCTGTGCTCTCTTTAACCTGACCAGGGTCCTGTTTTCCAGGCTTCCTTTTGACTTACAGGGTCCTCTGAGAAATTTATTGTAATACTGTATAACTTCTTAAAAAAAAAAGGTAAATTAAAAATGTCTTGGGGTATTAATAAAAATAACATCCCATAGTTTGGAAAACCTGCAAATGTGGCACCACCAAAGTCCTGAGAGTGCTGGATTCACAGTAGTGTAGCGGTTAGCGTAACGCTATTACAGCGCCAGCGACCCGGGTTCAATTATAGCCACTGACTGTAAGGAGTTTCTATGTTCTCCCCGTATCTGCATGGGTTTCCTCCGGATGCTCCGGTTTCCTCCCACATTCCAAAGACGTACAGGTTAGGAAGTTGTGGGCATGTTATGTTGGCGCTGGAAGCGTGGCGACACTTGCGGGCTGACCCCAGAACACTCTATGCAAAAAAATGCATTTCACTGTGTGTTTCGATGTACATGTGACTAATAAAGATATCTTATCTTATCGGAATTTTAAATTCACATCACCTGAGTTGTTCAAGGCTACTTAATTGTACTTCACATAAACATTAGTTTCTCTTTGGTCTAGTTATTACTCCAAAGGCAGTGAGAACCTGATATTTTAAAGCAACTCTCACTTTACTTTGGCGAAGAGCTTGGAGCTGGTTGCTTTGAAAGTTGTGTGAAAGTGTAGCTTGCCCTACCCTGCATTCTTCAGTAGTCCAGCTTGCTGAACCAATGATCACTCACGTCCGAATGTTTTCCTTCCCTTAGTTTACATAAGACTTCTTCCCAAGTCCGAGCCAACTGCGATGAAAACAGGACAGGTTTCTATTTGCGTTTATGCTCAGTGTCCACATTCCCTACACATACATTTCAATGTCTGGTTCCTTTGGGAAGTGCTCTGTCACCATTACATTCTCTCAAAATATGTAATGGAACCGTATGAGAGATTTGTTGCAGAAATGGAGGATATTGGAGTTATCACGGCAGAATTAGGGCAGCACGGTGGCACAGCTGGTAGAGCCACTGCCTCACAGCTCCAGGGACCCGGGTTCAATCCTGACCTCCGGTGCTGTCTGTGTGGATGTTGTACACTCTCCCTGTGACCATGTGGGCTTCTTCTGGGTTCTTCAGTTTCCTCCTACATTCCAAAGACGTGCTGGTCGCTAGGTTAATTCAACACTGTGGATTGCCCCTGGTGTGTAGGTGAGTGGTAGGATGGGCTCCTCACTGATAACAGAGCACTGTTTGCATCTGTGGAACTTTCAACGATTGCTAGAGTACAGAGCTTTAGACACATGACATCACCACATCTACATCCAAAACCAAGTGGTAAAGCAGAGAATGTTGTGAAGACTATTCACAAAATGCAAGGAATTCAGTAAATCAGAGCGTTTAGCTTTGTTAGATCAGTATGGAATGCCAAGAAAGGGAATCGGAATCATGCTGCACCAAAACTAATATGTGTAGGTATTTCTTCCTGCAGTAGATACCTACGACAGCCTCAATATTCCTTTGAGGAAGAGACTTGTCCACTGATTGGAATGGGAAGAACGTCTGAGATTGAGGACTGTTTTGTAGGTCCTCAGTGATTCTCTGAACTGTCCACAATCTCCAAAGCAAGGCACAATAACTAAAAGAGCAGTTGCAGATCCCATGGCTCAAACACCAGTGATTGCAGACCAGAAAGGCAGCATCAGCCACCAGTGCATTTGCAGGACCAGCTCCTGTTATGCTGCCTGCTGTTTCCATGAAAGAGCAATGTTTTTTTTTGAGGGAAAGGTGTGAAGTAACTACTGTTTCAGAGGTTAGTGAGGTCACGTGAGGAGGTTTGCTTACATTATTCCAGAGAGCTCTTGAATGAGTCTCTGTCAAATGCTTGTCTCCTGAGTTTTACATAGTTGATTTATTTTACTTAAAAAGTCACTTTCTCATTGTAACTCAGCTTGGTATGCTTATTCTTAAAGAGGAATCGATGCAGGCCTAATTAAGTTTCTTGTTAAAGCTATGTATTACTGATGACATAATGATAATCTGTAGGAGAGAAAGTGCATTTGTGTGTTGCTGTTAAAAGCAGTGATCTCTGGAAATGATGGCAAATTGACTAGATAAAGAATGTAAGAAGAGAAAATGAAGTTGAGATAGGCCAAGGGGACAATGCAGTCTGCTCTGCCTTCCAATAGGATTAAGGACCCTCCAGCTTTCCTACCCTCTTATCCATTATTTCCCATAGTATCCAAAATCATAGGACCGAAGGTAAATCCAAATTGGGATAAAGTAGGAAGTGATGTTTCACAAGGATCTGTGCTGTGGCCACTGTTATTCATCATTTATATAAATGATTTGTATCTGGGAGTAGGCAACCCAGTGTCAAACATTGCAGGTGGTCACTGTGAAAAATTGCAATGTAGGAAGGAAGTTATTTAAAAAAACCACAGGTAAGTGGGAAATAAACTTTCACAAAGATAAGCGTGGGACGATGGACTTGGGTGGGAAGCTTCATTGGTACTTTAAAGGGGAAAAAAAACAGGAATTCAAGTGTGAAGAGCATGTAGGGATATTCTGAAGGTAGTAAAAGCAACATCACAGATTAGCAAAGCAATTAAAATGACTCTATGGCTTCATCCAATTTAAAAAGGGGAAGTTCCTATCAGAACCCTGTTCTTTAGCTATCAATACCTGCTGGCTTCTTTATGAAGGTAAAGCAGATTGTTCACAGCTTTGATGTCACATCTGACGACAAATAAGTTTGGGACTATTTTTCCATGACATCTACTCAGGTACCATTTCCCAACACCACCCCTGCCTCCATTCAGCTGCTGCTGAAAGTCTCATCTTTCCCTTTGTTACTTCCAGTCCTGATGTTTCTAACACCCTTGGCCTCCCTTACGCTGTAATCCCGAGCTCGGTACCTTCATCCTAACTCACTGCTTTGGTGATACCTTCCGTTATAGTGATTTTGCTTGTGGGATAGTTATTGGTCTGGTCACCAAAGAGAACTCTCCCATAATGCAAGCACTTTTTTATGCTCCGCTGAAAGGGAAGACAGTTTCTTTTATTCAGAACCTCCAGTAGTGCAGCACACTCCCTCTTTACCTGGTTGGATTTCTTTCATATTCATACAGAACCCTGGAGTGGTACTTAAACTCACAGGCTCCTGACTCCCCAACCCATCATCTGAGCCATGGTTGACTCCCACTGAACATTGAGAATGTGGAGAGAGAGTAACGTAGGTTGTGGTAGGATTAGTGTCAAACTGGGTGCTTGATGCTTGTTTCTGTTCTGTATCTCTCAATGACCCTGTGTCTGGCAAGGCTGAATTCTTTCTTAATTGGTGGAAGCAATGCTGAAGACTTCATTCTTTTCATCAGGAGCTGACTACAGAAGCTGAGGATTGCTTTCCTTGTCATGTGTTTCCCATTAAAGGGTGCGCAGAGTTCTTTAAGTGGACAAGTATTGTGGAATCTTTCTAAAATAGGGATTTTCCTCAAATTATGGATGTTGTAGTTTGTGAAAGCTTATTTAAATTGCCTGTGCTGAGAGACTCATAAGAGTGTTGGAAAGTAGTTTTTAACCAACTGTGTTGGAAAATGTCAGTGAGAAGGTCACTTGTCACTCAGACTGATTAAATCTCTGTCTGGTATGCATGGACATGCTCAACGATTAGCGTGAGAGCTAGATAACGTCACCATCATCTGCCAGCTGATTTAGATGGCTTTCCCTAACAATGAGCTGGAAGAATTTCATTGAATCTTACAGCACAGAGGGAGGTCATTTAGTCCATTGTGCCTATACTAGCCCTTTGGTAGGCTTTTCTGATTAGTCCCTCTGCCTTGACTTTCCCTATTAAACTGCAAATTTCTCCCTTTGAAAATCTATCCGAATTCCTTTGGTAAGTTAATAATTAAATTTCTCAATGAAAACAGATACTCAGCAGATCAAATAGCATCTGTAGGGAGAGAAACTGAGTTAATGTTTCAGGTCGATGACCTGAAGGCCTGAGGAAGTGCTAAGTGATGTCTCCCACACTTGATCCTGCTCTGTAGATCAATTATCATTCTGGTGATCTGCTGGTTTTTCTCCAATCCCTGGTAGTCTCCTGTCTGCCCATTTGCTGCCTTCATCTGTCTGTCTTTTAATAAATGTCTGCCGTTTTCACCTTTTGATCTTATTCTCTGACACAGGCTTTCATTTTCCTGTTGCCATGGTATTTTGTACTCTCTACTGCAGACTGCCAGCCCCCTCTCACAGTAGATCCTGTTCTGTTTTGCCTGCCCTCTCTCACAGCAGTAATCATTTCAATTTCCTGTGTGAAATGTTCAGAAATTATGTCCCATCAGAAATGTAAGCAGATGTCCATTGTGGACCAATTTTAACAAGAAGTGGGAAAAGGGTAAGGATTGTTTAATAAGCATAGACTTTCTGCCTTGGGACAAGTTGGCAGTAGTATTGGTGGTGAAGTTGCCTTGGCAAGCAACCTGGCAGATTCCTGACTATTGGGAATCCGTAAGTATAGAACTTCAAAAAAGTGACAAATATTGCACAGTAGAAGCTAAACTTAATTAAGAACCTGTGTAGGTGTGATGCCAGGATGTAGAGAACTGCATAAACACCTGCATCTTGTTTATTCCAAGCTGTGTGAGTACATACATTGTCCTTATACATCACTCCTTTACCTCTTACTTTCCCCTTTTTCAAGACAAGTGATCCATAAACAAATATTATTTACTGATTAAACCTTCCTATGGAGAGTGAGATCTTCTCAAAGCAACTTGTGTCATTGACATATCTACTACATGATCTCAGTTCAGTAGAATCTTGTGTTGTGGCTTCCAGATTCACTGGATCAACTTCTGGGATACTCCTCTGGTCACATAATTCTTCCACATTCTCTTGTAACTCTCTTGCAAGAAGTGACTTGCATGTACCCTTCTAATTCTATCTCCTGTTTTCAGAAGATTTCTGTTCCTCCCACAGACTTCAACTTTCACTCCAATGTCCATTTCCAGATAGCATTTTTATTAGGTGGTACTAACACACAACCTCAATCAATCACATGTTTCTCTCCACAGCTTGAAGCATAATTGTGTTTCTGCCTCAAATCTTCTCTTTCCTCTTCCCCTCGTGTTGCCTGAACTAAGCTCAACTGTGCTGTAGATCTTCTGCACATGAGTAACTCAGCAGGGGTTTAGCCTGTGGTGCAGTGTGCAAGAAGTATGCTAATCATCGTTAAACTCTTTGTTTCTTCAGTGCTTCTTTGATCTTTCTACCACATCGTTTGATTGTGGATGAAATGGTAAAATAAGATGTGCTTAATACAATTTGTTTTACAACAGGGTCTGCAGTGAACAATTGTACAACAATTGTTGTACAATTGTTCACTGGCTCTTCAAAATCTTTATCTAACCCAGGCCAATACATAAAACATCTGGCTTGTGCCTTCAAGCTGACAGTATATTCAGTATGAAGGTCTTCTTGAAATCTGTTTGCTAGATTCACTTAGTCTGACAACTCAGAGGCTCCATTTGAAACACTTTGTTCCATCGACTGCTCAAACCACGGGTGAAAGTACAGTTTTAGGCCTTCATCTGAACATTGGTCTGATTCAGCCTTAAAAAGTTCTGTAGTAGCCAAGATTTGTGGCCAAAGTGAAAGGTCTACCCAACAGGAACAAATGAATCTTTTTCACTCAAAAGACAACTCGTAATGCATCTTTATTGATTTGAACAGAGTCTTTCTCCCTTTGTCAACAAATGTGATGTAAGGGGCTCTCTTTGACTTATTGTTCAACCTACTTTTTCTTCTTGGGCTCTCCTACAGGGTCGAGGATGACTTGATTCCACTCCTGATATGTGGGCTCTAGAGGTAGCTAATGACTGTGGTTGGTAGCTGCAGACTCCGTCCCAGGTGGGTGGAATGGGAGATGATATGCACTTTTGTGAATTATGCACTAAGGCACCCAAATCCCTCTGTATCTCAGGGTTCTGCAATCCCTCCCCATTTAGATAATGTGCTTCTCTTTTATTTTTCCTGCCAGAATGGACTATTTCATATTTTCCCTCATTATCTTCTATTTGGCAGCCCACTCACTCAACCTGCCTCTATCACTTTACAGAGACACACGAGACTGCAGACGCTGTAATCTGGAGCAAAAAGCAAACTGCTGGAGGAACTTGGTGGGTCAGGCAGCATCTGTACAGTTGACGTTTTGGGTTGAGACCCTTCATCTGGACTGTTTATATCCCTTCGTAACCCCCTTATGTCCCCTTCCAAACTTACTTTCCAACTTTCTTTGTGTAATCAGCAAATTTAGCATCTATACCTTCCTTATCTTCTTCCATGTCATTAATATAAATTGTGAAGAGTTGACATCCCAGCATTGCACATCACTTATTGCATCTTGCTAACCAGAAAAAGACTCAATTATACTTATTGCCTATTCCCTGCTAGCCAGCCAGTCTTCTGTCCTTATTAATATGTTACCTCCTATACCACGAGTTTTAATTTTCACAAAATCTTTGACGCAGCACCTGAGCAAATGCCTACTGGAAATCGAAACACAGTACATCCACCCATACCCCTTTATCCACAGAACCTGTTATGTCTTGAAAGAACCCTGATAAATTGGCCAAACATGAATTTGCATTCATAAAACCATGTTGACTTTGCCTGATAACCTTGAATTTTTCCAAGTGCTCAGCTATAACATATTTAATAATAACCGATAACATCCTCCCCAAAAGGTGTTAAAGCTAACTGGCCTGTAGCTTCCTCCTTCCTGTCTCCCTCCCATATTTGAATAAAGGAGTTACATTTGATATTTTACAATTTAATGGAAGTTAGGGAATTTTGGATGAATGAAAACCAATGCGCCAACTAAGATGTTCCAAAGACGTACGGGTAAGTTAATTTGGGTTTAAAATGGGCGGCGCGGACTCGTTGGGCCAGAAGGGCCTGTTACCACGCTGTAAATAAAATTTTTTTAAAAATTTAAAATTTTAAAAAAATTTTAAAAAACTATCTCATTGCTGCTTCTTTTAAGAGCCCAGGATGAAGTCCATCAGGTCCCGAAGACTTCTCAATGCTCGACTCCAACAGTTTGCTCAGTACCACTGACTGGGTGATTGCCCATTGAGACGCTTCTGGTTATTTCCTCGGAGTGACTGTGAGGACTTTATTTTGGATGTGGTGGCAATGATTTGTAAATTCACAATGTGTTTGAAGTTGTTGTGAATTTTGGAATATTTTCAATTGGACCTTTAAAGTAATGGATTCTCTGATGGCAATGCTGAACATATTTGTTCTAACCTGTATGTCACTAGCAAGGAAACAAAAGTGATGCTGCTGGGCATAAATAGGATGGAGCTTCAATTTATTCCCCTCAACAACGTGTGAACAGCAACAACATCAATATTGTGACCCATTTGCTGCAAACCATCCATAAAATATTACAATTATTTCTGTGCAATATTGTAGGCTGGTAAGGACCTTCCATAAATCTTCAGCTGAGGACTCCACATGACAGAGCACATCCTGCAATAATGGAGTGTGGTTTCCGAATATACGGCCTGGCTGTGCTCATTTTTCAGGGTAATGCAGTTTTTATTAGTATCCAATTTCTTTCACTGCAAGTGTTGCAAGGAAACTGCTGAAGCAGTCCTTGTTGCTTGGCTCGAATGATGTTGTGGAATGCAGTAATGGTGTCTGGTAAAAGCTTTTCAATATTGGAGTTTCGTTATTGCATTGGGTGCCTTTCCTTCTTTATTCAGCTGAAAAACATTAATTTTGGGTATCAGTGTAGACCTTACCCTCATCTGTCTGCATTGTTAGGCTGCCTTTAGTTTAGTTTTGACATTCTTTTCCTTGCTGTCTGCTTCTGGCTTGTTCATTTGTTCTTCAGCCGCCCCCACTCTGAGCCACTCTCACTTGTTTTTTTTCGTTTCTGTAGCGTGGGAGGCAAAAACATTGAAAGATAAAGTTGTCCATTCAGCTCCTCAAGCTTGTTCTATCCATAGAGAAACAAAGGACTGCAGCTGCTGGAATCTAGATGAAAAATACGTTGATGCTGGAGGAACTCAGCAGGCCAGGCAGCATCCGTGGAGAAAAGCAGGCGGTCAACATTTCAGGTCAGGACCCTTCTTTGGGACTGAAGATAGGAAAAGGGGGAAGCCCAATATATAGGAGGGAAAAGCAGAGCAGTGATAGGTGGACAAAAGAGGGGAGGCGGGGTGAGCACAGGCAGGTGATAGGTAGATGCAGGTAAGAGTGATGGGCAGGTGCTGGGGAGGAGAGGAGAGCAGATCCACTGGGGGATGTGCTTTCCATAACTTAGATCATGGCTGATCTATATCTCATTTATGATTATATCTGGTTTCATAACTCGTTTGAAGGAAGGAAGTAATGGTGTCCATAATGCTTGGAGTAAGTGCCTGTTGCATGCAAACACTTGTTCACGTGGTTCTAAAGGGTGGCACAGTGAAGCTGCCAGTCGTGCTGCTGCCTCACAGTTTGATCCCGGCCTCTGGTTTTGTCCCTGGTTGAGATGGCTGGTGGGAGAATCAGGAGAGTGTTCGTGGGCATGCGGGAGAGAATAGGCCTCAGGGAAGTACGGTCAGAGTGGCGCAGCTAGTTGACCTGCTGCTTCACAGCGCTGGAGACCCGGGTTCAATTCCAACCTCGTGTTCTGTCTGTGTGGAGTTTGCACGTTCTCCCTGTGACCGTGTGGGTTTCCTCCAGTTTCCCCCTGCATCCCAAATCCTCACATGTACAGGTTGGCAGGTTAATTGTCTGCTGTAAATTGCCCCGGATGTGAAGTTGAGTGGTTGAATCTGATATGTCAGCTAACATTCCTGTTTGTGGGAAGTTGCTGTGCACATAATGGATGCTGGTGACCATACTTATAAAAAGTTTTTTTTCCTTTTTTACCCTCTTAGTCTTTAGTAACACCAGGCTTCACTCCTCGCAATGTTGATCAAGGTTATAATCCTGTTATAATACTTTCCAGTTTGTTTTATGGGACCTGGATGCTGATTGGGCAACTGTATAACAAGCAGCAGGTTGTCACGTATTTTCATAGAAGTGAGAGATGACAGCAGTGAGAGCAATAGGTTTCTGACAACAAATCGGTCAATAACTGCCATTGTGTTGCTCTTATCATACTTATCATCTGTGAAAGCTGATGGAATGACTGAGTGACATTGCCTGGGTAACCTGAGGCAGTTTCTGCTCTGTAACTATGTCTTAGTCACACTAATTATTGTTTGGTAACTCATAAGGATTGTATAAATATAGGTTTGGGGTTTTGTTCCAACATTTCTGCCACTGATCCTTTTGTCAACCTCATTGTCTGAAATTCTGGAAGGTCAGGTTAGTTGTTCCTCATTGCAAGTAATGAGGTCCTGATGTGAGTGCAGAATAACCAGTGTGAACCATGCACTAGTTAACAGATAATTGGGTGAGAGCGAACACTCTGCAGCTTTCCTGTCACCAATGTGCTCGGTTTTAAAGGGGGAGGCTGCACTGACCAGCTCCCAGAACGTAGGCAGGGATCCTGCAGCAGCCTCGGAGAGAGTAACTCCTTGTGCTGCCTGTCCTCTAAATGCAGCAAAAGCGTCTGACTTCTTTGCCTTTTTTCCCCAAATGGCCATTCAGGAAGAGAAACAAAATTAATCGAGAGTTGAACAAACACCCTTCATGGCCCCAGAATATCCCAAAGCATTTCACAGAAACTGAAATACATTTTCGGTTAGACACTGTTGAAAGAAAACCGTGGCACTGAGAAAATGAGCTGATGTTTTCTTATATGTTGTTTGAGGGATATTGGTCAGGTCATCGAGGAGAATTTCCTTGCTCTATGAATAATGCAACAGCACGGAAACAGGCCCTTCAGCCCACTGAGTCCACACTGACCATCAAGCAGCCACACTAATCCCATTCTCCCCACATTCCCCTCAACTCCCCCTGCACACCAGAGAAAACTCAGCCTGGCCTGGGTTAAACCTGGTGCAAGCACCACAGATCCATACTGACTGCTGAGTGAAAGACCCTATGTCAGTATTCATTTTACATTCAATGTTTTTAACTATGAGTGTGTCCTTTAAAGCTTTTAGTCATAGAGTTGTACAGCACGGAAGTGGGACTTTTGGCCACATCCATGCCGACCATCTGGTCAGTCTACACTAATCCTATTTGCCCACATTAGGTCCATATCCTTCTATGCCTTGACGATTTAAGTGTCTGTCTGAATGTTGCTTAATTGTCATGATCATATCTAATTCCACCACCTCCTTTGTCAGTGCATTCCAGAGATCACCCACTCTCTGTGCAATAAAAACTTTCCCTTCAGATCCACTTTGAGACTCCTTCCTCTCACCTGAAACCTATGCCCTCTTATTTTTGATACTCCTATCATAGGGAAACAATTTTGACTATGTATCCGATCTATGCCTCTCATAATCTTAATGTACGTTTACCAGCGGCCTCCTTCGCTCCAGGGAAAACGAGCTCAGTCTTTCCAATCTCTCCCCATAACTAAAGTCCTCCAATCCAGGAAACATCCTGGTAAATCTCCTCTGCACTCTCTCCAGTGCAACCACATCCTCCTTATACTGTGGTGGCCAGAACTGCACACAGCACTCCAAGTGTGGCCTAACCAGTGTTTCGGAAAGTTGCAAAAAACAGTTAAATGCACAAAAAAATAAGTTTTTATATTGTTTTGCAGGTCCCAAGAGTCACAGAGACATACAGCATGGAAACAGACCCTTCAGCCCATCAATATCCACACCAATCATCAACCACCCACTTACACCAATCCCACATTAATTACAATTTTTATTCTCCCCACATTCTCATCAACTCCCCCCAGATTCTACCACTCATCTACACATTTGGGGCAGTTTACAGTGGCCAATTAGCCCTACCAACCCGCACATCTTTGAGATGTTTTTTGTGTTTTCCTGAATGTCAAAGGTGCCCTCAGTCAGTACCAGTGACAGCTTTGATAGCTGGTGACCCTGGGAGTGATGACAGAGTGCTGAGAGCTGGGCTCCCATGGGAAGGCTGGACTGGGAACCACATTGGAGCAAAATGCAAGGCCTAAGGGTTGATGGCCAGTGATTTTGGACAATGGGCCGGTGATTTCAGGTCTGGAGATTTCATGATTCTGCAATTCTTTTGCAGTTCACCTCCTTTCTATTTAATTATGTAAGTAATGTTGAACCCTACATTTGTTACAGTGTTAAGCAGAGGGTTCTGAATGCATGCAACATGGACACAGTATTGTCTGGACACCATTCTGATATATTTGTTAAAATATGTAACATTAAGCAATGATTTCTTTATAGAGGCAACTGTTTATGATATACATGAGCAGTACACATTAATTCAGTGCAGCTAGCAACAGCGGATGTTGGCTCCAACCACTGCCCACTCAGACTGTTTTCTTTCATTCTCACATGTTATCCAAGACTCCCCCACCTCACGTACATGGACTGTTGTCATCTGGAAAACAGGGCAATTGGTCATACATGGCGATGGTTGTTATTTCCATGGTAATTATAGCAGTTGGCATTCACTTACCAACACTGAACATTTATAAAGGGGTGATTTTTCTTCTTTTCTATCACAGAAGGAGCATTACTCATTTCTGGCAGAATGGTTTGAGATGTACAGCAGAATTGGGAGCTGTTGACTTCTGAGCACTGAATTCAACAATCAGGGAAAGCTACAGACTCTCAATCAATGATGTTTTAAACTGTTATTTTCCTATTAGTATCTACAATAGCCCAGTGCAGACTTTACTTTGTGGTGTTTAGATTTTGTTCTGGTTGGAACCAGAGTCATGGGAGATGTGGACTTTTTTTAAGCTTTTAACAGATTGAAAAATCTAGAAGTACTAATGCGTCAGAGAATAATCTTTCTTCTATTTACAAAATGTTTATTTCAAACCATCATACAGGGCAATGCATGTCAACCTCACATTTAAAGCTCCCAGGCAGAGGATGTGATTGCAAAGCATGAGAGTGGCTTCTCCAATCCTTTTCCATGTCACTCAGAAGGTAGGCAAAAATTTCTTTTTAAATGTTGCATCATTTTCCTCGTGGTCCACAGTCTCCAGGCTGTATTAATATCTGGTGTTTGTGTTCACATCTCATTCTTTTGATTCTTTGAGAACATTGTAAGATCAGATGAGGGAGTTCATGTCTTTTCGTACCAGAATTCATGTGGTTGTTTCTCTTGAGCTATTCCTTTCTTACACTTTCACACTTCCCAAATTGCAGTAATCTCGTTGCTTAACACATTCAAGTTTTGTGATTAAAATCTGTATTTATATTTAATAATTTATATATGTGTTTTTGTTTTCTGCAGTACAATTTCTTGCAACTTTAAATTCTTCCCTTGATGCAATCAATGTCACTTGAGGAAAAGACATTCTGAAAACATGGTCTTAAACCAACTTTACCCACATTACTGCTTCTAGATTAGAATAATATTGAGATGTATTTGTAACCTTACATTTTCTGTTCCAAAACCTAACCAGCTGTCTCTGTCCCTGACTATGTATTTTTTCTATCTCCCTTTCCAACAAACCATTTATTATTTAATATTGGGTCTGCGTGTTTTTAAATTAGCACGTCGGTTTAAGGAAGAGATACTCAGGAGTCAAAGGTTTCTGAGTGGACTTTAAATATAACTGAGCATTTAACTAGCCAGTAACCAAGGATTTAAAAAATAATTAACAGTAAAATTGACAAAATGTCTATTCTAAAGAAAACCACATTGACTCTGACTAATAGTTTATCAGAAACAAGTTTTTTTCTCATATTTAAAAGTGAGAATCGTAATTAGCATGTAATTATTTTTGACCTTTACATATTTTTTTACAGATGTTTTAAAAAATATATTGAAGCAACACTGATTTTATAAAAAGCACAACACTTCACTGAAAGATCAGAAACTCCAAATTCAAAGTATTTATAAAATGCACATTGTATTCTGGGCTCTGAGGTTGATCAATTAGCTGTGTGTAAATATCTCCTTGCAATTTCTTCCCATGCATGTTCCAGCTATACTGGAGGCACTTCCCATTCAGAAGTGGGAGGTCTATTAGGGTGTGCAAAACTGCAGTTCAGGGCTCATTACCACCGAGGTAAGGCATCGCTAACCAGAAGAATTTTTTTTTTCTGGCTTAAAATAGGTTTCCAGTGTTTTACTCTTTCCTTTACAACCCTTTTGATTTGTGGTTTGATAAATGTACCTCGGTAACTGCAGGCATGAGATGAGTCAAATTGATTTTACCAGAGAAACAAAGGACTGCAGATGCTGGAATCTAGATGAAAAACATGATGATGCTGGAGGAACTCAGCAGGCCAGGCAGCATCCGTGGAGAAAAGCAGGCGGTCAACGTTTTGGGGTCAGGACCCTTCTTCAGGACTGGCCAGTCTGCTTATGAAAAGTACCTGGGCATTAGTCGTTGTATACACTTTTAATCAAGGCTTTCAGTCTTTCTGACTTCTTCCTGCTCTTGCAGACTTTAAAATTTTGGAGGCAATAATTTAGTTCAGAAAATGCATTGGGGGTGGGGAGAGTGGAGTTGATGAGAATGTGGGGAGAATGGGATACAGGGGAATGGGATCACTCTGTGAGCTGGCATAGACTAGATGGGCTGAATAGCCTCATTCAATGCCGTATGGAAACATGGGACAAGAGCGAAACTATCAAGTAAGGAGGCAGACCAGCAGGTTTTTCAGCTCCCCGAGACAACGTTTGTTACCTTTCCTTTCCAGGCGGTACGGTGGCATAGCGGTTAGCGTGACGCTATTACAGCGCCAGCGACCCGGGATCAATTCCCGCCGCTGTCTGTGAGGAGTTTGTACGTTCTCCCTGTGTCTGCGTGGGTTTCCTCCGGGTGCTCTGGTTTCCTCCCACATTCCAAAGACGTACGGGTTAGGAGTTGCGGCATGTTATGTTGGCGCTGGAAGTGTGGCGACACTTGCGGGCTGCCCCAGGCACATTCTCAGTAATGCTAAAAGAAGCATTTCACTGTGTGTTTCGATGTACATGTGACTAATAAATAAACATCTTATCTTATCAGTTGTAATGGACCCTGCTACGTCTCACCAGCCTTTTCTGTTTTTATTTGGAACTCAGTTATTCCTTTGATGGAGAAACCCAAAGCTTTGTCTCATTTGCTGGGTTAAATTCTGCTCACCTTGACTTGCCAATTCATCTTTGAAACAAGTGAATATTTCAGCTGGTTGATTAATTCTGATGTTAAATCCATTTTGGGGTAGGTGTCGAGGGATTGGATTGGTGACTGTCAATCTCGATCAACCGCTAGTAAGAAAACTGACACAGCAGATGCTGGCCAGTCTTCGTAGCCAGGAAGAGGTCCAAACAAGGAGCTATGCAGTTTAACTCAGCCTACTGGGTTTGTAGTTCAGAAATACTTACTATTTGGACAGTAGGCATAGTTTGTATTTAAAATATAATGTGAAAATGCTGGAAATACTGTGTTTTCTCATTATATTTTAAATACAAACTATACCCATTGTTAGGCAGCCTCTGTGGAGAGAACCACTGTTAACGGTGTATGACATTACATTGCTCCTTAGTACAGCTAACCTGAAGGTGTTACTTAGCCAGTTTATTAATTCAGTTTTATTGACATTAGTCCTGCGTTGCTTTGGTTTAGTCACATTGGATATTCTGGATTGTACCTTGTGCTGTGACCTGCCATATGATGACACTGTATATATAGATGCTCTGAAGTAAGTACCGTTGATATCATGTCCTTTGTCTGAAGGGCAGAGTTTATGGTTTAAATTCAATGTCATTTTTCAGTAAGGATCGCAAACTATAAGCCAATGTTGCATGGATACATGTACTGAAAGTGAATTTCAGAGTTCAGTACCGAGAGGTTTTATTTAGCAGTGGAGCAGCAAAACGGAGACGCAAGGCCGACAAAGAGGCAGACATAGCTGGGGCCCATGCGAGTATCCATGGCTACACCTTAAGGTACTTGCATGGGCCCCAGCTATGTCTGCCTCTTTGTTGGCCTTGTGTCTCCCAGAGGTTATATGGTGGTTTGATTGAGGAGCTAAGGCTATATGAAGTTAAACTATTTGGCTGAGAGTAATAACGTTAGTAATTGCTAATTACTTATCACGTCATCCAAGAGCATTGCTAGCACGGGCTAGCGTCAGAAAATAAAAATTACATTCCTTGCTGAGGAACAAAAGGTTTCATGTAAGCGGTCTTGGATTTATACAGCACCTGCACAGCTTAATGCATCCTTTACAGTCAATGACAAGAGGTCACCATTGTAATGTAGGAAATGCGGGAGCCAAGTTTTGCATAAAGAACCTAAATAATCTTTCTCAGTGACGTATTGGTATTGGTTTATTATTGTCAGTTGTACCAAGGTACAGTGATAAACTTGTCTTACAAACCGATCTTACAGGTCAATTCATTACACAGTGCAGTTACATCAAGTTAGTACAGAGTGCATTGATGTAGTACAGGTAAAAACAATAACAGTACAGAGTAAAGTGTCACAGCTACAGAGAAAGTGCAGTGCAATAAGGTGCAAGGTCACAACAAGGTAGATCATGAGGTCATAGGTCATGATGAGGACTCCAGGGAGGTCCCCTTTTGATATGGTGTTGAAGAATTTTTTTACATCCTGTGACCCCTCTTGCACAATTACAGTTTGTTCAAACTTACTCATCGATGATAAGCTGAAGTTTGATGTGGATTTTTTTGCAGTATTTATTCTGTAATTTTACAGTCTCCTCAAGATTATTGATGTATAACCTTATGACCAGTTTCCCTTTCCCCCTCAACTAACTCCTTGGCCTAGAACTTCTATCACCTCCCACCACAATGCTTATGTGCATTTTGCAATGACATTTTATCAGGAAACAGATCAGGGATCAGGTACTTACTGCGTGGTTCCCAAGTGATGACACATTGCTGACTGTGTGTGGTGCATATGCACCCAGAGGCACCTAGGTATGTGCAGTATTGCTCATGCAGAGACAACAGCTGTTTGGCTGCCACATCTGCACAACACCATTCTGCATGTGTGGCCTGTGAATCGTGTGGGCCACTTGGACTGGAGCGGGCATCCTCAATGCACGAGACCGGTTTTGGCCAGATATCGAGGGGAGATGCTTGACCAGGTGGGAGGCCATTGAGTCTGCTGCTTGAAGCCAGCTAAGGACAGGTTTTCTTCAAGCTCTGCATTTAATCCTCGCTATAGGTCTCCTTCTACCAGACCTCAACTGATTTTGGCCACTCCCCCACCACTACTAGCAGATTATGACCCCCTTCACTCTCCCCTAACCCAATCTTTACGGTCCTGATTCTCCCCCCACCTCCCCCGGCTGAGGTTATGAGTCTGCCACTAGCCCCCTCCCTGGGTCCCTCTCCACCATGACCCCTGTGATCTTCAACCTCTGCTTGATCCTTAACAGCAGAGCAACTTGGGACAGAAACTGTGATCATCCCAGCACATCTCCACTCTGCCCAATACTTGCCATGGTCAATTAGGTGAAACATCCCTCCTTGTAATTCTGTCCTGCCACCTATCAAGGGCACAAAAAATGCTTTCAATGGTAATCATGGGTAGATCATCACACATTGTTGTGTTACAGAAAGGAAATTCTGCAATGTTTCAGTGAACACTTTGAGCCCTGATCACAATGGGATTTTGTGGCAGTGTACCTGGTACACCACATGCATGGTTGAGTGTGCCTTTCCTGGCATGGGCAACCTCTGAAACTTGCCCTAATCCAATCTGCTATTCTTGTTCATGTACTAATATTTCCATGCTCCATTTGGATTGTACTAAGATCGCTAGTTTCAAGATGCCCTCTCACATTTATGTCACTGCTTTGATCTATTTGATCAAAGCTTGAGAACACACACCACCAGGCTCAAAGACAGCTCCTATTCCGCTGTCATAAGACTCTTGAACAGACCTCTTGTACGATTAAGATGAACTCTTGATCTCTCGATCTACCTCATCATGGCCCTTGCACCCTATTTGTCTACCTGCACTGCACTTCCTCTGTAACCGTAACACTATATTCTGTATTCTGTTATTGCTTTTCCTCTTGTGCTTGTGTTCGGAATGATCTGTCTGGATGGCATGCAAAACAAAGTTTTTCGCTGTATCTTGGTACATGTAGCAATAATTAACCGATTACCAATCATCTCATTACTTGAGATCTAGCTACACATCTCTTCCTATAGGTGTGCAAACACACTGCTTGTGGAAGGAGTCCTGCGCGTGTCTCAGCAAGTGATTTGCCCCAGTTTTTAAATGGCAGGACAGCAGTGAAGCCATGAGAAAATAAGAGAGGGTGACATACATTATGTTCTATTCTAACTGTTAAAGTATTCTGGCATAGTAAGCAAGCTGATGAAATTGCTTAGTCTTTAAGGAAATTATAATTTTATAACCTTCTGAATTACTTCAACAGTTAAATATGGTGAACAGTGACACGTTTATGTGGACCATCACGTGATACGGATGTGTCTGTGATATATCCAAAGGGAGCAGAAGGTAAAATCTTACAGCAGCCTTGAGTGCTGAGAGCCCTATCCTGTTGACATACTGCCACCTGGTGTTTTAGGCAAGCAATAACAGGCGATTCAATCTTCTCATGAAGCCTCAAGTTCTGATGTTCAGCATTTAACCCTTGAGATGTTGCGGGATTTCCCTTCTGCAACATAACATGATTCTGCCTGTGATTCCCATTGAAGGTCTCTTTTGTGTCCTTGATAGGTGGCAGGACAGAACTACAAGGACAGATGTCTACCCCGCACGGAGTGGATATGTGTTGGGATGATGCACGTTTCCTGTCTCAAGTGAAGATTAACTCCAGTCTCAGGATCGAGGGTTCCACAGGTAGGATAGTTAAGATCTGGACCTTCCCTGCGGATGATTTGGAATGGTTAGGTTGTGGAGAGGTGGTGGGGTTTGAGGGTTTGGAAGGAATGGAGAGGGGGAGGATAGCTTACTCAAGTGATAGGAACAGGAGCAGACCACCCAGCCCCTGTAGAGCCCACAGTCACCTCATCCTTTCTTCCTGGTACTCCACTACCAATGCAATTCATCCTCCTCCTGCTCACTCTTGTACTCTGCACCTTTCCCTCTCACCTGGCTGCTTCATCAATCGCCAAGCCCTGCTGCCTCTTTATACCAACTTATTTGACTGCTATCAGGCTTCTCCTGCTTGTTATAAGCAGTGGGAGCATTGCTTTGGTTCACCAGTGCAGACTTCGGTGGCATGTCTTGGATTGATATTGTTGTTCAACAGCCTAACTTGGACTTGCTTTGGTGGGTTAAATGCAAATGGGTTGCGCCACATTCAACTAAATCAAGTTAATATGTGGTGAAGGTGCGACTTTAAAATAGACAGTGTTGAATCACAGTTGTGCTGATTATTGTCAGAATCGGTCTGCTCTGCACACTGGTTGGTGGTGGACAAACCTCTACCAGAGAGCATCTGATGGACCTTCTGATCCCATCTCTGAATGTGGCATTTTGCTTAGGCAATTACATGGGATTTTGGTCCATTTTCAATGTGGGCCTTGGTCACCCATCCACCATTCATCACACCCCATATCTTTCTTCCTTGTGCTTATCTAGCTTCCTCTTAAATGCATCAACTTGCTTTACTTGTTAGCTGTGGTATAGCCACTTCCACATTCCAACTCTGTGTAAACAACTGTTTTGTCTGATTGTCTCTTAATTATGTCTTTTTTGCACAGTCTTTTTTCCTCTCTCCCTTCACTGTCTTAGAACATAGAACATTACAGCACAGTACAGGCCCTTCAGCCCACAATGTTGTGCTGACATTTTATCCTGCTCCAAGATCTAGCTAACCCTTCCCTCCCAAATGCTAACCCTTCCTTCCCAAGTCTCTTAAATGTCCCTCGTGTTTGCCCCCACAACCTCTGCCAGCAGTGCATTCCACGCACCCACCACTCTGTGTAAAAAAACTTACCCCTGACATCCCCCTTATACCTTCCTCCAATCACCTTAAAATTATGCCCCCTCGTGTTAGCCATTGTCGCCCTGGGAAAAAGTCACAAGTCAGAAATGCGGCCGCAGACCAAGTTCCCACACGTAGATACCTGCAACAGCTGGCGAATCCATCCTGCCGGCCTCCCGAATGCTCGCTCAGGTGTACAGGTTGTACCTAATTTGGGTGCTTGTAAGTTGGGGAGGACCTGCAGTGAGTATTTTCTAATTTAATCAGAAATTGCTGAGTAAAGCCTTCTGCTCCAGTCTCATACCTCTGTCCTAATTGATTCAATCCTCTCCCCAGTTTAATGTGGGAGCAGGAGGAGGCCATTCAGCCCTTTGTGCTTATTCTGACATTCAACTGGATCTTGGCTGCTCTGTAGCTTAATTCAGAATAATTGGTTCCCACTGTTTAAGGAGGAAACATGAGTGGTGTTGGCATGTGGTAAGAGAATGTGTTGAATTGATGCTACAATGAATGCAGAGAAAGACATGCCCCAGTTGGCTCCATTACACTTAATATCCTTCCCTAAGGTAAAATAACCATCACAGTTTTGACATGTATAACTTATATTCTGTGTATTGTCCATACCTGTGTGCCTGTGATGCTGCTGCAAGGAATTTTTTTCTTTGTACCTCTATCTCACTGCACTTGTGCACAATACAATAAACCCGACTTGACTTGAAACTACAGTGCGCATCACCTCTGCCACCTCCTTTCCAGAGAAAGGAGCCCCAGTCTCTTCAACTTTTCTGGAGAAGCATACCTTCCAAAATTGAGTTTACTAACTCCAGACTGAATCAAGGATAATGATATGACAAGCTAATAGGATGTTCCATACATCATAACTGGCCAGTGCTTAAGTGGAGGCTGGCATGTTTGTCTATGGTTTCTTCATGTGGTCACTGAGAATTCTGTTGCAATTGGCAAGCCGTAGTTGAAATTATTAGAACTACTTAGATTGTGGAGCTTTTTATTTCAAAAATAGTATACAAACTGCATTTATAAATAGTTAGTGATCTATACTGCATCAAGAGTCATGACATTCTGTCTGGGAACTACTCAAGCTTCAAGCTTCTTGTGGATTCGAACAGTTTTAATGCTTGATGTGAACACTGAGGAGTCAAATGTAAAATTGTGACTAGCTGTGGTAACCAAGCAAGGATGGAAACAGAAGGTATAGATGTCTTAGAAGAAAATAAAAGAGGTGAACAGGTCATCTAAAATACATTTAAGTAAGTGTTTGATCTGTTACAGCATTTTAAAGCAGCCTGGTGAAAAGTGAATACTGGTATTTCAAAGGGGAGATCCAATTATCCAGATACACTCGAAACTACACATTTCAATAGTGTTTATATTTACAAAGAAACTTCTCCACATCATGTTTACCCTTAAATGTATTGCAACCTCAGCTATCTCAAGGTTGGCCACAAATATCTAAAGGTGGTCCAATACAAATGTGTGCAATGCATCTAAAATAAAACTCTAATCAAGGACTGCAAATTTTATATTCTACAATATAAAATGGTACAATATCCTGATTTATAGAATGAAAGTATAAAATACTTAATGTTTGACAATTTTACAGGCCAGGTTCTCCAGTTTAGATTTTGGCAGACCTGAATTGCAACTCTTTCTGGTGTCTGCATATCTTTAGTTCAACTGTTACAAGGCACCCTTCCTCTGTCAGCAAGGCACGAGCTAAGCTCCACTCTGAAACAGCTAACTGCTTCATCCTCTGTCTCCATAGGTTGTTAATGTGCTGAATTCAATTTTTGAGGTAAATAAAAGAACAGTATGAGCATGAAACTGATTTTGGAATGTGCTGGAGAGGAATTCATGAGGAAATAGTTTTCCAGCAACTGTGATGCACTCAAACTTGAACAATGAGAACTGTTTCTTCCTTGGGACAACATTGACTGATTAATCAAATGCTTACATGTTGCTGTTTCCTGATTAGTGTTTAAATAATTAAGCATAAGAGAGCGGTAGGTTCTGATAAAATCAGAGCGGGCACTTGAGGTTTGGGTTTCATTACTCAATCTGTTTCCAACTAAATTACGTTAGTTGTTACTATCATGGATCCAAATACTATGGAGCTAGGCTGACATTTGTAAAATATCTCCTTCGTATCTTTAGACTATTTGTGTACTTTAATTATGTAAAGCGTGCTGAAGATTTTTTTTAACATCTTAATCCTACTGAGGTGGAATGATAATGAATTGGAAGAGAAGGTATTTTCTTACAGGTAAAGTATAAGCTGGCAGTAATTAATGTTCTATTGAAAATAATCACTCTTTTACACAATCTTACAGCAGGATCCCAAGAGAGAAGGCGCTGCCTCTATATCTGTGTAGAATTACCCTGAACTGCTTGGCAGGAGAACCCTGCTGGTTACTCAGTGGATCACCAAGGGGAACGATGCCATTAGCAGAATTGGTTCAACAATACCAGAATGCTGCATGAAAATGATGTGAAAGGCTTCTTGTAAACGATGTGTTTGACTCTCTTACAACTAACTGGATAACTTAGATCAGTTGAGGTAATTGAGTGGCATTACAACACTATCCCGTTCAGTAGACGATCTTCCAATGTGTTGGCTGCTCACATTCCTTTTCTTGGTCACCGCACAGCCTGTTGTAAGTAGTTTTTGGTTCAAAGCCCAGAATCTCGCGCTCCTCGTGGATACGGAAGGAAAAGGTTGACACTGAAGTTCCAATGAAAAATCTGTAAGAAAAGCATCAAACCAAATCAGGTGGTGTTGAGGTGAGTTAAGATGAGGCAAACATTTAAAACTACAATTTCCAATGAAAGATACTTTATTGGATGTGAAAAGCAAGTGAAGGATGGCAATTAAGTCTTTGCTACTTGTACCTCACAGCCTCCTTGATGGTTGAGCAGATATGGTGTACATGATATCTAGGCGAGTCCATTTTGGTAGCCAACCCCTTGAGCCTTTGTTAACTCTAGTCAACAGTAAAGGAAAACAAATTCCACCCTGCTCTCACATTTCAATGGTCCATCTCAGGGGATAGACTAGCCACTGATATCTTTTGTGAGCCTGCAGACTCCCTCACCTACCTTGACAATACACCATCTAATCCCATCTCCTATAAGGACACCTTTCCTTTTTTGCAGTTTCTTCATCTCTGTTGCATTTATTCCAATGGTGAGGTCTTCTGCTCTGTGGCCTCTCAACTGTCCTTGCCAAAACGTGGCTTCCCCGCTGCCACAATGGATGCATGTCTCCTCTCTCCCTTGGATCAGTCCTGGTAGTCACCTCCCTTTCCACCAATCACTTCTTCCCCTTTCCTCCCTTTTCTGCATTAATGGTCCACTCTTCCATTACCATTCCCCATCCTGTGGAGATGCAACACCTGTCCATTCACCTCTTCCCTTCCCACCATCCAGGGTCCAAAACAATCATTTCAGGTGAAGCAGTGATTCACTTGTACTACTTCCAATTTAGTGCACTACATTTGGTGATCATGATGTGACCTCTTCTACCAAACACCGATTGGGAGATTCCTTTGTGGAGCACCTACACCTAGTGCACAGGACTGATCCTGAACTTCCTGCTGCATGTCATTTTAATTTTCAGTCCCACTCCTATTCTCACCTGGATGGCTGTGGTCTCCTCCACTGCCATCGTGAAGCCCAAACTGAACGAACAACACTGTACCTTCCGTCTAGGCACTTTGCAACCTTCTGGAATGAACACTGAATTTTCCAACCTCAGGTAAACTGCTCTCTCATTTCCCATTATCATGCTGATGTCCCTTTCTCACTCTGCTTCTTTGAAATGCCTCACTAATGATCAGTACTCATGCACCTTATTATTACCTGATCTGTCTTGACTTATCTCCAGGTAGGCTTTTGTCTTAGTCCTCTCTCTTCCCATCTTCCCCTCAGCTATGTTTTGCAAACTGACACCCTTCCACTCTTGTCCAGTCCTGGACCTGAAACAATCACTGGTTTCTCTTTCCATAGATGCTGCTTGACTAGCTGAGTTCTTCCAGCATTTCTGTTCTTGTTAACTCTGGTCATCCCCTGCTTCTACCTGGCATGAGCGCAGATCCACTGGTCAATGATGGCGACTCCTCCATCTTTGTATAATTGCAGCTCTGCTTGGGTTGGTTCAAATCGAATCATCTTTGGGAGAAGGCTTTTCAGCTCCTTCAAGTCTTAAAAAATACAAAGAAACAAACTTGGTTAAGGCACCTCTCTGGAAAAAAAGAAAGAATCTGTCTGCTGTTTACTCCCCCTGTTCCAATGGGACAAAATGAATTCCTGACATCTCAAACTGGCTTCACTTTTGCTTAGCAAATACCTCAATAAATGTACTTTTAGCTGGTCACCCTCATGAAGTAGTTTGTCTGTTTATTCTTATTTGTCTTCCCTCTCCTCTACGCCATTATTTTGCTGAATTGTTTCATCCAATTGAATGGATGCAAAATGGATTTTTCGTGAAAGACAGATTACATCAAATGTGGACTGGTCCACTGTATTAAACCTTGACCTAATGGAGGTCCAGTTTCCAGCAAACCCTCCCTTTGATCATCAGCAACTAGACTTGGCACTGACCTTATCCCTGTCTCTGGCTATTTCAGAGCAATGATGAAGAACATCAGCCTACATATAATGTATGGGTCCAGGTACAGAAGCTCCTAAGGGCCAGTGTATATCTACACAATAATTACCTCGACTGATGGAATCTTTGTCCCTCTCCCCAGGTGACTGGAATACAATGTTGTGCTATAAGCAAATAAATGGAGTATTTTGGGTACTGCACCTCAGGAAAGATGTACTTGCCTTGTGTGATAGGTGGTGTAGTGCACATTCAACAAACTGTTACAAGGATCAATGATAGAGCTGGACAAAATTATGGTATTGCTAGTAAGAAACGTCTCCCTTTGCAGAGGTGTCTAAGACGAGAGAGTATATGTTTAGGATAAAGTGCAATAGATTTAGAGGGGAACTGGTGGAGGCAGATACTCTCACAACATTTAAAACGTATCTGGACAAGAACCTGAATCACTGTGGCATTGAAGGCTAGGAAATGGGACGGGTACTTGACAGTCAGTCAGCATGGACGGGGCTGTGCGACTCCATAAGCTTTTATAAAGTAGATTTGTATTTCTCTTTCTTACAAATAAATCTAGTTGAGGTGCTTACTATTAGAGGATTTGATAGAGGAGCTCTAAATGAGGAATCCACAACAAGAGACATAATATCAAACTAAAAGTTACATCATCTACGGGTCATGGTAGGGAGCACTATGGTAGATCACATGAACATTTTAGAACTGAGACAGTACAATGATGCAACAGAAAACCATCCACAGGTTATGGAAACAAGACAGTTAGAAGTTAAGGTGCAGATCCATTACAATCTACAGGTCATCCCCAGGTTACAACAGGGTTCTGTTCCTGAAAACTGTTCGTAACCCAAACAGTTCAAAAGTCAGAAATGTGGCCGCCCAGCAATGCATTTAAATAAAAACATTGGCCAACCAAGGACAGCGTGTAGCTAAACTGGGGCGTTTAACTCAACTATTCAGATATTGCCACGAACCAAGTACCCACACGGCAGAACTTGCCACAAGATGCCCGCAGCAGATGGCAAATCCATCCCGCTGGTATCCCAAACATTTGTTCGTATGTTTGGGCTGTACATAAGTCGGGCGTTCATAACCTGGGCAGGACCTGTACTGAAAGTCTGGCAAAGCCACGATTGGTGCTCCTGTATGCATCTGGAGGAATAGATAGAGGTCTTTGAGCAGGGAATTTCTGACCATTGCGGACCTGACCAGACTGGACCATGCCGGGATTATTACCGTCCTCAGCAGCGTCTGTGGCCACAAACACTTTGTCCAATTTCAGCTCTTTCATTAGGTTGTGAATCTTCTTGGCTGTTCCTTTGATGCTTGGGACATCCTTTCTGTGGCCCCAGATAAAGTCCTTCCTCCTCAGATGCACACCCAAGTACGGACCTCCTTTGGCAGTGCCCAACTTCACCTGTAGCAGAGGGATTAAAAAGCTTCAGATCAAATATGGCAAGATATACCCCAACATTCATTAAAGTACAAGACAGCGGATATTTGGACTGTAAACAACACTCAGAAAGCTGGAGTAACTCAGCAGGTCAGGCAGCATCTAAGGGGGGGGGGAGGTGGGGAGGGCAGATGGGAGCAGTGGGGGAGATGTGGGGGTCCCCACTTGCCCTCCCCACCTCCCTCCCTTTATTCCATGTTCCACCTTTGTCTCCTATCAGACTCCATCATCTTCAGCCCTTTGTCACTTCCACCTATCACCTCCCAGCTTCTGCCGCTATTCCCATCCTCCCCTCCCCCATCTGCCTATAATTTCCCACCCCCACCCCCCCCCCGATCCACCTACTGCCCGCCAGCTCTTGTCCCACCTCTTCCCTCCACCTTTTTATACTGGCCATCTCCACTTTATCTTTCAGTCCAGATGAAGGGTCTCGACCAGAAATACCGACTGTGAATTTCCCTCCATAGATGCTGTCTGACCCACTAAGTTCCTTAGGCTTTGTGTGTGTTGCTCCAGATTCCAGCATCTGCAGTCCCTTGTGTCTCCACTTGTACTGCAAAGCAGTGTTCTCTGGTTCATCAACACACTGCTTCGAAAAGAAAAGGCTTGCATTACATAATGACTTTCACCGCCTCAGCAAATGAAAAAAAAACAACAGGTAATGAGGAACCATTGAACTATGGGCAAAGATATAATGCAAGAAATACAGCAAAGACAGAAATACAGCAAAGACCCACAAAGCAGAAATGAAATAGTGTTTTTTTTAGGCATCTCTGCTCCTCTTTAAAGCTGACATTTTCTGAAGACTGACATCCATGATGCCAGAGATAAAAGGACTGTGCAATCATCATTGCAAATCTCATTCCACATTCACATACCTCACTCTGTAGCTGGTCACAATTTACCTTCATCTTAGTCCAATCCTCATTATAAATAGTGTTGTCCAATTCATCTGTAGAGTTTAGGTATTTTGCCCTGAATTCATCCCCAGCCACACGTAGATGTTTGGCAAACACCATGCTTCTCCGAGCCTGGGAATGGCAGGAAAATGTAACTTAGATCCGTGAAACTCCTTTCACAATCTTAGAATGGCCCAAACTATATCTCAGCCAATAACTTGCTTCTAAGGAATTGTCACAGTTGTAAATATAAGAAACCTGGCAGCCAATTTGTGCATTGCAGGTTCCATAAGGAGCATCTGATAATGGGAGCAAGGTTGGGAGAGATCAGAGCAACATTTTGGATACTCAGCCAAACACAAGATGAATTTTCTTAACAAACATTAGAACAAAAAGATACACAAAAAAAACATTACTTATGGATTTCTGATGGCAAGAAACTTGTGGAGACCGACTGGAACAAAACATTTAAGAGATTTGAGGTGGAGCAGGAGCTGGTAGGGTAAGTGTTATGGATCACAGGCCACAAAGAATCATTTTGAAACATTAGCAACATATGTGTACACACCATCTTTAATGTAGTAAAAGATACCATGACACTTCACATGAGCATCCTTTCCAAAGTTTTAGGCTGACCCACATATTAGGAGAGGTGAAAGGAGCCTATGTTAAAAAAATGTGTTGAAGGAGAAAAACCAGGAGAGGCTTAGGGAGCAGATTTAATCATTAACCAAAGTGGCTGATGACACTGCTATCATTGGGGAATGAAGGAATCGAGAGTGCAGAAATTGTTAATGATCATACAGTAGTATCATACCATTTTCCTATGATTTAGGAGTTTCAGATGATGGAGGTGTTCTCATTGGACAATTACTAAACTGCATAATACAAGGTTTAAACATGCTTATCAACAATACAAGTAATACAAGTTATAATATAAATAATACAAGTTTAAACATGGGATGGGAACCACATCAGCAGGTGGTAGGATTGAGGGCAAGAAAGATGGGGTGACAAGTAAGACTGAAAGGAAGGACAGTAAGAGACAGGCCAATAAACACGGTGGGACTGATGGGCTGAAGTGTGTTTACTTCAACGCGAGGAGTATTATGGGGAAGGAGGATGAACTTAGAGCCTGGATCAGTACATGGAATTACGATGTTGTTGCCATTACAGAGACCTGGATGTGGGAGGGACAGGACTGGAAGATGCAATTAACACTGATGGGATTATACTACAGGCACCCCAATAGCCACCGAGAGGTGGAGGAACAGATTATGGAAAGTTGCAGAAACAACAGGGTTGTCATAGTGGGGGACTTTAACTTCCCTGGTATTGATTGGAACTTCCTTAATACAAGAGGCTTAGATGGGGCAGGATTTCTTCAGTGAATCGAAGAGGGGTTCTTGAAACAATATGTGGAGAGTCCAACTGGAGGAGAAACATACTGGACCTGGTTTTGGGAAATGAGCCAGGCCAGGTGAGAGACCAGATAGTGGGTGAACATTTTGGGAATAGTGACCACAACTCATTATGTTTTAAGATAGTTATGAGCAAGGATAAAACTGGATCTTGTGAGAAGGTACTAAATTGGGGGATAGCAAATTACAACAGGATGAGACGTGGGAGTTGTTTAAAGACTAGCTGATTAGAGTTCAGGATCGGCATGTTCCAGTAAGGACAAGGATGGTAAGGTAAGGGAACCTTGGATGATCCAGGAAGTCCTTAATTTAGTCAGGAAGAAAAAGAAAGCATGCATAAAGTTTAGGAAGCTAAAAATCAGACTGGAGCCTTATAGAATATAAAGGTAGCAGGAAAGTACTCAAGCAGGTGATTAGGAAGGCCAAAAGAGGCCATGAAACGTCCTTGGCGAGCAGGATCAAGGAGAATCCCAAGGCATTTTTTACTTATGTTAAGAAAAATAGGATAACTAAGGAGAGGGTAGGTCCACTCAAGGATAAAGGAAGGAATTTGTGCTTGGAGTCAGAGCATGTGGATAAATGAGTACTTTGCATCGGTATTTACCAAGGAGAAGGATTTGGAGGATAGTGAAGGCAGAGTGGGGCATGCTAATGTGTTGGGACATTTTGAGATTAAGGAGGAGGAAGTGCTGAGACTTCTGAAAATCATTAAGGTGGATAAATCCCCAGGGCCTCATGGCATACATCCCAGAATATTGAAAGAAGCAAGTGAGGAGATTGCTGGAACTTTGACAAAGATCTTTGTGTCCTCACTAGCAACAGGCGAGGTCCCAGAGGACTGGAGAGTAGCAAATGTTGTGGCTTTGTTCAAGAAGGGAAATAGAGATAATCTAGGTAACCATAGGCCAGTGAGCCTCACGTCAGTGGTAGGGAAGCTATTGCAGAGGATACTGGGGGATAGGATTTATGCGTATTTGGAAAGGATGGTCTGCTTAGAGACAGTCAGCATGGCTTTGTGCGGGGCAGGTCATGCCTTACAGACTTGATTGATTGAGTTTTTTGAGGACATGACAAAGGAGCTTGATGAGGGTAAGGCAGTGGATGTTAGCTACATGGACTTTACTAAGGCATCTGACAAGGTCCCTCATGGTAGGTTGATTCAGAAGATAAAGATGTATGGGATTCAGGGTGAATTACAAGTTTGGATTCAGAACTGGTTTGCCCACAGAAGACAGGGAGTAGGGGTGGGAAGCTGTTATTCTGGCTGGAGGTCCATGACCGTGGTGTTCCACAAGGATCGGTGATGGGACCTCTGTTGTTTGTGATATGGACAGAGAAGTGGCAGATGGAATTTAATCCGGGCAAGTGTGAGGTGTTGCATTTTGGGAGGTCAAATGAAGGGAGAAAGTATACAGTTAATGGTAGACCTCTTAATAGCATTGAGGTACAGAGGGATCTTGGGGTCTAGGTCCATAGTCCACTGAAAGTAGCTACACAAGTGGATAAGGTGGTAAAGAAGGTGTATGGCATGCTTGCTTTCATTGGTTGGGGTGTTGAGTACAAGAGTAAGAAAGTCATGCTGCAGCTATATAAAACTTTAGTCTGACCACACTTGGAGTATTGTGTGCAGTTCTGGTCGCCCCATTATAGGAAAGATGTGGAGACTATGAAGAGGGTGCAGAAGAGGTTTACTAGGATGCTGCCTGGATTAGAGGGTATGAGGTACAAGGAAAGATTTGACAAACTTGGGTTGATCTCCCTAGAGTGTCAGAGGCTGAGGGGAGACCTTGTAGAGGTTTTTAAAATTATGAGAGGCACAGATAGGGTAGACAGTCAGAACTTTTTCCCCAGGGTAGAAATGTCAAATACCAGAGCACATGCTTTAAGGTTGGGGGGGGGGGGGTGGGGGAAGGTTGTTTAAGTTTAAAGACTTTTTTCTGTTACACAGAGAGTGGTAGGTGCCTGGAATAGGTTACCAGGGGTAGTAGTGGAAGCAGGCAGTTTGGTGGAGCTCAAGAGGCTTTTAGATAGACACATGAATATGAGGGGAATGGAGAGATAAGGATGATATACAGGAGGAGGACATTTAATATAAATTGGCATCAAGATTGGCACAACATTGTGGGCTGAATGGCCAGTCCAGTGCTGTACTGTTCTATGTTAATATAGTACTCACATCCCAGTAACTTCTCCCTGCGTAATGGTCATGAAGTAGGTTCTCTGCTCTGTCTAACATTACAGACCTAGGACACAATCAGAAACTTCTTCAGTTGCACCACAAAAAATCTAACATTGACGCAAGAGACTGCAGATGCTGGAATCCAGAATAACAAACAAAATGCTGGAGGAATAGAGGAACTCAGAAAGGAACTCCCCCTCCACCCCACCCCCCCAGATGCTGCTTGACCCACTGAGTTCCTCCAGCATATTGTTTGTTGTCAACATTGTACTTAGATGGCCCCACTTCTAAGTCATCATGCCCCAAATTTATCAGAGGTCACAAATAATATATTTAAAGAACATTAAAAATGACCAGAATTCAGACAGCACCTTTCACAACCTCAGAACATCCCAACATGTTTGCAGCCAATTAAATTCATCTAAATTATGATTAATGTGGCAATGTAAAAATTGTAGCCATCACTATGTACACAGCAAGATCCCACAAACAGCAATGAAATAAATGACCAGATCAATTGTTGTTAGAGATGTTGTCAAGGGACAAATGTTAGACAAAACATAAGACAACAACATGGGAGCATCTTTGAGTAATGCCAAAAGGTTTTGAAGTTCCAATGAAGAAAGAGGAACAAGCCTGTGTTTAACATTTCAGTGGAGGACAACGTTTCCCACATTCCAGTGCTCCTACAGTACAACACTAGAGTGTCAGGTTAGGTTTAAGAGTCATATCCACATAGTAGACCTTGAAATTTTCTTACATATTTCATTTTATGGAATATACATTTTGCTGGCAAGGCCAGAATTTATTGCCCATCGTTAAATGTCCTTGAGAAAGTGGTGATGAACCGCTTTCTTGAGGTGCTGGAGTCTTTCTGGTAAAAATATACCACTCTGGGAGTTAGGAAGGCATTGAAAACTGGCAATATATTTTCAAGTCAGGATGCAGAGTGACGGTGCAGAAATTGCAGTTGGTGATGTCCTGACATGCCTATTCCTATTGAACTTCTTGATGGTAGAAGCCACAGGTTAAGAAGGTGCCTAGTAACCGAGGTGAGTAACTGAAATGCCTTTTTAGATGGTGCACACTTCTGGCACAGTGTATTCTGGTTATGGGAATGAATATTTAGGGTGATGAATGTGACTTTATGATTCAGGTGAGAGAGACACTAATGACTTTTAGAGCCTACAAGCGACTTATCTCATGCTCCTCCCTTTGCCGGCAATGATTTGAGATTGGAAATTCACTGTCTGGAGGAGATCGGTGGCAGAAACCCCTTCCTCGTCTCTCTCTTTGAGAAACTCGAGTTGGCTCTGAGTTCTGGCGTACGAGAGTAAAATAGAACAGTTAAACCAGGAAAATGGTAATTAGGTGATACAGACTGTAGAATGAATTGTTGAAAGAGGCCAAAGGGTCTAATTTTGAGGGCTGGAGCAAGATTGAACCAGTCAGAGAATGCATGAAGAGAAGTGATTTGAACACAGTGATAAAGAAAGTGTGCAAAATAACACACTGAAAATAACCATAGGGTTTTCAGAATAACAGTTACTAGAGTAATATTAATAAAATAGGAGAAAATGCTTTTAAAATGCAATAGATTGAGTTTTGAAACCAAAAGCAGGACAATTCTCTCACATGACAAACTATATACTGTGCTGTAGCACAGATCAGGTTTTCAAAAGGCTTTCTTATAGGGGGATTGCTTTCCAGGGAATTAAATATTGGTGAAAATCGTTGCAATGGAAAGAGTAAATTAAGCTCCTTGTTGCAGATTCAGCAACTGGGAAGACACCACAAGGGACAAAGATACATGAAGGGCAAAGAAGTACAGCCGTCAAACATGACATGGCTGCTGTTGGTTTAGAGATATTTCGTGTGGCTCTACAACAGTGATGTTAAAATAATTTAGCAATGTTCTATTCCTGCAATACCTCAGAAAAATAACTTGGGACCTTTGTCCTCATTTTACATGGAGGAAGTTTGCACTCAGCCAATACTAAATGCCAAGTAAGCATTGACATGAAGCAAAGGAGGGGTAGTGTTGAGATACAACCGGGAACTAATGAAATACACAAACTACCTGAGATTGTTTTCTGAAGACATCACCAAAGGCCAGCATTTAACTGAGAAGAAGTGGGGAGTTAAGCACAGATCCTTTGGGATGACCAGAAATAATGGAAATGAGAAAATGAGAAAATGAAGACATTGCATAAGATGACCGGATCAGCAGTCCTAACCAGATGGACAATGGAAGAGATTTATTGGATGAGGACAGTGTGGTCAACCATGTCAAAGGCTACACAAAGATGGAAGAAGGATGTAGCAGAACAGTGCTCCATAGGATTGGTGGATTACATCGAATCTATGCCAGTGTTGACATTGCACAAAAAATAATTTTGTGAGCTTTAACAAAATAAGGCATTTTATAAAGTTTCACAGGCAAGGTGACTACATACAATAAGGGCTCATGGGACTGGGATAATATATTTACATGGATATAGGCTTGATTAAATGACAGAAAACACTGTGAATAACTAAGGTCATTTGGAGGTGGGCAAGCTGTTATTGTTGGGGTGTTACAACAATTAAATGCAAGGCCGCATGTATTTGCGACCTATATTAATGAGTTAGATGAAGAGACTGTGTACTGCATCCAAGTTTCCTGATACAAGCACGAATGCAAGCTCTGAAGAGAGCACAAAGAATCGGCAAAGAGACATGGATAGTTTAAAGGAGTTAGCAGAAAAGTGCCAGATGGGGTATAACATCTGCCAACCTGACAATTTTCATTTTAGTGAGATTAATAAAAATAAAAGTTTTTCTAATAAAAACTAGTTTTTCTAATAAATGCCAGAGAAGACTAATGTGCATGAATAGCAAGTATTTAAGGTGACAAATGGTACTTTGGCCTTTACTGCAAGGAGAATGGAGTATGAGAGTTAAGAAGTTTTGCTGGAACTTTTCATGCATCCAGAGCTGAAGCACAGCCCGTATAGTTTCTGTACCTAAAGAAGGATATGCTCATCTTGATAGCCAGAGTGAAGGCTCCTGTATAAACACAAGCGCAGGAAAAAGCCATGTGGATACTTGTGGCACTGAATGACATCACAGCTGATCTGATCTTGCTCTCAGCTTCACTTTCCTCCAACTCTCCCTTCTCAACCCAAAACCTATCTTGACCATGATTATATTCAATGACTCACAGTTGAATGGTGGTGAACTCCAAAGATTCACAACTTTCTGAGAGAAATTCCTCTTCAACCCCACCTTAAACGGACAACTCTTTACTTTGCCTCTGTTTCAGTAAAATCACATTTCTTTTAAACACCAATGGGACAGGTGCAATATGCTCAATATCTGCATGTGGGAGAGTGCAAGTATTATGTAAATAAGTGGGGGAATGGGATTGCTGGAATTGATCCAGGAGCCGGCAAAGAATTGATGAGCCCAATGGCCTCCTTCAATGTCGTAAGAAAATACAAGGCATTTCCTCACAACGCCTTTGTCCAAGGAATCAACCAAGAATCAACCACTTTAAACTTTCTGCAATGGTAATATATCCCTCCTTAATTAAGGAGACCAAACCTATCAGAAGCACTCCAGCTGTGGTTACCAATACTCTGCACAGTTGTGGCAACACTTCCCTACTTTTATACTCCATCCCTTTTCCAATAAAGACCAACATTTCATATGCCTTCATAATTCCTTGTACCTGCAAGCTACTGTTCTGTTTCATGTAAGAGGATCACTCTGTACAGCAGCATTCTTTAGTCCCCCTGCATTTAAATAATGTTGTCTGATGAAGAGTTTTAGACATCGATCATTACGTGTTTTTCCCCCACAGATGCTGCCTGACCTGTTAAATTTTTCCTTCACTCTGTTTTTATTTCAGATTTCCAGTGCCTGCAGTCTTTTTGATCTTTATTATATAATATTCTATTCTTACTATCAAAGTGGATAAACTCATATTTCCCCACTTAACCTTAACATCAAGCTTTTTCCCACTTGCTTAACCCATCAGTATCTTTTGGCAAACTGCGTCTTTCTCACAACTTGCTTGCCCACCTATCTTGGCATCATCAGCAAAGTTGGCTACTGTACACTTGAGCTGGTATACGAATCTTCCATAGAGATTATAAACAGTTCAGTCTCCAGCATCGATTCCTGTGACTTCTCACTATTTATAACTCTATTTATCTCATTTTCTGTTGATTAGCAAATCCTCTGTCCATACCATTACCACCAATGCTACAAGTTCTTAACTTGTTCAGTAACTTATGTAGTACATTATCAATTTACTTCCAGAAATCCAAACACCCTACAAGTACTGGTTCCTTTTTATTCACTGTGCATACTTTTTTTTAAAGTCATCCTTTGCTAGTTTCTAAAATTACATCCTCAAAGAACTCTAATCCATGTCGAAAAGGATTTGACTTTCATAAAACCACACTGTCTTGTTTGTATTACAATTTTCTGAATGTCCTGCTCCTACTTTCTCAATAATGGATCTCAGTATTTTTCCAATAACAGAATTCAGCCGAACTGGCCTATGATTTCTTGCTTTCTGTTTCCTTTCTTTTTTGAAAAGGGGAGTTAAATTTGCAGTTTTCTAATCTGCGAGAATCTTTACCAGAATTAAGGGAATTCTGGAAGATCACTACCAATGTATTCAATCCTTTTTAGACACTAGGATGTAGGCCATCAGGTTCAGGGAACTTTTCACCCTTTAGTTCCAGTATCTTTTCCCTAGTGATGGTAATTGTTTTAAGTTCCTCGCTCTGTTTTGCCCTCAGATTTTCTAATATATACTTGAACCCTTGAGTATCTACTACCAAAGAATGAAAATAAAATTTTATCGATGTCATTTTCTTAATTCCCATTATAATTCCCCTCTCTCATCCTCCAAGTGTTACCTTAGCTACTTTCTTCATTTTATATACTTAGAGAAGCTCTTACAGCCTGTTTTTATTTTTCTTACTAGCTTACTCAATCTATTTCTCCTTCTGTATTTTTAAATCATCTTCTGCCAGTTTCTTAAAATATCCCTGATCATCTGGTGCTACTAGTGTCTTTGTGACATTTTATGCCTTTGATTTCAAATTGATACCATCCCTAGCTGTACACAGGTGAATTAATCTTTCTCATGGAATCTTCCTGTCTCATATTGCTTCACTGAGAACCATGAAATATCCTCGAATGGCTAATATTGCTTATCTGCCTTCTTCCCTTTTTATCTGTTTTCCCAGTCCACTTTAGCCTAATCTGCCCTCGCATGATTGTAAAAATCTCTTTATTTTAGATGTCAAACAAAATATAAAATTCTATCATGTTATGATCACTCTTCCCCAGAGGATCCTTTATTACAAGACTGTTAATTAATTTAGTCTCAATGCACATGATCAGATCTAAAACAGCCTCTTCTCTGATTGGTTCTACAGCTAGTGCTCTGGGAAACAGCTCATCCTCAAGGCTGCCTTTGCTACCTGTCTCATGCAGAGGGATCAAGTACATACACTCAATGGAGTTTACAAGAATGGGAGGTGACCTCTTTGTGTTGCACAAGATCTTGAGATAGCTGCAAGGCTATTTTGTTTGGCTGGACAGTCTTGAGTTAATGGGGACTGCAGTCAGCCTTTTAGAACTTAGGAGAAATTTCTTTACTCGGATGTTTGTGAATCTTTGGAATATTCTGTGTGCAAGCTGGGTTGTTGAGTTAAATCCAAATTACAGTTTGATACTAAGAGAATCGAAAAATAAAGGGATCAGGTGGAAAAGTGTACAAGAGAAAATATAAGCCAAGACCTTATTAAAAAGTAGTGTGAGCTCACGTGGCCACGTGCCCTACTCTAACTTGTGCTCTTGCATCTCGAAATGTGTTAGATCCATACAAGTCTTGTAATTAAATTACTTGCTTAACCTACTCACAGATGTTTCTATGGCGATTTGTCAATTTTCTTGCATTGTGCAAATCACCACAGTACGAGTGTAAAGATATATCCTGCAGTTCTTATGTTCAGGTCACTCACTCACTGTGCTGTGGTGTTTTTCAGAAGAACCGGCACCATGATGGAGGCTGAACCTTGCACAGACACACAGGCGACACTGAGGCCTCTTGTCTCCTCGTAACCCCAAAACCAACCTCTGTCACAGAAAAGAAATGTACATCACAGTTAGTAGCACACTAACTTCCTCACCTTCCACAGCTGCTGATCTCTTTATCCGTGTAGGTTTACTTAGTGACCGATTGCATGTCTTACAGGCAAGAAGGAAAAAAGAATGGCTTGAATTTATGCAATACTCTTTAAGGCACCCCAAAGCAGTTTGTAGGTGGTGATATATTTAGAATTGTAGCCACTGTTATATCGAAGAAAATACAGCAAGTTTCATCTCTGTTCTATACCAAGTTAACTTAGCTAGCATAATAGCAGTAAAGTTTTGGGAGTGATAAACAAACTCAAGATCCCATTCTTGTTACATTCTCTAATATTTATTAACGATGGGCAGCGACCATACTCCGCTCAGTGTGTCACAATCACTTGAGTCAGCAGGTCATGGGTTCAAGCCTTAAACAGAAAATCTGCTCACGATAACACTGGTATTAGTAGGGTTTTCCTACATTAAAAGTGGGCTATCACAATTCCTACATTACAACAGGCTACATTTCAAAAGTACTTCTTCAGTTATAAAGATGTACTGAAGTTGTGAAAAAACAAGAACCAACAGTGCACCTTGGCATGTCTTTTATGGAAGTCTACTGATGTGACTTCATTGACCATTGTTTTAAGCATTGGGTGCAATAGCTTACTAGGACTTTAAATTGTCCATCTTCCCAGCTTAATTTGCAAAGGCTAGAAGTTAGCATTATTATGGTATAAAATGAGAGCAATATCTGTGCAGACCAGGAATGTCCAAACCTTTTCCTTATGGTGCCAAAAAAGTCTGTGAACAAAACTGTAATTGCTCGGTCTTCCACTAAGGGGATTGGAATGCTAGAAGAGGTTTCTAGTAAGGGAGGCTGCAGCCTTTTAACTGGACTAAGAGAGATGTACTCAAATGTGAAAAATTATATTGTTTAGAAGCAATCTGAGCAGAGAGCAAGTATAACCATGGTTTAATACATGCTGTTTAATGGATTTCTGCTTCCAGAGTCCAAGAAACTCAAAACTGCTATTCAGTATATAAATTTTCCATCAAGCCCAGAAAAGAGCAAGAAAAACGAAACACCTAGGTCGGCTGGTGCAAGCTATCATTGAGTAAAGACTCAACAGCAATTAAAAATTTCACGATAGAATAGCAATTCTAAGCAATGAGACTGACGCAATCAAATCAAATATAAAATAGTAGGGTTAACCCAATCACAGGAAAAGAATAACTTGTTAAAATTAAGATTACTAATATGCAATATCAATTAAATTTTCCTTATATAGAGTTGTATTTTTATTTTTTTATACAACTATATGATGTTGAACTGGTGGACTGCCATATGGAGGCAGTAAGAGAAATGTACAAGAACAAGATGATTTTGAAATAAAATTTGGGTCCTCAACCACCTTCTGGTCTGACTGTAAATATACTTATGTACTATTACATGTACTATATAATTAATAAATCTTTGATAGCTGAAGTTCAATGAATAAGAACCTTATTTATTTGGGCAGTAAATTAAAAAAGAACCTAGTTTCTAAAGTGGGACAAATAATTACTGCCTATCAGCTCCATCGACTTAGCAAAACCAGCCTACTGATTAATTGTGAGACAAGGCAGAGTACTGCTAATCTGAAATAAATAGAAAATGCTAAAATACTCACAAGATCAGGCACCATCTGAGTAGAGAAAAGGCAAAGTGAACACTTTATGCTGATGACTGATTATTACAATAATTAAGAATGCTTCTTATCTAATGGATTTGGCAATCAATGGCTTTTAGGGACAAGAAGTCAAACATTTAGGATTGAGGTCAAGAAAAATTTCTTCACTCTTCTTAAGGTTGTGAAACTTGGGAAATTTCTACCAGAAAATTGTGGATGGTCAGTCACTGAGTATATTCAAGGCTGAGACTGATATATTATTGGATTCCTGGAGAAATCAAGTGATACAGGAATCAGGCAGCAAAGTGGAGTTGAGGAAGAGGATTAGCTATGATCTTATCAAATGGTGGTGCAATCTTGATTAGATAATATTGGTTTATTGTCATATACACCAGGGTGCAATGAAATTCCTTGTTCGCATGTAGCTCACAGAGTAAACAGTATACATGGTAATAATAAATACAACAATAACTAACACGAAGTGCAAAACAATGGAATGGTACAAAGTATGGTAGTGCAATCTGAAGTAGTGAAAAAAGAAATGCTAAAGTGACCGAAGCAGAAGAGGTAGAATTAAGGGTTTGAGAATGTGGCATCACTGCTGAGAAGAGGATGTGAAAGAGGAGATTGGTTCATATGTCCGAGAGCAGTGGGGAAGAAACTGTTCCTGAGTCTGGTCATCCAGGGCTTCAGGCTCTTGTATCTTCTCCTAGGAGGTAGGAGGGAGAAAAGGGAATGGCCAGGTTGGCAGTAATCCTGGCGATACTTGAGGCTCACAGTCCCCCCTCTTAAGGCCTTTATTGGAACAGACGTGACCCAATCCTTTCATCTTTAAATGTGTTTAATATGATGACAAAGAAAAAGGCAAGTATCACTAGTTGTCCAAATGCTATAATTCCAGAAATGAATGCCAAAAAAGATAGTTCTGATCCAACATAATCTGCAGAAGATTAGCCAAATGGAATCAAACTACTTCAATTCTCTTCTTCATTTTCACTTACCTCTTTTGTACATTTCAAAATGGAATTTGTTACATTCCCAAAGAAAAAATTACAGAGTTACAGAGAAATAATATGAAGGTAGAACTAACTGGCTAACTCTTTCAAAGATCTAGATCTAACTTTGTACATAAAATTATGGGGCACAGATAGGGTAGGTAGCCAGTGCCTGTTTCCCATGTTAGGGGCGTCTCAAACTAGAGGGCATAGGATAGAGATGAGAGGGTGGAAATTTAAAGGAGATCTGAGGGGTAAATTTTGCACACAAAGAGTAATCGTTATCTGGAATGAGCTGCCAGAGAAGATGGGGGAGGCAAGAACAGTAACAATATTTAAGAGGCATCTGGACAGGTACTTGAAGGAACAAGGATTAGAGGGATATGGAATTAATGTGGGTGGGATTAGTATAGATAGGCATAGATGTGGTGGGCCAAAGGGCCTGTTTCTATGGCTCTATCTGGTGAATGGTCTCCTGTGCTGCATGATTTTACAAGTCCTACCAAGCAAAGCAGGAAGGCTCCAAGTTTACAATATTAAATAAAGAAATGGAAACACAACAAGTTTAAATATGTTACAAATAAGCCAATCAAATACCTATAAAATCCTTGTTTGTCATTCACATATGCAAGATCTTCGATGCAAAGTCGCTCATCCACCTTTTCTTCCCAGTGGCCCTCTGTCCAACCTTCTGCATATCCTTGCAGAACATAGATTTGCTGTATAAATGGTCCGCCTGACTCTATGAGCAATAGGGAGATTGATTATTAAAGAGAATTCCAACTTTTAAAGTGAGTAAATCTGAATCTGTGCGCGCCATTGAAACAAGAAAATATCTCAGGAGGTTTGAGAGTAACAAAATGACCGTCTCCTGCTTTGATTTCTTGCTACAATTTAGACTGTTATTATTGAATAAAACAATCCCAAAAGGATTAGGAAGCTCTCATTAAAGTGGAATTATGTTCCTCATTTATATTTGAAAACTAATAGACAACCAGAATTTCTTGGGATGCATTAAGATTATAGATACCTGCAATGAACTCCTCATATTCAATAATGGGGATGTTCTTGTTTAGGCTAGGCACATCAAAGAATGCAGACCATGGAATGCGAACTTGTTCAAGACCTTTGCTTTGCCAATGGTAGAGATGCCCCCAGGGAGGAAGGACCAGTACCCAAGCTTCACTCTTTAGCAGACTCTTCAACAAGGATGCCATGCGTAGATAAACATCTCGTCGAAGATTAAATCCTTCAGGTGGATTTACATCATATAACAAATACCTAAGGACACAAAACTTGTCTATAACATTCTGCACTTCATATTCTTTTGTACATACCACTGCTCCCCTGAGACTTGGTGTCAGGATAATGACAAATGAAATTGACTGGACAACTTCTTTGCCATTGGGACGCTAACCACGGTCCCACCTGCCACTCACATGGATGTAAAATAATCCAATGGCATTACCTTGAAAGAGAGCTCTCCTGTACTGGATAATATTCACTGCTCTAACAGATAATCTGGTTGCTATCACATTGCAGTTTTTGGGACCTTGTGGGCAAATTGGTTGCTGCATTTCCTTTGTCACAAACCGTGACTAAACTTCATAAATTCTTCATTGACTGCAAAACTATCTGAGGCATCCAAGATTGTGAAAGATGCTATACAAATACAAGTTTGCTTCATTTCTTTTTACTATTTCCCTTTCAAATACTACAATTGGTTAACATGTGCTGTTGGTCTCAGTGATGGTTTTGGGGAGAGGGGTTGGTGGTTCTTAAGGAGGGAAGGTCCCAGATGACTTGGAGTATAAATCTGGCAGGTTGGGCACTTACTAAATTATCACAGCAGAAGCTGGTATGGTCTGAAATTACAACATAAAATCTTGCAAGGAAAAAGGAGGCTGTCAAAACCCACTAAATATCCCAAGGTTCTTAAAAGAACCAAACAAAAACTCAAAATCTGTGCAAGAGCTGCAAAACAGTAAACTACTGAGGTATTGAGGGGTGGAAGGGTTAGAAGTGTCTGCAGAGATTAGGATTGAGGGTAGGAGAGGTCATGGAAAGATGTGAAAAGGTTGTTAAAACTGAAGGATTCACAGAAAGGCAGCCAGGGTGGATCAGCACACATGACTTAATCCCTCGATCTAATATTGAAAAAGTCTTTGTCAAAATCAAAAGACTTTATCTGCAAAATTGACTGTGGCAAATAGCTTCTGCATCTCCATGGACCACCCCACCCTCACCCCCACTCCTCCAAAAACAAAAAACAATCCCCAACTATCACTATCTTATCCATCATCCAGCAGTGTAACATTGGTCTTAGCTAGATCAATTTTTATGCTTGGAATTATAATTGGACAATCAACTACAGGGTGATTCAAGAATCTGTGACCCGTGAGAGAGACCTGGAGTGAGTTAAGATACAGGCAGCAAAGTTTGGAGAAGTACATTTCTGTGTAGTAGAAGACGGAAGGTTGGTCAGGAGATTTGGAAACCCAAGTCTGAAGGTCATAAAGGTATGAGAGTTGCAAAAGCAGCTAATGAATGGCTAGGAAGAATCTGGGTGGTCAAATGTCAGGTCAAAATAGGATGAAGGGAACAGGAGATGGATGTGGACAAGATGAGATTACTGAGAACAAGGCAAGAGAAACAATATAACTTAGAGAAAATTTCCAGAACCAAGGCAGTGGGGAACATTAGGGCAAGTCTGGTCGGTGGAACAGCAGATGGGTAGAAAGTGCCAGAGCTCAACCTTCCTCATTAACATGAGCTGCTTGCATTTGGTGGAAGAGGCAGGGTAGTAGTTTAAGACTGCTTATGGTGAAGAGAAGCTTATATTCCTGGACAATCTTAAAATTATGGTCAGTTTTAGCAACGGAGAACAAAATACAATGATGATCAGTGTGGTCCATCCAAATCTGGCAAATGATGGTTGACAAATTTATTGCAAAACATACAATCTGCACGTCTTGGACACAAGATAGCAGAGATAGGGACCATTCTGAGAGAAACAGTGGGGAGGGGAGGGGAAAGAGAGACAGTTGGTCTTAAAGACATGAACATCAAAGGAGGTTGGATCTGAATTTAGAAACATCTTCCTACATTTGATCTGAAGTACAGTTTTGGTCTCCTTGTTTCAAAAGGGATATAATGGTCTTGTAAATCTTATCTGAACTTTCTCCAAGGTTGATTCCAGGGATGAGATGATTGGCTTATGACAAAAGGCTAGGCTATTTGCATTGATATTCATTGGAGTTTGGAAAAAATGAGAGGTGATCTTATTGAAACAAACAAGATTGAGGGGACTTAACAGGGTAGACAGGTTGCTTCCTTCAGGAGAGAATCTAAAACTCAAGGGTATAGTTTCAGAAACAGGGGTAAGCCAATTGGCTCCTTGAGCCTGCTCCTCCAGTTAATAGGATCATGGCTGACCCAATCTTGGCCTCAACACCACTTTCCTGCTCTATCCCCATGCCCCTTGACTTTCTTGTAATTCAAATGTCTGTCACTTTAAATTGCCAATTTAAATTAAGACAGATGTCACAGAGTTTCTTTTCTCAGAGGGTCAGGAAACTTTGAAATGTTGCTTTATTCTTTTCTTTATTTATTTGTCATTGTACTGTTGCAACAACAACACAATGAGATTACAATGGCACTCCCTTGCCTAATAAAAACCAAAACAGTAAATTGATAAGAGCAATTATAACTATAAAATAAAACAAACATACTTACACAAATATAACGTATAAAAAATATAAAAAGGCAGTGTGCAAATGAACCATGATGATAATAATAATAATGATAATCAGCAGCATATCAATATCAATATATTAAATAAAACCATGAGTCCAGCCGGTAAAGGGGGGAAGACATAGTATGTGTATGTATGTATGTATAGGAGGTGTCAGTCCATGTTCAACAATTTAACAGCTTTGGGAAAAAAGCTGTGTTTCAGTCTTGTAGTGTGTGCATGTATTGTCCTGTATCGCCTACCAGAGGGGAGTAGTTTAAAAAGGTAGTGGGCAGGGTGAGTTGGTTCTCGAACGATGTTTAAAGCCCTGCTCCGACATCGAGCCTGATAGATGTCCTCCATCGTTGGTAACTGAGTCCCAATGTTTTGAGCCGTCTTGATGACCCTCTGCAGAGCCTTCTGCTCCTTCCTAGTGCAGCTGGCATACCAAGCAGTAATGCTGTATGTCAGGATGCTCTCCACCGCACACTGGTAGAAGTTCACCAGAATGTTCTGAGACAGTCTGGCTCTCCTCAATTTCCTCAAAAAATAGAGGCGTTGCTGTGCCTTCCTAATGACAGCTGAGGTGTGTATTGCCCAGGAAAAGTCCTCAGTGATGTATGCCCCCAGGAATTTAAAACTGGAGACTCTCTCCACAGCCTCGCCACCAATGAACACTGGACCAAGATCTATCTTCCTTGACTTCCTGAGATCCACCACAATCTCTTTAGTCTTTTGAGTGTTGAGAATGAGATTGTTGGCGGAACAGCAGGCTGTCAGGTTTTGTACCTCATCCCTGTAAGCCAATTCATCATTGTTCATGATCAGGCCAATGACTGTCGTGTTGTCTGCAAACTTTATGATGGTGTTTGTTTCATGGACGGATGAACAGTCATGAGTAAAAAGGGCATACAGGAAGGGACTCAGCACACCCCTGAGGAACACCAGTATTCAGGATGAGGGTGGAAGATATGTGCCCTCCTAACCTGACAGTCTGCGGACGATTGGTCAGAAAGTCCATAATCCAGTTACAGATTGTTGTATTCAGGCCCAGGCTGTGGAGTTTGGACACTAATCTGCTGGGAATAACTGTGTTAAAGGCTGAACTGAAGTCCAAAAAGAGCATCCTGACATACGTGTCCGGTCTTTCCAGGTGCGCCAGAGCAGTATGGAGGGCGAGACAAATTGCATCCTCCGTTGATCTATTTGCCCAGTAGGCAAACTGGTGCTGGTCCACGGTGGCAGGGATAGCACGTTTAATGTGCTTCAAAATCAGTCTCTCAAAGCATTTGGCTATGATCGGTGTAAGTGCAATCGATACTGTGCAAAATACTGAACACTTTTAAGACTGAGGTTGATGTACTTTGGATTATGGAATGGAATGTCAATGGGTATAGGAATTAGGCAAGATCAGATCAGGCAAAATAATTTTGAACGGTACAACAGATTTGAGGGGCAGTATGGTCTACGTGTCCTTCCATTTCTTATGCTCAATGTATTCATCGTCATACAGCACAGGAACAGACCCTTTGGCCCAGCAAGTCCGTGCTGACCATCAAGCCCCCACACTTACACTCATCCTCCACTCGTCCTATTTTGTTGAATGCTAGTGAAGTGACTTTGCAGATCTGTCGCTGCAGAACCTTCATGATAAATATAGGGTCGGATGGCAGTTTGAAAGTTGATCATTTTTCCAGGACACAGAAAAAATTAGTTTGGAAGGAGAATATGCGGAGAACGAATCAACGATTACCAGAAACTGCTTATGACTCCGATCGTAGTACAAAAGCCAACAAAATGACAAGTTTGGATGGCGGGGGCCACTTGTGGGTTGAAATACTTACCTGGGGGGTGGGGGGGGGGAAGACTTGGGGAGCAGGGGGAGGTTAGTGAACTGTCAGGGGAGAGAAAGCCAGGGGAATTGAGACGAATGTCAGAGGCCAAGAAAGAAGGACTACGGGGGGACCAGACAACATCCTCGGGTTGCCCCGCACTGCTTCACCATTAAAGCAACAAGAAGCTGAAGCCGAGTCTGGGGGTCCAGCATCCCCTCCCCTCCATTACCTGCGCTGCTGGGCTGCAGACACGTCTCCGGGGGAGGTCTGTCCGGGGTTGAAGGCTCCTCCATCCCCCGCTAGTTGAGCACGGCTGAGCTGCGCCAAGCCCAGCAGACAGACGAGCCAGAGCCGGCAGGAGGAGAGCGGCGGCAGCAGCCCCGCCATGGCGGTGGGTGAGGGGCTCAGCTGTGCCCCGCTGATCATCCTCCCCCCGCGGCGGCTCTGAGCCGGAAGTGGCTGCGGTGTGTCGGTGTAATCGGTCCTCTCTGTGGCGCAGTAACGGACCGTGGTCGGCGATGGCGGGAACGGCGCTGAAACGGCTGATGGCCGAGTACAAGCGTGAGTAGTCAAGGGAAGGGAAAGAATAGTGAGTGGGGAACGTCGGCTCACTGCCATTCAAGAGTCGGAGCCCAGAGGCGAGGCTTTGGCAGTTGATGGGCCTTGTAGCCGGGGCCTGACTCAGGCCCCGGCACTGCGGTCCGGGACCTTACCCAACCACCCCGTCCCTGCCCCGGCTCCGTTTCCCTCTACCCCCGTCACACCACGATCCCTCCTACTCTTCCAAGTCCTAGTCATGGAAATGTTTTGGATCCCGGGTGTTTCGGAGTAATTGGCCGACACAGATCAGGAGACGTGGCTGCTGGTTTGCACACAGCGAGATCCAACAGATCTTCCAAGGGGTCAAGTGTGACTCGTTTCCATTCCAGTTCTAGCTGGTTATTGAGGCTAATATCGTACCTAAAGACGCTGTGATAGGTTGGGCAGGAGATGCCTGATTGGACCGGCGGGTGGGTATTTGTGTGAGGTGGTACTGTTTATGCTGGGGCTTCTATATACACTCATCTCATGGGCATGGGGCTCTCAATGCCATTCCAAATACTGGGCCTGCATTGGTGGACTAGGAATTCGCAAGTGTCAGTGGGGATGTTGTGTTATCTTTTTCAAGGAAGCTTTGAGAACATCCTTGAATCTTTTCCCTTGTCTGATAATCTCTTCCCATGACGCAGCTTGAAACAGTGCCTGTTTCAGGAGTCAGGTGTTGGGCATGTGAACAATGTGCCCTGTATAACAGAGTTGATTGGTGCTGGGGACGTTAGCCTTCGAGACACTGCTGGTTTGCTTATCCTTCCAGTGGATTTGGAGGATTTTGTGGAGACAATGATGGTGCTGCCTCTCCAGTGCCTTGAGGTGCTTGCTGTAAGGTGTTCAAGTCTAGGAAGCATACAGGATGATAGGGATCATTGCTGCTCTGAGATCTTGATTTCAAATGCTGTTTTACTCAGTCAGCCAAAGGCTGTTCTGGAACTCTGAAGGTGATGGTAAATTTCATTGATAAAGTCTGCATTTGCTGAGAGATGGCTCCCACGAGGTGGGAAGTTGGCTGCAGTGAACCTTTACTTTTGGAGGATAGTGTAGATGTTGAGTGTAGGTTGGTAGAGGATCTTTATTTTACAGCTGTTGAGTGTAAGACTCATCCTTCTGTATGCTTCAGTGAACAAGTCAACAATCGATCAAGCTTGGCCTCTGATCATCTGCAAATGCAAGTGTTGTCTGTGTACTGCAGTTTGTTTCATTGATGGTGGGGTGACCTTGGTTAAGGAGTGGAGGTAATTCAGTTTCTAATTAGTCCTTTATGTTGATTGTAGGCCAGCAGAAATCTTATTGGAGATGAAGTGCAGAATTGTGAAAAAGATTGGAAAAATGTGTTCTGGCAATGATGGAGCCTTGATTGACTCCAGTATGTACTAAGATTTTCTCTGTTGTGGACCCATTGGTTAGAATCACAGCTTGCATGGCATATTTCTGCAATTAGCCAACTTTGAGAAGAGTGTTCCATAGTCCCTCCTGGATGAGGGAATTAAAAGCTTTAGTAAGGTTGAAAAAGACCACATAGTAGTTGGTACTGCACCCTTCACTTCTCATCAAGCATGATGAAAATCATGCTCTTTGTGATTTGGGGAGCAGCTAGGAGGCAGTTGTGAAGCACCCTGGTAATGACTTTCCCAGTAGCCGACAATAAGGTGATCCCTCTGTCGTTACCAGAGTTGGATTTGTCTCTTTTCTTGAAGATAATCGTGATTATGGTCCCTTGGCATGTACTTCTCACAGATGCAAACAATGAATTTTTGACTGAAGCTCCTCACCACCAAGTTTTAGAATTTCACCAGTCATACCTTCTTTTCCCTAGGCCTTGTTGTTTCTTAAGGAGATTAAATGGAGAAATAAAGAAAAAAAATCAGACACGTGCAATATCTAGAGTTCATTAATGCAGAAATAGAGTATAGAAATTGTAGGGATGAAAGTTTGCTGATGATACAAAGGTTGGTGGTGTTGTGGATAGTGTAGAAAGTTGCTGTAGATTACAACAGAATGCATACCTGGGCTGAGAAGTAGCAGATAGAGTTCAACCCAGAAAAGTGTGAAGTGATACACTTCGGGAGATCGACTTTGAAGGCAAGATACAAAGTTAATGGCAGGACTTTTAACAGTGTGGAGGAACAGAGGGATCTTGGAGTCCACGTCCATAGATCACTCAAGGTTGCCACACAGGTCGATAGGGTTGTTAAGAAGGCATATGGTGTGTTGGCCTTCATTAGTCGGGGTATTGAGTTCAAAAGTCGTGAGGTAATGTTGCAGTTCTATAGAACTCTGGTTAGACCACACTTGGAGTATTGTGTTCACTTCTGGTTGCCTCATTATAGGAAGGATGTGGAAGCTTTAGAGAGGGTGCAGAGGAGATTTACCAGGATGCTGCCTGGATTGGAGAGCATGTCTTATGAGGATAGGTTGAGTGAGCTAGGGCTTTTCTTTTTGGAGAGGATGATGAGAGATAACTTGATAGAGGTGTACAAGATGATAAAAGGCATAGATCGAGTGGACAGTCAGAGACTTTTTCCCAGGGCAACAACGGCTAACTCGAGGGGGCATAATTTTAAGGTGATTGGAGGAAGATATAAGGGAGATGTCAGGGGTAAGTTTTTTACACAAAGAGTGGTGGGTGCGTGGAACGCACTGCTGGCAGAGGTTGTGGGGGCAGGTACATTAGGGACATTTAAGAGACTTTTAGATAGACACATGAATGATAGAGAAATGGAGGGCTATATGGGAGGGAAGGGTTGGATAAATCTTAGAGCAGGATAAAATGTCAGCTCAACATTGTGGGCCGAAGGGTCTGTACTGTGCTGTAATGTTCTATGAAAGTAAAAAGGAGACTGGGAAAGTAGAAAGAGTGCATGAAAAAAAAATAAGATGAAAGAATACCCTGAATTGACTTACAAATGCATAAAGACCAAGCGAATAACCAAAGAAATGAATAAATATATGGTATTCAAAAAAAAGGGTTGATGCAGACATGATAATTCAGGAGGATGTGTGAAATATTGGAAAGGATAAATTTGGTGAGGGAGAAGGCATTTAAGGGGTTAGCATGTTTGAAAGTAGATCCCAGGGCTTAGATGGAATCCAACCCAAGTTGTTAAGGGAAGCAACGGAAGGAAATAGCAGAGGCTTTGACCATCATTTGCCAATTCTCTGAGGCTATGGGCGTGATGTCTGAAGACTGGAAAGTCACCAATGTTTTAAACAGCGAGAAAGGAATAGGCAGAGTCAGCAACACTAACATCAGTGGTGGGAAAATTATTGTTAAATGTTCTGAGGGTCAGTATATATCATTTGGAAAGGCTCATTAAGGATGGTCAGCATGGCCTACTAAGAAAAGACATTGTCTGACTAACGATCTGAGTATATTTTGAATTGGGTCCTTGATGATGGCACAATTAGTTTAGACTCTTTGGCAAGGTTCCATGTGTCAGACTGGTCAGTAACCCTTCTGAAAGCCCTTAGAACAAAAGGAAAGCAACAAGTTGAATCCAGAATTGGCTCAGTGGCAGGAATAAAGGATGATAATCAACAGTGGCAGTGTTACCGGAAGGCTGATTCAATAGGGTTTTATTGGGCTCAATGTTTGGTCCTTTTTTTGGGTATACATGATTTAGACAAACAGAAATCATGATTAATATAGTGATTATAAAAAGAAAAGTGTGATTGAAAGTTATAGACTAAAGCTATCAATGGACTTGTCAGGTGGCTAGAAAAGTACAAGGTGGAATTAATTCAGGAGAAACATAAGGTAATATATTTGGTAGGACAGAAAAGCAAGGGAATGTTTATTAAAAGCAGGGTGTAGAGTTTAGAGAAACAGAGACCTCATGGAAAATAATCATGAATAGAAAAGGTAGTTTTAAAACTGTTCTGGAGTACCTTATGAACAGAGACATTAAGCTGGGAAGTTTTGCCAGAATTGTATAAAAACACAAGGCCACAGCTGTAGTTCAGCATGATTCTGGTTACTAAATTATAAGAAGCAAATGAGAGAGAGACTCTGTTTTGAGAACTGGAGAGTTTCAGTTATGAGGAAATATTGAATAGATTGGTTTGCCCCCTTTTTTGGAACATGTGAGGTCCAAGGGGGATTTTATCGAAGTGCAATAAAGCGCAGAAAGGACCAATAATTGGGGGCATAGGTTTAAGGTAGTTGGAAGAATGATTTGAGGTGAGTTGAAGGAAAATGTTTTCAGCTGAAGGAGTTGTGATGGCATCTGGAACAGCTTTGACAGTGTTGTAGAGGCAGAGACCCTAATTTCATATGAACTCTTCACTGCAGAGCTTTGATCTGATCTGTTGTCGAACCCAAAAACAAAACTGCAGATGCTGGATTTCTAAAATATAAAAAAAACAACTGAAAATGCTGGAAACACTCAGTAGCATCAGAGAAATGGTCAACTTTTTTAAGTCTGAAACCCGTGTAAGTTGTGTATAATTTATTGGTATTGGTTTATTATTGTCACTTGTACTGAGGTACAGTGAAAAGCTTGTCTTACAAACCGATTGTACAGGTCAATTCATTACACAGTGCAGTTACATTGAGTTAGTGCAGAGTGCATTGATGTAGTACAGGTAAAAGCAATAACAGTACAGAGTAAAGTGTCACAGCTACAGAGAAAGTGCAGTACAATAAGGTGCAAGGTCACAACAGGGTAGATCGTGAGGTCATAGTCCATCTCATTGTATAAGGGAACTGTTCAGTAGTCTTATCACAGTGGGTAGAAGCTGTCCTTAAGTCTGGTGGTACGTGCCCTCAGGCACCTGTATCTTCCACCCAATGGAAGAGGAGAGAAGAGAGAATGTTAAATATGTTAATTTGAGGTTGTTAACTTGCGTTTGACCTCATCTTGTAATGTGCCATGCTGCTGCTGCAAAAAGCTAATTTTCAAGGCACCTCATAGATGTCCAATTTTGAGGTTTCAGCATTGTGTGCTGGACAGATGCATCAATTAATTAGAAAAATGATCTGGCCATGACAGAGTGAAGAGTTCTCTGCACTGGAAATTTTCTTGTTACTTGATCAGATGGGACCACGAATTAAAGTCTCTTTTGGTTATATGGTGAACTAACAATCTAGATTATGTACTCTAGTTTTGAGTGTAACTTAAACCTTCCCATTCTGACTTGGTTGTTCATTAGCTACTGCTAGTGAACAACTGAAACTGGAGACCATAATATTGGACTTGGAAAAACTGTGCGGTGTTAGCTGGCGAGGTGGAGGAAGTAAATGAATGTGTTTAAATTGCTCAACCAACCAGAGTGCTTGGTGGAAACTGGTATCTACAGGGGCTTCCTAGGTTAAGGATGACCTGACCTAGGGAAAATCCAACTTTATGCAAATTCCCCCATGTACTTTTTAAACATTTTTCAGCATAAAATATTTCATGCTATTCATCAATGACTTGATTCAGTATCTATTCTATTAGTTTAATTATGTATAGTGTTAGGGGGAATATTCAATGAAATGAAAGAATTGTGGCAAGTTTATATAGAGCGATATGATGTGGGTTACTATAGAAAATGGATCTTTCTGACTTGCAGACAAATTGGCTTACGAACGGTTCTCAGGAACTGAACCCTTGTGTAACCTGGGGACTGACTGTATGTGGTACTGATCACAAAGGGAGATAATGTTATTTTGAATATTATTGAGGGTGAGTAGTGAGAGGATCAGCTCTATCAGAGTGTTTTATGATAATAAATTCACTGGCTGAAAGGCTGAAAGCAGCAGATGCACTTGTGTCTTTCAGAAAGTTAAGGAAAAGAAGTTTGGGGGGGGGGAATCCTTTGTAGAATACAGAGACAATCTGGAGAATCAGATTAATTGCTTATAAACAAATACAGAGGCACTAGAAAGGTATGGGAAAGATAATACCAGAAATGCTGGCATGTGCGTAACAGGAAAGGGTGAAGAGATTGGGTCTTTAAACTCTTGACAAATGAAGACTGAGGATTAAAGGTCTTTTTAAAAAATGTTTTGTTGGTGAAAGCAGAGAGAATGTTTCCATTTGAGGGGAAGAACATATCTAAGGGGTATCATTATTAGATGTCTTGGTGATTATCTTGAAAAGAATTCAGAAGATGTTCCTTTAACCCAAGAGTATGGTAGCAAATTCCACATTCTTGCCAGAGTGATTGAAGTAAATAGTACAGATGCATTTAAGGGAAGGGTGTACTGCAATAAGGGAGAAGGGACTAGTTAAGCTGATAAATTTAGATGAGGAAAGATTGGAGGAGATACAGTTGGAGCATAAATGCCAGCATGGATTGGTTGAGTTTTGTGGCCTGTTCTATGCCTTCTATCCTTTGAATCGCAGAACGGTTACTGCATAAATGGAGGGCATTTGATATGCTGATTCTGTATTAGCTCTATACAAGAGCAATATACTCCAACTCCCCTACTTTCTTTCCTCAGCTCTGCAAACTTTTTCCCTTCAGATAATCATCCAGCTCCCTTGTGAACATGCTTAAATCCACCAAATTCACCTGGCAGCACATTCCAGACACAACCACTCACTGCATTTTTATATAAAAATGTGTTTTAGTTCTTTGGTCAATCATTTTTATTCAGTGTCTCCAACTTCTTGACCCTGCTACCAATGGGAATAGCTTCTCTTCAACTATTGTCTAAATCCTTCATGATTTTAAATACCCCATCAGATCACCTTGCAATCTCTTCTATTCCAAGGAGAATAGCCTTGGCTTCTTGTAACTGGAGTCTCTCATCCATAGAATTGGTTGTGTTTCTTCTGCATGCTCTCTAAAGTCTTTGTGTCTTTCCAAATGTGTGACACCAGAACTGGATGCAATAATCCAGTTATGGCAGAACCAGAGCTTTATACAGGTTCATCATGACTTCCTTGCTCTTGTTCTCTTTCTTCTGTTTATAAATCCCAGGATCTCATTTTTTAAATCATTCTTTTAACCTGTCTTGCCATTTCAATGAATCATGAACCAAAAACGACCAGATCCTTGCTCCTGTCCCCCTTTTATAATTGTGGCCTTAAACCATAGAACCATACAGCACAAAACAGGCCCTTCGGCCCACCATGTTGTGCTGTCCATCAGACCACCCTCGCACTACCTAACCCCTTCCTCCCGCATTATCCCTCAATCTCACATTCCTCCATATGCCTATCCAACAAGCTCTTGAACCTGTTCAATGTATCTGCCTCCACCACCACCCCAGGCAGTGCATTCCATGCACCAACCACTCTCTGGGTGAAAAACCTCCCTCTGACATATCCCCTGAACCTCCCACCCATAACCTTAAAGCCATGACCTCTCGTCTTCAGCATTGGTGCCCTGGGAAGGAGGCGCTGACTGTCTATTCTATCTATTCCTCTCAATATTTTATATACCTCTATCATGTCTCCTCTCATCCTCCTCCTTTCCAGTGAATAAAGCCCTAGCACCTTAAGCCTCTCCTCATATTCAATACTCTCCAATCCAGGCAGCATCCTGGTAAATCTCCTCTGCACCCTCTCCAATGCCTCCACATCCTTCCTATAATGAGGCGACCAGAACTGAACACAGTACTCTAAGTGTGGCCTAACTAGAGTTTTGTAAAGCTGCATCATCACCTCGCGGCTCTTAAACTCAATCTCGCGATTTATGAAAGCCAACATCCCATTGGCCTTCTTAACTGCTCTTTCCACCTGTGAGGCAACTTTCAATGAACTGTGAATATGAACACCCAGATCCCTCTGCTCCTCCACACTGCCAAGTACCTTGCCATTCACCCAGTACTCTGCCCTGGAGTTTGTCCTTCCAAAGTGTACCACCTCACACTTCTCCGGATTGAACTCCATCTGCCACTTGTCAGCCCAGCTCTGCATCCTATCAATATCCCTCTGTAAGCTCCGACAGCCCTCCACACTATCCACAACACTGCCTATCTTAGTGTCGTCTGCAAACTTACTAACCCAGCCCTCCACCCCCTCATCTAAGTCATCTATGAATATCACAAAAAGTAGAGGTCCCAGAACCAATCCCTGCGGGACACCACTAGTCACTGCCTTCCAATCCGAGGGCACTCCTTCCACCACAACCCTCTGCTTTCTACATGCAAGCCAATTCTTAATCCACACAGCCAAGCTTCCTTGGATCGCTTGGCCTCTGACCTTCTGAAGAAGCCTACCATGAGGAACCTTATCAAATGCCTTACTAAAATCCATGTAAACCACATCCACCGCACTACCCTCATCAATCTTCCTGGTCACCTCCTCAAAGAAGTCTATCAGGCTTGTGAGGCAAGATCTTCCCTTCACAAAGCCATGCTGGCTGTCCCTAATCAGTCCATGATTCTCAAGGTGTTCATAAATCCTATCCCTTAGAATCCTTTCTAACAGCTTACCCACCACAGACGTGAGACTCACCAGTCTATAATTCCCTGGCCTATCCCTATTACCTTTTTTGAACAAGGGGACAACATTCGCAACCCTCCAATCCTCTGGCACCACCCCCATAGACAACGAGGACCCAAAGATCCTTACCTGCGGTTCAGCAATCTCCTCCCTAGCCTCTCGAAGCAGCCTGGGGAAAATCCCGTCAGGCCCCGGAGATTTATCTGTCTTAATATTATTTAACAACTTCAACACATCCTCTCTCTTGATATCAACAACCTCGAGAACATTACCCCTACCAGCACTCCCTTCCGCATCATCAAGACCCCTCTCCCTGGTGAATACCGAAGAGAAGTACTCATTGAGAACTTCTCCCACTTCCGCCGCCTCCAGGCAAATTCTCCCACCTTTGTCCTTAATCGGACCTACCTTCACCCTAGCCATCCTCCTACCCTTCACGTACTTGAAAAAGGCCATGGGATTTTCCTTAACCCTACTAGCCAAAGCCTTTTCATGTCCCCTTCGAGCTCTCCTCAGCCCTTTCTTAAGTTCCTTCCTTGCTACCCTATATTCCTCATGGGCCCTGTCTGAACCTTGCTGCTTATACCTCATGTATGCTACCTTCTTCTCCCTAACAAGTCATTCCACCTCTCTCGTCACCCACAGTTCCTTCACCCTGCCATTCCTTCTCTGCCTCACCGGGACATATTTATCCCTAACATCCTGCATAAGATCCCTGAACATCGACCACATCTCCATGGTACATTTTCCTTCAAAAAGGACATCCCAATTTACACTCCCAAGTTCTCTCCTTATAGCCTCGTAGTTAGCCCTTCCCCAATTGAAAAACCTCTTGTCCTCTCTACACCTGTCCCTGTCCATGACAATTTTAAAGGTTATGGAGCAATGGTCACTGTCCCCCAAATGCTCACCCACCAATAGATCCTTCACCTGTCCCGGTTCATTTCCTAAAACTAGATCTAACATGGCATTCCCTCTAGTCGGCCTGTCAACATACTGCGTCAGGAATCCCTCCTGGACACACTTAACAAATTCCGTCCCATCTAAACCTTTGGCACTAAACAGGTTCCAGTCTATATTTGGGAAGTTGAAGTCTCCCATTATAACAACCCTGTTATTTCTGCTTCTCTCCAAACACTGCCTGCCAATCTGCTCCTCTATATCTCTACTGCTACCGGGGGGCCTATAGAATACTCCTAGTAGAGTAACTGCTCCTTTCTTGTTCCTTAATTCCACCCATACGGACTCTAGAGATGATCCTTCTACAACATCCATCTTTTCCACAGCCGTAACAGTGTCCCTGACCAGTATCGCCACCCCTCCACCTCTTCTCCCCCCCTTCCCTATCCCTCTTAAAACACGGAAAACCAGGAATATTCAATATCCACTCCTCTCCTGACGTCAGCCACGTCTCAGTAATAGCCACGATATCATAGTCCCCCATACTTATCCAAGCCCTCAGTTCATCCCCCTTATTCCTGACACTTCTTGCATTTAAATAAACACACTTCAGTCCATCTACCTTACTATTTTTACAGCCTGTATTCTGCTTCTCCTTCTGGGGCCTTTTGCTTATGTTGCTTTTTATTCTTCCTACAAAAATGTAGTGCTTTGTCTCTCAGCATTAAATTTCATCCACTGGCCTGTCTCACAAGCCTGCTTGTATCTCCTTGAAGTCTGTTACTTGCCCTTCTCACAGTTCACTCCACCTCCATGTTTTGCGACTTTTGCAAATGTGGATGTTGAGTCCTGTGCACCCAAGTTCATGTTGTTAATGTATATTAATGAAAGCAGTGGTTCTGTGCTGACCCTTGAAAACACTACTATTCATTCCTCTTTTACTACTACTGCTCTGAGACCTGCTACTTCATAAGATTGCTCTTACAAAAACCTACGGTTGTTTTGGCTGACCAGCCTCTTGTGCTGTAATAATTACAGCAAGCAATATAGAAGAATGTGGATTTCCACACTTCTATTTCCCAGGAGCATCATTTTCAAATTTTGAACCTTTGAGATCCTTTTGAGGACCATCTGAGCATTTTAGTTACTTGCATCGATAGATTTGCATCAAAATCTGAATCTCCAGTAAAGTAATGCTTGACCTCCTCTATTTAATGCAGCTCCCATTTCACTCAAAACTTCATGGGGACTGCAGTTTTGTGTTTCTGTGCCTTTTTTGTATTTGTTCTACAACTGGGGAAGGTGCCTTAATCGCTATTAGATTGGATTCGTATATGTATATACTCTGGGAACTGAAATGAAAAGCAAGCAGCCTCGGAGAGCATCTAGCACCTCAAGGCTACCACGCACACTACAATCTTCTGAGCTGTCAGGTTACTTTTAATTTCAGCCAAAAACTACTTTGCATCAAAACAGAAGTGACAGGTTTCTAAAGCTCTAGTTACACCATGTTAGTACTTGTGTGACTAGCTGATTTCCTGTAGAAACTATCATGCAAAGATCGAGAATGATCGGTTCATGTGGAAGTTGAAGTAAGGAGTGGGTAATCCTTTTGCACGTAATTGTTGTGGTAAGGGCTTTCTTTCACCAGAGGGTGTTGTTGTACTTATTTTGACTTCGGGTTTATTATGTCATTATTGCTATCGATACAAATCATCTTTGCATTTTGCTCTACAGCCAAGTTTATTTCAGGAATACTTTAGGAGAAACCCATTACTAACATGTTGCACTATCCTTCTCATATACTCTCACCACTTGTGCATTATACTGCCTTTTATTATTGGAGCAACAGTGTCTGTACAGTTCCTTGCTATCTGATAGAAATTATAGTGAAATTTCAGGAGTGAGAGAGTAAAACATTCTTCCCTACCTCTCATTGCTGTAGCTGAAACGAGTAGATTATAAGTGTCAAGGTTTGCCTAGTTTATAAATTTTATTTCTTCACTTAGTCTTGGCTTCCTGTTGGAGGAGGAACTGTTTCATGGCCACTTGTGGCCCCAAGTCAATAATCCTGGATTATTTTCTTATATCCTTGGTCAATTTAAATTTGGGAATATTAGTCCATGCCTAATATCACCTTATCTGAATAAATGTTGTGATTGTCTGCATTTTGTTATCTTTCCTTGGATGATGGTGCTGACTCAATGAAGTACCCATACAGGTCCTCCCCATCTTATGAATAACTGACTTTGTCTACAGTCTATACATATGAACGAGCATTTGGGAGACTAGCACCTCAAGGCTTCCATGCACAACTTAGCCAGCTGCTCTGGGGCTGCAGGGTGTCTTCTGCCACCTGGGAGCTCTATTCGCAGTCACATTTCCAACTTGCGAACTGTTCGGGTTAGGGACAATTCACCGGGACAGAGCCCTGCCATAACTGGGGGTGACCTGTAGTTTAGTTTAGTTGAAGTCCTTTTGTAGCTGTGTGTAATTCAGTAAAATTTTCCTTTTGCTTTATTCCAATAATTCACGGGACGAGGGTATTGCTGGGAGCCATTTTTTATTGTCCATTTGTAATTGCCTTTGAGAAGATGTTGATGAGGTGCCATCTGAACTTGCAGGTTGGTGCTTCCGTGAAGCTGTTGGGTAAGGAATTCCATGGTTTTTGACGGCAACAATGAAGGAATGGCTATTTTCCAAGTCGGGATAGTGTGTGATTTGGAGGAAAACCTGTAAATGGTGTTCTTGCATGCTTCCTACCCTGCACCAGTGGTAGTGGGTGTCTGTAAACTGAGTGGTTTTCGAGAGTTGATGGACCGGCATTCAATTACTGAACCAACCATGTGGACACTCAATATTTTGTCTTCACTTTGAATACTACCTGCACATCTCAATTTGGCACTGATATTAGTTGAGCTCTTTCCCTTCTAAGAGCGCTGAAGGTGAGATACTTAATCCAAAAGATAGCATGCTGAATAATGTAGCATTCCCTCAGTGCATAAACCCTGGCATGCAACTCAAACTCATGACCTTCTGTTTCAGAAAATGGTAAAATAAATTTAAATACATATAGTTCATGACTGAATGCTAAAACTAACATCATAACATCAGCCTGAACTTTAAAATAATTTATATTGATCATCAGCCAACATTGTGTTTAATTAGACAGATTTGAACCATCCAAGGACTCTGTCACCCATGGGCTTTGAAGTATTGTAACAAATCTATAGCAAGTTGACTCTGGTTGTGAAGACTTTTGTTTAAGATGATAGTAACTAAATCATTGGTTGGTTCTGATTAAAGGATTTTCTCTATTGATTGAAAGCATGCAGCTTAGCCAATTTTCTCTTTGATATGTTTCCTTTAGTTGGTGCATAATATGCTACCATAACAGAACCAAATTGCACGTGCAACCTGAAAGGTGAATCTAGGTAGATATTTGGCACGTTCATAGTTAAATTTCATTATTCGCCCACCTAATATCATGTTGGTTTGCCGTGCTCTGGTGATAAATTGGGAAAGAACAGCTTAAACAAATTAAGTCCAGCTTTAGTGATCACTTACTGTTGAATAATGAAGCCGATATTGGGCCACTTGGGTGGTATGTCATGCCAAGTGTATATCATACTTTAGAGGATAAGGTAGGTCATTGGTACATTTACACCTAAAGTATACAGTAAATCGCATGAACTTCTAAGTGAGAAGCAATCATGGTTGACTCAATGCTGGCAATGAGGTGGTGTTTCCACTCCACTTCAGATGAGACGAGATATCTCAGTTCTGACTTGGGATTGGTCCGGGACTTTCCGAATTGCCTAACCCTATAATGTACTTTTCATGACTTTTTTGGCTGTCACTGTTTTTGCAATGAAATGCTTTTGAAGTAGAGTCACTGTTGTAAAGTAAGTTGTGTCATATAAGTACCAAGTGTTGTACTCTTTCAAACAAGTGCTTGAAGTTACAGTATCTGTGTGATCCTATTTGATTCCAAAGGAAAGCTAATTGTCCACTGGGCTCATTGGTATTATACCTCCCTCTGATTCAGAAGGTAATGGATTCAAATCCCAGAAACCTTTACATCCTCCAAATTGGGTCAATAGTAGTACCCTGCACACTACTGCATTTCTTCAGTACTACACAAAAGTGTAAGCTTATAGTTGCTGGAATGGGACTTGAACCTGTAATCAGAAAAGTGCAGGAAAATAAATGAGCTCACAACTGGATGTTAAAATATCTCTGGGTATTTCCAAGTTCAGACCAATGTTGTTTTAGCTGTCAACCAATGTTGCATTTAATTAGACATGGAATTGGAGCATCCAAGTAATGTTTCACCCTTGGGCTTTGGAGTACTTGTTCAGAGAAATGTTTCCTTTTTTTGTACACTCTTATTTAAAAGCTTGTTGCAGTTGGAGTGATTTACAATACTGCAATGTTATAAAAACTAGATCCAGGCAATTCCAAGCCTTGTAAATGTTCTAAGTATCATGTACGAGAATTCAGTGCAATATCTTTCCTTCAACAGTTTGTTTGTGGTTGGAGCATTATATTTTTTACTATCATGGCAGAAATCCCTGACTAAGTTGGCAATAGACCAGGTCACTTGCTTTTTCCCACAGTGGCAATTCATCTGGCCTGCCTATATGTTAGCAAGCATTTAATGTGCGATACCACAATTTGATAATGGAGTTTGATTTCACATCCCACAGCGCTGGTTTAGCTATTGTACTGATTGCTCAGATAAAGTTTCGTCTTCACTTTGAATACTGACAGATTGCTTCTTGGAGTCTGTATGGCTCTCAGGAGTTCTGATTGTCAAAGGCTTTGGTTTTGCGAAAGATCTTGTGGTATCGGAATATCAGTTCCAAGAAATGGCTGTTGGGAAGACAGGGTGTAGTTGGAAATATTTAGCCAGCCTTGATGTTGCTTAAAATGAAGGATTTAATGCAGAGGTTGTAATTGCTTTTACACTGAGAAAAATTGTAACCTATTTGCAAAACCATTAGTAAAGTTGTCAATTTCATACTAAATTCATTTCATTTGAGAAGATCCTCAAACTACATAGTAGGCCAGGCAGTGACAGTGGAGACAGAAATACAGAGTTAATGTTTCACATCAGTAATCTTTCATCAGATCAAGGAAATGGTAGAAATCAAGCATATTTTAAGTTGCAGATGCTGGAGAGAACAAAAGTTAGTTGGTCGGAGACTGAGAAAGATTGAATGATACAAGCTGGTGGTGTCGGCTGAGAGAGGATGGGGAAGGCTTGTTAATTGCTTGGAGGAGCTGTAAGTAGGAGATGAATGAGGACAGAAGAGGAAAAAATACTGGAACAGGATCTCCTGCCTTTTTATCTCTTCCCTTTCCATCAAAGACCCAAATGCTCCTGACAGGCAAAGCAGCAATGCTCCTCTACAATGAAGAAACCAGATGCAAATTGGGTGACCGCTGTGCAGACTACCTCCATTTCATCTGCAGGGGTGATCCTGAGCCTCCAGTTGACAATCACTTCAGTTCTCCATCCCACTTCCACTCTGATCTTTCTTTGCCCCCTCACTGTTCCAATTGACCGTTTTGTGTAATCTGTTCTCTTGGTATCTACAGAATTCACTTTGTTCTTTCTATCCTTCATCTTTCTGTGCAATGTAACATGTCACTTCCTAGCTTTTCTGGTTCTGAAGGAAAGGTTATTGGTGTGAAACATTAAACTCTCCTTCTCCCTCCACATGAGCTGCCTGACCTCCTGAATACTTCTAGTATTTTCTGTTTTATTTCAGATTTCAAGCATCTGATTTTTGTTTCCTTTTGATCTGTCTTCATTTTGGCTGATTTGCAATCTTGCACTTGTGTAAATTTGTCTGTTTGTCTAAATCTGTGGTGATACTTGTGGTGAGTCACAAGAAGTGCTTGACTTGATTATTATTACTTGATTTATCTTTTCTGTTATTTTTCTTAATTTAAAATGAAATGCACTGAAAGCTGAATGATGGGACTGGCAGAGTGTGTTGTTTGTGTTTTCTAACCTTGTTGAATAATTATCAATTTTTTAATAAATTACTCTTGGAATAGCCTTTATTTTCTGGAACAGGTGAAATGTCTACATTCAGAACTCTGCAGCACAAATTGTACCTTCAACGGTCTGAAAATTTCCAATTTTCCAACTGTACAAATTGTTCCTCTTGTCCCTGACTCATCGGAATCTTCACTGTGGCAGCTGTTTATGTACTTGTGCTCTTTCCCCTTTTGATTTTTGTGATTAAATTGAGTAACTGAAAGGATGCTGTGTGCCAGAAAAATGGATGGAACAATTTAATGACATTCTTTGATGTTTTGAAGTTGACTATCATTATAACTTGGAACTGGAAGTTGAATCAGTTGTCCATAAACTGGATAGTCCTTGCTGGGGATTCTGGCACTCTGTCAACTCCTCCTTGTATTTGGAAGGATATATACTGAAAAATATCTAGTTTTCACAAAATCACCTACACTTCACTTCCATTGTCATTTATATCCCATTCCCATGTGAAAAGTAATCATAGAACAGAGTATTCAAGAGCAAGTATAGACCAGGTTAGACTTTTTTCCCTCATCCTTTAATATGAGGAAATGCTGTGACCTACTAGAATAACTTGCTACCTGTAGGGATGAGGCTCCAGAATTTTAATTATCTCCCTTCTGGGCAGAGCGAGAGAATGGCCTTGTAAGAACATAAATCTCATTATTAAATAGATCCTTGCATCATTAAGTACTAATCCTAGCCCTCTTGCAGTGAAATTAATTCATAATTACAGTGAACAAGCAGCAATCTTTTGGCATTAATGGAAAAGAGAATGAGTTGCTGTTTCCATGAAGCAACAGACTGGTGTGAATTGGCAAACAATGTGGGGATTTGCAGCTTGTACTTTATCTCTTTCTCTCCATAGTTTGGGGTAGTTGCATGCAAACCATGCTGTGCAAGTCCTGGGACCTGATATACTACTTCCCTTATAATTTGTAACAATATGATACATCTTGCCTGACTTCCCACCTACTATGCCAGAGGAAATTGCTTAAGCATGCTGGATAGTTGTCTACTAACAGTAATTTTGTCCAACTAGTTATTTTCTGCTTCCATTACTCTCTTCCAATTTCTATTGATTCCTAGACCATATTAGTTATGATCAGACAAACAATTGTGCACCAGCTCTGCTTAAGGTACATGGAAGGGTGCTGAATGAGAGTTATGCCTCTCGAGTAATAAGACAGAATGTTTCTCTTCAGCAGGTATTGATTATGATGGAATTGATATTTTGCAGTTGAGAAAATATTAAGCCCAAGTTATCTTTTCTCATCAATATCCTTTTGATTGCCTCGTAAACTTGTTTTGAGAGGGGTGGTTTAAAATCCGTAAGTTCTGAGTAAAACATTTATGATTTGATATCCAAAAGCAAAAAAATTACTCTAGATCCTGGAAACCTGAAAGGGAGCACAAAATGCTGGAAATACCCAGCTAGTCATCTCTGGACTAAGATGAAGGGTTTCGACCTGAAACGTCGACTGTCCATTTCCCTCCATAGATGCTGCCTCACCCACTGAGTTCCTCCTGTGCTTTTTGAGTTACTCCTTCCCCAGAAGAGTGAATCATTGGAATTCTCTACCTAAGAGGGCTAAGTAAGTTCCATCACTTGGTATATTTGAAACTGAAGTCAAAAAATGTTTGGATATGAAGGGAATCAAGCGATATGAGTTTAGTGCAAGAAAGTGACACTTAAATAAAAGCTCAATTCTTATTGAATGGCAGAACAGGCACGAGGGGCTGCATGGCTACTTTGTATTTCGTGTGCTCTCAGTTCTAGCATTTTTACTCACAATTCTTTGTACTTTGCATTTCCTTGATCTGCCTTCTGTCATTCACTAATGCCTTTGCCACTTGCTTTGACTTTTATCACTCCTTTTTCTCATTTAATCTTTCCTCCCCTCCTCCTGTTCTCTGCACCTTGTAACTTGTTTTATCTCTTCCCAATTCTGATGAAAGGTTGCTAACCTGAAATATTAGCCACTTGTTCTCTGTTCTCAGATGTGCCTGATGTGCTGATAACTTTTGTTTAACTTCTTGATTTTAAAAATATTGGTCCCAACTTCTAAAAGTGCAAGAGTTAGATTTCATGGAACTTGCTCCCAGTTTATCTACAACCAAAAAAAAAGTCATGACGCCTAACAAAAAAAAAGTCATGACGCCTGAGAGAACTGTCTTTCTAATCTTGTTTCCGCTCTCTTCTGTCACTGCAGCTCAGCATTTGCTCAGGTGCTTCTGACGAAGTTTTGTGCTCCAATTGCTTGTGTGTAAGATTTGCAAAGCATGATGCTAATCCAGTTTTAGTAGAAGTCACCCAGTTAATGAAGAGTCATTTTTCTACATTTCTATGCCCAAAGAAAAACAGTGAATTAAAATTAGGGTTAAAAACAAATAACATAAGGTGCTATATTATCTCTTTCTAATAAATCTACTGTGCAATTTGTAATATTAATTGGATAATTTTCCCTCCTCTTCCCCCGCTCCCAACCTGCCTGAAAGCTCATCACATCTAGTAAGCAGAATCCAGCTTTACCATCCAGACCTTGAATGATGTTATAAATCCAGATGGAGTGCATGTTAGATCACCTTTTGAATTTCATCAAATGCTCTGTAGGCACCATCAGGAGAAAGGTACCTGGCTAAACCCTGAAAATGAAACCCTGACTAAGGAAATCTTCACTGTTGCTTTTTTTTCCCCAGATGAAATACTAAATTGAAGGCTCTGTTCTCTTGGGTGGAGAAGGGGTAAAATATAAATGCAAGTTATTTTTTCTTTCTGCACTTTCTGATATTTTCCATTCTGCAAGTCTCTTCAGACTTGTGCTTTATTTTTTATCTTTGGAATATTCTTATTACATCTGTTCTCTTTGGAATGCCATGGGTCTATAAACATTGTGTATATTTGTCTGGTTCTGGCAGTGCTCTGTATACACTTAAGATAACGTTATGGATTTTTTGGTCGTAGGTGAGTAGTACCTTCTGCAAGCTGCTGATCCTGGTTTTAAAAACAAAAGTCCAAATTTTCCTTTGGATATGGAACCCATTGGAAGGATTTTTCTTGGCTAGAACTTGCATTTAGATAGGCCTTCTGCATTGATGGGGGTATCTCATTGGAATGGGGGGGGGGGGGGTTGGGAATGAATTGATAAGTGTCGCACACTACTAAAGTTGCTCTCCCTATAAAATTCATCATGGCAGGAAAGACCTGGCTTTCTGTAGTGCCTTTAACAAACTGCAGCATGTTTTAAACCCATCTTCTTCTCCGAACAATATCCCACGTAGAGCAAGAGATGAAGACGAGGCAGCCTGTTTAGTATTGTTGGTTGCAGATAAATACTGGACAGGAGACTATGGAAATCTCCTTGAAGTAGCAGCATGGGACATTTAATGCATACCAGAGAGGGCTGGTGTGGTCTTGGTTTAATGTCAGTGTCATATTTGTGTTGGCCCCAATATTTTAAGCTGGCCCCGTCGGGTTGGAGCCCAGGACTTTGACTAAGAAGTGCTACCAGGTGTCATGGTTAACCAATTAACTTGTGAATTGTAGAGATCCATAACAAAAGTACTACAAATTCTCTCTTAACTTCCTCTTTGAGGATTGTTTCGAGCCAACTGGTTAATGTGCAATGAAATCCTTGAGGCCTCCGTCATATTGTAAGTTGTTAAATGCTGAACTTGGTCAAATATGTTTGGAGAAATCCAAACTGTTGTTGGATTAGGGTCTAAGTTGCTATTTAAATTGTTATTTTTCCTGTAGTTTAACTTTCTTTATGCTTGCTTATATGTTTGTATGGCAGCGTAAATCAAGATTGTCCTTGTCATTCACAGACTTCTCACCTGTACTTTGATGAACATCTAATAAAATGGCTGTAACTATAAGATTTTCGCCTCATTCTTGACTTCTGAAGAAATATTATCTCCAGATCCAACAATATCCTCTGTGGTCTTTGTCCATTCATGTAGTTCCTTAAATAAATTGATATCTTGAGGGGTGTTATTTGTTTAAACTAGCTCTTTGAACTCTATTAGAACAATGTTGCTATCACTTAAAATATATGAGTACATATTTCACTTTCTTTGGATTCATTTGTGCCTTAATTCTTGCATGAAGATTGTATTTTCTCCAATCTACAGTGGCTGGGTCAATGATGGAGGAGCTTATGGGCATACTGTTCACTGCGTTGTTCATTTTGAGTGTTTTAGTATGTCAAGGTGCTCCATTGACACTTAATACTTTGAATTTTCTTCTGTACGTGCTTTGCTGATCTCCACATACACCTTAGACTCTTGAGGCAATTTTGAACAGTTCTGGAGTTTGACCATGTTCTTTGTTTTTCAAGACTGATGTGAAGAATTAATTTACCATGCCTGCCATTTCCAGGACACTATTTCTGCTCAATTTATCCCAAAGGACTCCTCTACCCTTGTCTGCTTAGACATTTAAATAGCTTATTTGATCCCTTTCACTTGTTCCATTTTTAAAAGGAAATCACTTTTTGGGGTGGGGGTTTGGAAACAGCAATTATTTGTAAATGTATCTACTTAAAAATTGGACCCCTTCCTGCTTTTATTGCTTTGTGTCTGAATGGCTGTCTGATGGGCATGAAGCAGAATTAAGCTTCTTGGTCCCTCTACAGTCAGGACATTTCCCCTCCAGTTCTAAAAATGACAAGCCTTTCCTACGCTACTGAGTTTCAGTCCTCTTAATTAAAAAAAATACACTGCCTTGCTAATATTTCAATCCTTGTACAACCTGATATCTTTGCATCTCACTTCTGAGCTTTGTTTCAAAAAAGTTTGTCTCTGATTTTTCACTCAGCTATATTGTCTTGTTCATCAGCTGATGCTAGCTTTATTGAGATGTAGAATCGGCCATGTGGCACAGAAACATGTTCTTCAGCCCATCATGTGTGTTGCCACTTGGGGTGGGGGAACTATTAATCTCACTTCCCCGCACTTTATCCAAGATCCTGCACATTTTTCCCCTTTTTCATGTGTATTAGATTCCCCTTTTGAGTTGCTGTTGAATCTCTTTTCAGTGCCATTTCCCCAATTGAATTTCAGATCCTAATAATTCGCTGTAGAAGAAAACTTCTCATTTCCCCTTGCCAATTAACTCAAAGCTTCTGGTTCCTGGCCCAACTGTCAGCGGAAATAATTCTGTCCTTGTGAAATTGAGTAAATAATTTTGAACATGTTTGTTTAATGTCCTTTCCACCTTCTGTATTTCAAGGAGAGCACTTCCAGCTGCCCTAGTTTCTGCATGCAACTAAAGTTCCACATCCCTGAATTATATTGAATTTCTCTATTTTGAGGGGAAAGGTTAGGGTGCAAAACTACTAGGGCCATTAGGATTATAGATTCACATCCTTGTCCGTCAGTACTGATGTCTGTTCTCTTTCAGCTAGTTGGATCAGCCTCCTTGGGTACTTGATAATGAGATGTGGTTTGGAAACTGAAGATGTGTTGGCTGTTTGGACCCAATCTCACTATAAAATAAAAACAGTTTTGTGAATTTCCCCATTATTCTCTCCAATGGTTTCCTTCCAGCGTTGCTAAGATTCTGTTTCTATCTATGCGGGCTCTTATTTTACACCAAATTAATTGGAATGCCTTGTACCATGGGACTTGTGTACTAGGAGTTGGATTGAAATTGATTAAAGTCAATTAGCATTACAATTTTGTTACATGTTTGGGTGATTCAGTCTTTTCTCCCATATGGGAAAGGACAGTATTGTAAGGAATTTGGTCTGGAGTTCTGGTTTATGTAATACCAATGCCACTTTTTTGTATGTTTGTGACCTACATTCAGCAGAGCTTAACGTGTAATTTACCACAAGGAAGCAAATGACTTGGCAAGCACATCACTTTTGAACTTCATTAAGCAGGTATTGCTTGTCCAAATAAGAAGGAACCTCTTAAGCTAGGTTTAGGAGTTGCAAAATACTTTTGTATTTTAGGGTCCATTATTTAGGAAATACGGTTGAAGTCATGTACATATAAGTAAATACAGAGAATGGTGGATGCCTGGAATGTGCTGCCGGGGGAAGTTATGGAAGCAGATACAATAGCAACGTTTAAGAGGCATTTGGACAGAAATGTGAACTGAGACAATGGAAGAATATAGACCATGTGCAGGTAGATGTGCAATTTAAATTGGCATCATGGTTGGCACAGACATGGTGGGCTGAACAACCTGTTCCTGTGCTGTGCTGTACTGTTCTCTGTCCTACATTCATGTGAGTGGGTCAGAATGAACCCTGCTCCACTATCAATAATACCAAGGCCCCATGGCTTCGGTCGTCAAGGTACACTTTCCTTGTACGCTTTTGATATCTATTACATCAGTTCAACAATCAAACTATTAAAAATTAACTCAAACCTAATGTAATTAAATGTTCATGCTGACACAATTACTTACAAGAATGCGACTTGCATTTCTTTTTCTTGCAGCCATTGCTGTTCATTCAGATTGATGAGCTCACTGATCTTGAGCCACATCTAACCTGACAAAGTGTTAGTATGCAGATAGAAAATCTGCTCATGAGGAATTTAGTAGGTCATGCTCCACCAAGGGAATTTGTGCTGAGTGTAGCCAGGAAATTATTTGTGGAGCTTTGCAGTCAGTTTTGGACATCTGAATTTGTGCTAGAGACCCATGTGCAACTGCTAATAATTCCCAGCAGATTCCAATTCATTATGCTGCTCAAGAATGATGATCAACATATGTGCACTCTCTTGTGATGTGTCTGGGCCTCTCTCTTCCTTCTTCCCTATGGCACTGTGTATGTGTGTGGCTCTCCTTTTCTCTGATTCTTTTTGTGTTTGTCTGTCTGTCTCATAACGTTAATGCATCAAGTGCAATAAAATGGCACTTGCTATTACACCCTAACCTGATGCCCAGATTGTCCTTTGCCAGAACCACCCAGCTCCAGATCTTGGTGTAATCATAGATTAAAGAGCTGAATTGCAGAAGTGAGGAGAAGTGACTGCTGTGACATAAAGGCAGCATTTGATTAGGTGCAGGACATCAAGAAGCCCTGGTAAAACTGAAGTCAGTGGGGCACCAGAAGAAAATACTCCAAAGGTTAGAGTCATGCCTTGCACAAAAGAAGGTAGTTATGGTTGTAGGCTGTCTATCATCCCAGATCCAGGAGCTCCTCAGGATCCAACTACTTGATGAATGACTTTGTGCCATGACATCTGAAGTGGGAATATTCACTAATAATTGAACAATATTCAATTCTATCACAGCTTCATGGCAGATGAAGTTTTCCATGCCTTTCAGAAATGGGCTGATAAGTGGCAAGCAGTACTTGTGCCACAAAGTGGCAGGCAATGACTACATCCAGCAAGAACAAGTCTAACAATCGAGCCTCTATCAGAAAAGCAAAAAATTGCAGATGCTGGAAATCCTGAAATAAAAAAACAAAGTGCTGCAATTTCTCAACAGGGCAGGCAGCTTCTTTGGAGAGAGAAGCAGCGTTAATGTTTCAAGTTAATGATCTTTTGAAGAAAATAATGTTCTGATTGCCTCCTGTGGTTTGGGTGGATGCTAATGGAATGATTTGAAGTCAAAATCAATCCATTGCACCTTTTCACAACCTCAGATTCCAAAGGGATTCTTGAAGTGCAGCAGGAAGCTCCCTCAGTAGACATTCCTCCTCCAACCAACATGACAAAAGAAAAAGCTTCACTGGGAAATTGATGCAGAATGTTTGTTATGCAAGTTAATGGTGCAACGAGGCCATTCATAGTACATGAATGAAACAAATGCATATATTGATATATAAGTGAAGTACTCTACCCCCACCCTCCCTGTAAAATGAAGAAAATGTCTGTGGGAGTCTTAAACCCTCACTAATTTGTATAGAGCTTCAGATTGGATGAAAATGCTATTTTAAAAAAAAGTTTTGGTTGGCAGGTATTGAAGGTAGTATATCGCAGTCCAGCCACTGAGTTGCCATACTATGGGAACCTGCTTATGGGCTTCTATTTTATTCAATGCACCCATTCTCTTTCTTTTCTGTAATCCTTGAAGCATAACTCGTAATATCATGTAGAACCTTTGGGGGCCCAGTGATTCTCTTAAGTAATCCATCTATGTTTCTTTGCAGAATTAACACTAAATCCTCCAGAAGGAATTGTTGCAGGTAAGCAATGCCACATTATACAACTTCCAATAACTCCCTCTGTCTTTCATAGGTCCGCACATGATATCTGAAAATCGATTAACTATCAAGAAAAATGCATACCAGGCAGGGCTATGATTATACATTTATATTGTTGGTACATTGAACCAAATAGCACAATATTGGAAAATCCCTGCCGAAGCAATTTTTTGTTTAAATCATGGATCCTCCCTGGTATATAATCCTCATTGGTATATAAAATAATGTTAAAATTTAACAATGAGATTACTTGAATAACCCAATATTTTAATTTGGAAAACTTGTTAGAACTTTGGATAAACCATCTTTGAAACACTGAACACCATTAACTGAACAAAGAGAAAGCATGACTGGAGAACGTGAAAATTAGCATTAAATGAAATAATGAACTGACCAAGTTTCCTTTCTCTTGGAAAGAGATGTCATTAAACACCTCCCCCTGGTTCTATCTCCCTCTTTGTCTGGTTCCACTTGTTATCTACCAGCCAGCTTCTGTTCTATCCCCCTTTGGATTCAGAATTGGCTCGCCCGTAGAAGACAGAGGGTGGTGGTAGATGGAGCGTATTCTGCCTGGAGGTTGGTGACCAGTGGTGTCCTGCAGGGATCTGTTCTGGGACCCTTGCGCTTTGTGATTTTTATAAATGACTTGGATGAGGGTGTAGAAGGGTGGGTTGGTAAAAGTTTGCTGGTGACAGAAATGTTGGTGGTGTTGTGGATAGTGTAGAAGGTTGCTGTAGGTTACAACAGGACATTGATAGGATGCAGACCTGGGCTGAGAAGTGGCAGATGGAGTTCAACCCAGATAAGTGTGAAGTGATACACTTTGGGAGATAGAATTTAAAGGCAGAATACAAGGTTAATGGCAGAACTCTTAGCAATGTGGAGGAACAGAGGGATCTTGGGGTCCATGTCCATAGATCCCTCAAGGTTGCCGCGAAGGTTGATAGGGTTTTTAAGAAGGCGTATGGTATGTTGACCTTCATTAGTCAGGGTATTGAGTTCAAGAGCCGTGAGGTAATGTTGCAGCTCTATAAAACTCTGGTTAGCCCACACTTGGAGTATTGTGTTCAGTTCTGGTCACCTCATAGGAAGGATGTGGAAGCTTTAGAGAGGGTGCAGAGTAGATTTACCAGGATGCTGCCTGGATTGGAGAGCATGTCTTATGAGGATAGGTTGAGTGAGCTCGGGCTTTTCTCTTTGGAGAGAAGGAGGTGAGAGGTGACTTGATAGAGGTGTACAAGATGATAAGAGGCATAGATCGAATGGACAGTCAGAGACTTTTTCCCTGGGCAAAAATGGCTAACGTGAAGGGATGTAATTTTAAGATGATTCGAAGAAGGTATAGGGGGGATGTCAGAGGTAAGTTTTTTACACAGGTGTTGGGTGCGTGGAACGCACTGCTGGCAGAGGTTTTGGATGCGGATACATTAGGGACATTTAAGAGGCTCTAAGATAGCCACATGAATGATAGAAAAATGGAGGGCTATGTGGGAGGGAAGGGTTAGATAGATCTTAGAGCAGGATAAAATGTCGGCACAACATCGTGGGCTGAAGGGCCTGTACTGTGCTGTAATGTTCTATGTTCGTACTGCTTTATACTGGCAAGCTTTCCTCTGTCCTCTCAGTCCTGACTCAGGTCTCAACCAGAAATGTAAACTTACAACTCTTGTCTCTGCAGATGCTGCTTGAACCGCTGAGTTCTTTTTAGCATGTTGTTTGTTCTTCGTTAAAATTATTGAAGGGTTTGGAAAGGAACAGGTTCTTCCCTTTAGCCATTTCTGAACGATCTGTGAACCCATGAACACTACCTCATTATTCCTTTTTTTTTGCAATATTAATTTATTTTGTAATTTATAGTAATTTCATGTCTTTGCACTGTACTGCTGGAAAACAACAAATTTCATGACATGTAATTCATTGAAAATAAACCTGATTCAGAATGACAAATCGAAAACTGCTTCACGTATGTTGAATCTAAGTCAAAGGCCATAAATAAGTGACACCCTAATAGATCCAGTAAGAGAAACTGGAGAAATTTCCTTACTAACGCAATGGTTAGAATATGGAATGACATTTTATTTTAATTATTCATTTTTAGGATCTGGGCGTCACTGAAAATGCCAGCATTTATTGCCCATCCCTAGTTCCCCTTGCAAAGTGCTGATGAGCCACCACCATGAAATATTCCCACAGTGCTGTTAGGTAGGGAGTTTCAGTGTTTAGGCCAACAATTATGCTTCCTAGTCAGGGTGGTATGTTGCTCGGAGTGGAAGCTACAAGTAGTGGTGTTCCCTGGCTCCTGTTATTCTTCTCCTCCTTTGTTGGTAGAGGTCATCCATTTGGGAGGTGCTGTCAGAGTAGCTTGGGCAAGTAACTGCAGGTCATTTTGTGGATGGAACACACTGCAGCCACTGTGTGTCAGACAAGTGGAGAGCATTCCATCACACTCCCGACTTGTGTGAATGGGGGAAAGGCTTTGTAGTGTCAAGAGATGTGCCTCTTGCTGCAGGATACCCAGCCTTTGACCTGCTCGTTTAGTTGTGTTACTTATGTAACTGCTCCAGTCAAGCTTCTGATCAGTGGTGACTACCATGTAGAATAGCTAAGCTGCATAGGTACACTTAAGAAATCTTTTAAGGATCTTGTATACTTCAATTGGAGCACCTCTCAATTTTCTCTTTTTTTTTTCTGTTCATAGGTCCAATCAGCGAAGAGAATTTTTTTGAATGGGAGGCCTTAATCATGTAAGGTTAAAAATTTATAGTATGTTTTGCCCCCAACTCACTCGACTGATTTATGTAGATGTCCATTAGTGGTTTAAGCAGTATCTTGATAAGTATGCATGAACAATATGGAACCTTTTAGGAACTAATAGGCCTAGCAAGCAGTAGTACAAAGCCATTGTTGATCACAGGTCTACATTGTTTCATTTGTGGTTGGAGAGATCAATCTTATCACAAGCTGATTAATGTGATCTTAAATTTACTACTCAATTAATTCATTACCCTGGACATTTACCTTCTATTTTATTTTTGTTTATTAGCACACATGCACGTAGGTGATTGATGTGTTACTTCTGTTTTGTACAACAGTGTGGTCTACTCGGTGGAACATCTGTAACAAGTGTAATAAATCAATTTAGTGTATGTATGAGACACCTTGAATCTCAATCTGGAATGAATGGCTGCCTTAATTGAATTTGTGCGTACCCTAGGATAAACATTATTCCCTCATCTTTTGCTTGATTGACCTACGTGTATCAGGGAGAAACATGTCCCACAATTTAGCCAACATGAATTCATAATGGTGCTTTAAGGCTGATTAAACATTCATTGAAGGAATCTTCCAGTGGTAAACAAAGTGCTAGAAAATACTCAGCAGGCAGGCAGTACTTGTGAAGGGAGTAAAGTTAATGTTTCAGGTTAATGACGTGCATCAGGATTGGGAAAAGTTGAAGATAAAACAAGTGATGTCATCACCCATCTGAATGAGCTGTAAAGCAAAGGAGATGTCCATTTACCACCTCCCTTCCTGCTGTCTAGGGCTCCAAACACTGATGAAATAGCATTCATGTACACTTCTGTTTTAGTATACTGCAAACATTATTCATGATGAAGTTTCCTTTACAATGGAGAAACCCAAAGCATATTAAGTGACTGCTTTGCAGAACAACTCTGAGTCTGTGACCCTGAGCTTGCAGTTACCTATCATTTTTACATTTTTTTGTCCTCCTCCAACAAGCTTGACCTCCAACAATGTCTTTGCTCCTGAATGCTGTTCCACAAATAAGCATTTAATCAAATTTGAAGTGCCTAGGTTAAGTTATTTGCAGGGTAGAGTGGCAACCTTTAGCAATACAAACTACTTTTTTTTTCTCTCAACTAACTAAATGGGGTTTGTGCTGCTAAAAGCTCTCACTTTACTCAATAAATGATTTCATCTTTCCAAGAATTAACTGAATTAACTTTGAACTAAATTAATCTTAGATCTGTATTTAGTTAGAGAACAAATAATAATAATGAGCAAAGTTGGTATTTAGCAACTGGAACAATCCTTTACTATAAAAATGTATTTAAAATTGCGCTTATTAAGAAACATTGATTTTAGTTTAAAAATAATTGGTGTTGGAATTGCAATTTCTTCCTGTGTTGGTTTATTATTGTCACTTTTACCAAGGTACAGTGAAAAAACTTGTCTTGCATACCGATCATACAGGTCAATTCATTACACCGTGCAGTTACATTGAGTTAGTACAGAGTGCATTGATGTAGTACAAGTAAAAACAATAACAGTACAGAGTAAAGTGTCACAGCTACAGAGAAAGTGCAGTGCAATAAGGTGCAAGGTCACAACAAGGTAGATTGTGAGGTCAGAGTCCATCTCATCGTATAAGGGTCTTATCACAGTGGGGTAGAAGCTGTCCTTAAGTCTGGTGGTACGTCCCCTCAGGCTCCTGTATCTTCTACCCAATGGAAGAGGAGAGAAGAAAGAATGACCCAGGTGGGTGGGGTCTTTGATTATGCTGGCTGCTTCACCAAGGCACTGAGAGGTAAAGGCAGTCCAAGGAGGGGAGGCTGGTGTCTGTGATGCGCTGGGCTGTGTCCACAACTCTGCAGTTTCTTGCGGTCCTGGGCAAAGCAGTTGCCGTATACCAAGCCGTGATGCATCCAGATAGAATGCTTTCTATGGTGCATTGATAAAAGCTGGTGAGAGTCAAAGGGGACAAACTGAATTTCTTTAGCCTCCTGAGGAAGTAGAGGCACTGATGAGCTTTCTTGGCTGTGGCATCTATGTGATTTGACCAGGACAGGCTATTGGTGATGTTCACTCCCAGGAACTTGAAGCTCTCAACCCTCTTGACTTCAGCACCGTTGATGTATACGGGTGCATGTACACCGCCCCCTTTCCTGAAGTCAATGACCAGCTCTTTTGTTTTGTTGACATTGAGGGAAAGGTTGTTGTCGTGACACCATTCCACTAAGCTCTCTATCTCTTTCCTGTACTCCGACTCATCGCTGTTTGAGATACAGCTTAAAACGGTGATATCATCTGCAAACTTGTAGATGGAGTTAGAGCAGAATCTGGCCACACAGTCATGAGTGTATAGGGAGTGGAGTAGAGTAGAGGGCTGAGGATGCAGCCTTGTGGGGCAACAGTGTTGAGAATAATCGTGCCGGAGCTATTACTGCCTGTCCTCACTGATTGCGGTCTGTTGGTTAGAAAGTCAAGGATCCAGTTACAGAAGGAGGTGTTGAGTCCTAGGTCTCGGAGTTTGGTGAAAAGTTTGCTTGGAATTATAGTATTGAAGGCAGAGCTGTAGTCAATAAATAATAGTCTAACGTATGTGTCTTTACTGTCCAGATGCGCCAGAGCTGAGCGTAGGGCCAGGGAGATGGCATCTGCTGTAGACCTGTTTCGGCGATAGGCGAATTGCAGTGGGTTGAGATTGTCTGGGAAGCTGGAGTTGATGCGTGCCATGACCAGCCTCTCAAAACACTTCATGATGGTGGATGCCAGAGCCACTGGTTGGTAGTCATTGAGGCACGTTACCTTGCTTTTCTTCGGTACTGGGATGCTAGTGGTCTTCTTAAAACAGGTGGGAACCTTAGATTGAGTCGGTATAGCCTCTTGACATTCCTGATAGCTTTCCAAAGGTCATATCTCGATTTCTTGTGCAGGTCAGGATCACCATATTTATGTGTAGCAGTCCTCGACTTCATTAGGGAGTGGATCTCCTGGTTCATCCACGGTTTCCCGTTTGGGAACACCCGTATTGTCCTCTTTGGTACACAGTCTTCAACACACTTGCTGATAAAGTCTGTGATGGTGGTGACATACTCATCCAGGCTGACAGCTGAGTCTCTGAACATGGACCAATCCACTGTCTCAAAGTAGTCACATAGGAGCTCATCTGCTTCCTCAGACGGCACATCATGATGGGCTGAAGGGCCTGTATTGTGCTGTATTGTTCTATAGACCAGCACTGCATGACTTTCTGTACTGGATCCTCCCATTTCAGTTTCTGTTTGTATGCAGGGAGGAGGAGCACAGCCTGGTGGTCTGATTTCCCAAAGTGAGGACGAGGGGTGGCTCAGAAGGCATCTTTGATGGTTGTATAGCCGTGGTCAAGGGTGTTAGCACCCCTGGTGGAGTAGAAGATGTGCTGGTAGTATTTTGGTAACACACTCTTGAGGTTGGCCTAATTGAAGTCCCCTGTGATGATGAAGAGGGCGTCAGGGTATCCTGTCTCAAGGTTGTTGACCACGGAATATAGCTCTGAGTGCAGGCTTCATGTCCATCTGTGATGGGATGTAGACTGCCATCAGGATGGCTGAAGTGAACTCCCTTGGCAGGTAGTGTGTGTTAACAGCTACAATACATTTCAACTAAGTAAATGATACAATCTGCTCTGTCTGTCGTTTAATGGCAGTTTGATTGAAAAAATACAACTTCAAACACATACCTGTAGTAGGGGCCAAGTCGAAATTTTGTGCATCTGTATGTGTGAATGACAGCCAGGTTTTAAATCATCTTGTACTGCTTTGCCATACAACTAAGACCATGTGATGATGGTGTGCAATAGCTGTCCCACTCTAAGAATCCAGTAGCATGCATTGAACACTCTGAACTGGAGTGGACTCAAGACAACAATCCTGGGGACAGTGTAAGAAGACATTGTTCCTATGAAACTTTCTCTAAGCTTAAGGAACAACAATTCATCCTCTGACTGGGCACATTACAGCCTTCAGGACTCAACAGTGAATTCAGTAACTTGAGATAATTAGCATGTATTTTGCATTTCGAGCTCACTTTGTGTCCATTTTCTCCTAGTAATTTCTGATGTCATTTGTATTCACCTATTTACTCCTTTTATTATTTATTAGCCTTTGCTATCTCTGTTTCAACCTACTCCATCATCAGTCTCTATTGTCCTGCACTCTAGTGAAGATCCTTTTTATTCTTTCCAGGACCTCTCCATTTCCTCTGCTACTTAAAACTTCTAATGTTTCCCACTATGATGAAAGTTCTTTGATCTCACTGCAGTCTGAGTGTCTGAAATTTGTGTTTTATTTCAAATTTCCAGCAACTGCGGTGTTTGCCTTTTTGTAACTTTCAGTAGAGCTGTTTGAGGAAAAAAACATGAGGCTACCTCTGACATTTTGTGCTGGAAGTTAGTTCACTGGTCATTGGTCCTGAGTTTCTTAAGGGATTGCTGTTGCCTGCAGTTATCATTCACAACCCACTCTTGTCCTTGAGTGAGACCCCTGGCATGAGCTTTTGAACAGATTGATCTTAATGGTGTATTCCCTTGCTAACTGTCTCATAAAAATGCTTTGACAGCTGCAGAAGACATGGAGCAAGATTGAACTACTGTATTTAAAAAAAAGACTTGAAATTGTGCCCACATTCAACAGTGGTTACAAATTAGACATTAAATGTTTTCTTAAAAAAAACTTCTAAAGAAAAAACTTCTTTAAGAAAATCATAAACAAACATTTACCCACATTTTTAAATTAAATCAATTAAATCTAATGTTAATCATTCCTCAATTAACATCACTAAATCAGGATTAAAAGGTTATCTCATGGTTGTTTTTATGAACCTGTTATGACAAATTGTGTTTAAGATGAGAGGGGACCTGAGGGGGGGCAAGTTTTACCAAGCATGATGGATATATGGAATGAGCTACCAGAGGAACTGGTAGAGGCGGATATAATTATGATGATTAAAATTAAAACAAAATATTTGGAAAGGTACATGGATAGGAAAGGTTTAGAGGGATATGGGCCAAATGCATGCAAATGGGACTAGCTCGGGTAAGCACCTTTGCATGGATGAGTTGGGCTGAAGGGCCTGTGTCCTTGCTGTATAACTAACTTTAAATTGCCATGATACATCCTGAAAGAGGTGTTACAAAAGCAAGTCGTTTTGTTTTATTCATACACAATTTTAGTATACTGGATAGAACAAAAATAATGGTTTCTATATTGCCATTTGATATGACTGGCAGACAGTTTTATCTATTTGCAAATTTTGTTATAGTTAATAGAGAAAAGTGCATATTGTATGTGTTCTATAATTAATGAAGGAAAGTTCATACTATATGTGGTTTAACAAATGAGTTTGCAGTTTGGTAATGGTGCCAGCTTTAGCAAGCTTGTCCATATGCGAAAGAACACATTGGAAATCCACCAGAGCTATGAGCAAAACCAATTTCCTAACCAGTGAAGTGGCCATGGTATGGTTCTAATGAGTAGAAAATTAGTTAGCTGAACCGTGGTTGCCAATCTTTATGCAATGTCGTTTAATTAAATAATAGTGGAATAAATAAACGTGCACCTTGTATGAAATAAGTTAGACTTGTAAAACATGTTTTCTCGGAAGTTCGGCAATGTATGGAACTATATGTAGTATGTTTTTAGAGCTTCAGCTGCTGAATGATTGAAGAACATTAGACTTGTATTTGAGTTTTATTTGGGTGTAGAATTCTGAATGAACAGAGTAATGAGAATTCCTGTGAGAACATGCCTTTAGTAACCTGTCAAGTTATTATTTTGGTACAACTTAACATAAGAACAAAAAGTTGGATTAGATTGTGTGACCTTTAAGCCTGCCCTGCCATTCAGTTAATATCATGATTGATCCTGTTCCTCATGAACTTAAACCCACCTGATTACCACTTCCTCTTATTATTCAATAGCAGTACAGAGCAAGGCTATTTGACCTCTAGAGTTTATGCCCCTTCTTTGCAAAAGCAATGTAGCTGGTTTCACCAGGTTTTCAGGTTTTTCCTTTTTAAAGTCCTGATCTAATGACCTTTTTTGAAAGCCACAATTGAAAATGTACCTTCCATCCTGTCAGTGCATTCCAGGTGCTCCCTCCCCAGATTCTATTACTCACCTACAAACTAGGGACAATTTGCCTTCCAACCCACACCCTTGGGATGAACATAGAACAGTACAACACAGGAACAGGCTCGTGGGAAGAAACCAGAGCACCTGGACAAATTCCATCCACTCACTGGAACAGTATGCAAACTCCACATAAAAAGCACCAGAGATCAGGATTGAACCAGTATTTCTGGAGCTGTGAGACAGTAGCTGTACTAATTGTGCTTCCTCCAAACTCCTTAATTATAAAGCTATGTTTAAGGTCTTGACATTTTGTTGAAGTAGCATATGAGAGGAGAGAGAGAGAGAATCAGACCCCAAGGCCCAGAGTGATCTCTCCAGTGGCTGTAAGAAGTTATTCTTGATATCGTGGTCAATATTTATTTAAAAAAAAGATTATCCACTCATCATCATGTTGCTGTTTCGGGAATCTTCCTTTTGAACATTGGTTGTAAATCACTTTGGAGTGACCTGAGCCTATATTTAAAAATATAAAAATGCAAATCTTTTTCCTTATTTGATCAGAAGCTGGCTCCACTTCCATTTTGAACCATCCTTAAGAGGGCAATAGTTTCATTTGCCTGCTCAGGTTGTTATATATGGTGCTGAAACAAGTTATAAACCATATCTCACCTTCAAGTTAGACTCCACAGAGCAGATGGGATCAGTGCAAATAAGTGCGACCAAAGGCAGTGGTTTAGTTTGTTAGAAATTGTTCTGCAAATCCCTGTATTGTATGCTTGCAGATGGAATGAATTGGATTAGATAGACTTAGTGATTTATTGTACTTGCCCCAAGGGCGCAAAATTTCTCTAATCATTTATTTCTATTCTTCATAAAATGGAATTGATGGTCACTTGACACCTCAGAGCATTGTGGCAATTTTTTTGCAAGTAGTATGGGCAGACACTTTTGGATGAGAAGTTGTGGCAACACAATCTGGCTAAGTCAGACATTCTGATCTTGGTTATTACAAAACTTCAATACACTTTTTGCCCCCCCAGTAAATCCCATTGGCCCTACCTTCATATTTCATTTTAAACTAACATTTCCTTGTTCACTTGCTGTACTTCAGATTAATTTACAATAATTTCCAAAAATATCTCATCTCATTCCTTTCTTGTGGAAATTCAGGGAGGGTACCAGAAGATTGGAAAACAGTCAATGTGATTCCCTTGTTCAAAAAGGGAGGAAGACAGAAGGTGGGAAACTGTAGGCCAGTTTAATGTCTATTGTTGTTGAGATGCTAGAGTCAGTAATCAGAGGGAATAGCTAATATAATCAACCTGGTCAATATGGTTTTATGAAAGATAGATCATGTTTGACATATTTGCTTCCAATTCTTTTAAGATATGACAGGGAGAGTTGACAGAAGGGAACGTGTAGAAGAAGTGTATTTTGATTTCCAAAAGACATTTGACAAGGTGGCACATATGAGGCTGGTGCATAAATTAAGAGCCCAAGGTATTGGAGGAAGTATGTATATGTTAGCATGGATTGAAAACTGAACTGCCACATAGAAAACAGTTGCAATAAATGGGTCTTTTTCAAGCTAGAGGGGTGTAACTAGTGGACTACCCTGGGGATCAGTTCTTAGCCTTCAATTGTTTACGATTTACATTATTGACCTGGAGGAGGGAATGAAATGTAAGAACATAGAACAGTAAGCACAGAACAGGCCCTTTGGCCCATAGTGTTGTGCCAACATAGCTAATCCCTCCTACCCACAGAATGCCCATATCCCTCTATTTTCCTCTCATTCATGTGGCCATCCAAGCCCCCCTTAAAAGCCCCCAATGAATTTGCCTTGGTTTCCAAGTTTGCTGCTGGTATGATATGAAAATAGGTGGAAGGGCATGTTGTGATGAAGACACTGATTTATGCAATGGGATATAGATAATTTGAGTGATTGGACAAATAGAGTTTAATGTGGGGGAGTGAGGGGTGCTGCACTTCAGTAAGAGAAATCAAAAGGAGGGTTATTAGTTAAGTGGAGAGAGACTGCAAATGAGTAAAGTTCAGAGGGATCTAGGTGCTCAAGTACGGGAATCACAAAAAGGCAAGTCCAGCAAGTAATTAAGAAGACAAATGGCATTTTGGTCTTTATTGTGAAGGGTTTGGATTTTAAGAAGAGGTAAATTTTGTTACAGATGTACAGGGTGTTGGTGAGGGTACACCTGGAATACTGTGCACAGTTTTGGTCCCCTTTCTGTTTAAAAAAAAGATAGTAGCATTGAAGGCAATCTAAAGCAGATTCACCAGGCAAATTTCTGGGATGAGAGAGTTGTCATGTCAAGAGAGGCTAGACAGTTTGGGCCTGTATTCCTTGGAGTTTAGAAGAATAAGAGGTGACCTTATTCAAAGATATAAGATCCTACAGGGCTTGACAGGGTAAATGTTGAGATATTTCCACTAGTGGTAGAGTCACGGACAAGGGGTATAAAGAAAGGGGTCGGTCATTTAAAAAGAAAACTGTGATGCATAGAAACTTCTCCTCTCAGAGGGTAGTGAATCTCTAGAATTCTCTTTCCCACCTGCCCCTCTTCACCCCCCTGGCCAGGCCATAAGGTATATTTAAGGTGGGTTCAGATGAATATTTGAAAGATCGAGGAATTAATGGTTATGGGCAACTTGAGGCCAGTATAGATCAGCCATGACCATATTGAATGGTAGGGCACACTTGAGGACTTGGTGGCCTACTATGTTCTTGTACCCTTGAAAAAGGGAAGGAGGTACTTGCATATAATGCTGCAATTTCACATGCAAAAAGTGAATTGAACTTGTGGAATTCCCCAGTTACTTGGCTCCTATTTGAGACTCTGGCTGATTTGATAACTCCCAACTCTGTTAATACAAACATAAAAGAGAGGGGTTAAGGTGGATTTGAGTATGTAATTATCCATTTTACAGCCTTGTGAAAGGCTGTTTGCCTGATTCTATGAATTTAGCTTCCTTGTGTTTAGTTAGACAAATATCTAAACTTCCTGGTGTGATCCCAGGTTCTGATTTGAAACATTCTTAGTTAGTATTCAAATTGTTTTTGGCTACTTTGAGTGTCTCAGACTCAGTCCACTGCTCAAATATTACATCAGGCTTGGCTTTTTAGTGCAGCTATTATGTATTGGATTTGTTGTACTGTCTGCCACTATATGGAGCTTTGAGTTAGCTGATGGGTATTGATATTTGTATAAAATGGTGGTGCTGGTGGGGGATATGCACAAGAGAAGGAGATGAAGAAGCTAACAGGAAAATGAATAAAGATATAGAATTGGATATCCATTAATGGGCTGAATCTTTCTGGCTTCAGCTGGGAGCTACCTAACCTCCTGAGTGTTTCTAACATTTTTTTATTTTAGATTTACAGCAACTGCAGATTTTTAAAAAACGTTCATTTACAAGTGTCATAATTTGCCAATTATTTATCTTCTTTTAAATGCTATAATGGCAATTATGTCCACACAAACGACTTTCGACTCTCCTTTCATCTCACTGTTGTAGCAGAGTCTTGGAAGTATCACCTTTTTCCTTTCTTCCTAGTGAATTATTTGGTTTTTTTCTTAAACGATGTGGAGGATGGTGACATCAGTGCAGGATATTCTGATATGCTAGGCCATTATGACATCAAGGAGGAGATGATGTTGGGTCTCTTGAAGAGTATCAATTTGGATAAATTCCTGGGTTCTGATGGAATCTATCCCCAGATTATTGAGAGAGGCAAGAGAGGAGATTTGTGGGTTTGACAAAGATCTTTGTATCGTCTAGCCACAGGCGAGGTCCTGGAGAACTGAAGTGCAGCCAATGTTGTTCTTTTGTCTAAGTAGGGAAATTGGGATAATCCAGGAAATTATAGGCTGGTGAGTCTCACATCAGTGATAGGGAAGTTATTGGAGAGGATTCTTAGGGATAGGATTTACTCACATTTGGAAGAACATTGGCTAATTAGGGGCAGTCGGGATGACTTTGTGTGGGGCAGGTTATGTCCTACAAACTTGATTGACTTTTTTGAGGAGACGACCAAGGTGATTGATGAGGGTACGGCAGTGGATGTTGTCTACGTGGACTTCAGTAAGGTGTTTCACGAGGTCCCTCATGGTAGGTTGATCAGGAATATTAAGGTGCATGGGATGCATGGTGACTTGGTAGTTTGGATTCAGAGTTGGTTTATCCATGGAAGACAGAGGGGAGTGGTGGAAGATTGTTATTCTGGCTGGAGGTCTGTGACCAGTGGTGTTTCACAGGTATCAGTGCCGGGACCTCTGTTGGTGATTACAGGAAGTCCCCAGATTAAGAACAAGTTCCGTTTTTGAGTCTGTTTGTAATTTGAATTTGTATGTAAGTCAGTACAGTATTTATAATTGTTATTTATTCAAGTTAAACGGACCCATTTCAACGGTTTTCATTATGTTTCTTTTTTTATTCCGTGTGGGATGCAGTGAGTTAAGGTTCAGTGGGTCGCGGGTGATGTTAACCAAACGCTGAGCAGTTATTAGCATTTCTTTACTTGGGAGTACCTGGCGTGAATCCTTGTCGTCCACGGGTGTTCTCCCCAGGATGAATTGCTTTATAGCTCAGTATAGGGAGGCTACTTGTGAGGGCTGGTGCCGGACAGGCTGTGTCAAGCAGTGCGGTCATTCAGCATTGAATTTGGGCCATCACTGGGGACTGGGAGCATCTGCTTCACATGTTAATGTGCTAGGAGATATCTTTATGGTAACAACACAACATTGATTGCTGGCCAGTGAGCTTGCACCATAAAGAAATCTCTGGGCTGGGGAAAGCTGAGCAGCAACTTCCATGATATCTCAGTAGAGTGCACTGTGGAAACAGCGAACTGAAGCCCACGCCCCCTCTCCTCACCGCCCGGCCCGGTGCTTCCTTCTGTACTCGGGCAGAAATCTTTCGTTCGGTGAGTCCAATGCTGACAAAATATCAAACAGTATGCCGGTGGTTTGACAACATTCCTCAAAAATAAAACGATTACATAATGTCTAGATCCAGTGTTCACTGCCTCTGTTCTAAGACACGGTCGGATGTTCAGAAAGCATCTAGCTCAAATCATTGTGCAAGCGAATTGATTCTTCTACAATGTTTTATGAATGAACATTAAAATTCTTCACAATCAGATGCGAATATGGACAACCATTGCATTAAACCATACATGTAAATATTTACAGTTCGTCCCGTACTAACGAACTGCCCGTTCGTTAGTATGAACCATTGTGTGTAACTCGATTTTTTTTTTAAATAATAGGCTTTACGGAGGTCGGTTCGTAAGTACGGGTGTTTGTAAGTCGGGCGTTCGTAACCCGGGAACTTCCTGTATTTGTAAATGACTTAGATGAAAATGTAGATAGGTTGGTTAGTAAGTTTGCAGACAACACAAAGATTGGTGGAGTTGCAGACAGTGAAGAAGGTCGTCAAAGGATACAGCAGGATATAGATCAGTTACAGTTATGGGTGGAGAAGTGGCAGATGGAGTTTAATCCAGGCAAGTGTGAAGTGTTGTACTTTGGGAGGTCAAATGTAAGGGGAAAGTATACAGTTAATGGCAGAAAACTGAGTAGCATTGATGTACAGAAGGATCTTGGGGTCCAAGTCCAAACCACCTAGAAAGTGGCAACACAAGTAGATAGAATGGTAAAGGAGGTGTACGGTATGCTTGCCTTCATCGGTAAGCCCATAGAGTATAAGAGTCAGGAAGTCATGTTGCAGTTGTATAAAACCGTGGTTAGGCCGGACTTGCAGTATTGCGTGCTGTTTTGGTTGCCCCATTACAGGAAGTATGTGGAGGCTTTGGAGAGGGTTCAGAAGAGATTTTCCAGGATACTGCCTGGATTAGCTGTAAGGAGATGTTGGACAAACTTGAGAAAACAAACTTTTGTTTTCTCTGGAGCATCGGAGGCTGAGGTGAGACCTGATAGAAGTTTATAAAATTATGAGAGGAGTAGATAAAGTAGATGGCCAGAGTCTTGTCCCCAACGTAGAAATGTTAAGTACTAGAGAACATGCATTTAAGGTGAGAGGGGGAAAGTTTAAATCAGATGTGCGGGGCAAGTTTTTTCTTTACACAGAGAGTGGTTGGTGCATAGAACACACTGCCAGGGCAGTAGTGGAAGCAGATACGATAGTGGTGTTCAAGAAGCTTTTAGATGGGCACATGAATATGCAGAGAATGGAGGGATATGGATCGTTTGAAGGCAGAAGGGATTAGTTTAACTTGGCTTCATGATTGGCATGAAGGGCTTGTTCCTGTGTTGTACTGTTCTATGTAAATTCTCCTGTGTTGTTTGCTGCAACTACTAATTGTTTATAAACCTTGTATAACTGATCAACTTTTTATTCTTTTTTTACCCTCTTGAAATGAACCCCAGTGGTTTGTTTGCTGTTTTCTTGGCTTTATTAACCCATGTCACTACTTTTAATGATTTGAATGCCCCTTGATCCCTTTGCTCTTCTGACCAGGCTTAGCTCTTGCTGGGTTGAGTAATGCATGTGATTGATTGAACCATATCTAGATAGCATTGCTGAATAGGCCTAATGATCTTTTTATGATCTTGCATGCTTTAATGTATTTTGGGGTGAAAATACTGAAAAAGTACCTTTCCTATCCCATTCATAACATCCCAAATGTTTTACCATCAAAGAATTACTTTTGAAATATCATCACAATTGTAATGCAGGAAAGCCACCTCCCACTTTGTGCACAGTAAGCTCCCACAACCAATGTACCCAAATAATATTTTAGAAATGTTGATTTGTGGAATACATTGGCCAGGGCACTGGGGAGAACCCTCCTGCTCTTCAAATTGGCACTGTGGAATATTTTGCCTCTGATCTGAGAGAACAACAACTCTGACGGTGTAGTACTCCCTCAGTACATAACAAGACTGTCAGCCTTGGTAATGTATTCAAGTCAGTGGAGTGGAACTTGAACCTAGAACATTCTGATTTGGGAAGAGATACAACAGTTAATGATTATTGAGCAGTTCCAAACCTGTTGCCATCACACATCATTGGAGTTGGAATCCTATGGTGAGCCTCCACTGGTCGGGTCAGAACTTCTGGCAGTGAATGTGCAATGAATTTTTTTTCTTGAAAAGAATTCTGTTTGTTGATTTTCTATGCACAAAAAAAATCGTAATCATTTGAACAGTAGAGAACTGCTTTCAACTGGTCTTGAAATTAGAGCTTTTAACTGTTTTTCTGTTGTCTGCAATTGGAGTAAAGGGGTATCTGAAATGACTGAGTGGAAAGAAATGCAGTTAATGAGGGAGTGTGCTTGATTCTTAAACAAAAATGGATTTCAAAGGCTCTGGTTAGGCTTGTTAAAGCCAAGGTTGGCTTTTAAAGTGAACTTTATTTACAGAGATAGTAACTTGAGATGTTTGAAGTATGTGTCTTTGTATGAGTGGGAAGGCATTCCTGTAACAGATGAACTCTGATCAGACCCCATTTAGAGTACTATGTTCATTTCTGGATACTGTACCTGAGAAAGGATGTGTCGGCCTTGGAGGAGATTCAGTTTAGATTAACCAGAATTACTCTAAAGCCTAAAGGTTAAATTATGAAAGCACTTTGCCTGAATGGTCTGATTAGGATGTTTTGCATGATTAAAGGATTTGGCAGGGTTGACGGAAACTATTTTGTCTTGTGGGTGAGTCCAGAATAAGGGAGCATAACCATAAAGTAGAGCTGGCTACTCTGGTGATGGCTGGAAACATCTTCACACAAAAGGAATGGAAAACTTGAACTTTTTTCCAAAAATTCAGTTGCTACTGGGGGTGCATTGTACAATTCCATAAGTGAAAGTAAAAGGTATTAAGGATCATGAAGACTAGTGGATGAGATTGAGGTACAGACGGCCATGATTTAATTGAGGGGCTAAAGGAGCTGAATGACCTACAGTCACTATCGGCATGTTTGAGTGGAAATGATGTGTCACTAAATATAGGTCAGTGCAAATGCACAGATTTTTATCAATTGTTCACATTATAAATAAATGGTGGAACAGGTTTGAAAGAATAAATGCCCTATTCTTGATTCTGTGGAGTGCAGGGATATAATGAATGGCATGCATGCATTCAACTGCATTTGTATGTGTCCATGTGGACTAGCTGGGAAGCATTTGCATGCTTCACTTAATCAAGTGGCAGATGTTTGCTTATCAATTGATCGCTTGTCCTGGCAATCATTCTGAAGACAAAAGTTCAAATTATGTTTTATAGAGACCTTATTAATAATCCTTCTGACAGAAGCTAAAAGCACTGCTGCTGTTCTAGGAAACTATGGGACAATGTTGCATTGATCTGATGCAAGCTAATGTCAAACCACAAAACCAGATCTTCTGCCTTTTATTCTTATTATTTTACCATGTTCCCAGGAACTAGTCATCTACATCCAAAATTTCAAAATAAATGACTACAGAAGTTCGGTGCATTGGATTCTGTAAAGTCCCAGCAGGTTGGAAAACTGTATATGTATTGCCCTGCTTGAAGAACGGAGGGAGATTAAAGACAAGAAATTGTAGGCCAGTTAGCCTGATCTTTCATTGGGAAAATGCTGGAATCCATTATTAAGGAAGTAGTGACCAAGAATTTGGAGATGGTTTTAAAAAAAACCCATCACAATTAAAGTTAATTAAAATCGTGAAGAAACTTAATAATTTAAAATGTTAAACTAAAAATAATTAAAAAGTAAAATTTGCTTCCCTTTTGCATCCTAATCTAGGATACTATTGAAATCAATGGCAGGGTGGGGTGGGGGGGGTGCTCTGATGCTGTGCCAAGCCTTGCTGTTGCAGGATCTTAGAAGTAATTTTGGGCTGTCTAGTTGTGAAACGTTGTGATGATTTGTGCCTTCAAATCTCTCAAGTCCTGGACTTGCAGAGCGCAGTCCATAACTGAAAGGTCAACAGGCTATGATGTAAGCTGTTTCTCTCTCCACAGATACTGCCCGACTTGCGGAGCATTTCCAGCATTATCTGTAATATTTCAATACAGATTATCTAGTAACGATCAAATTATTGTTCTTGTGATGTCACTGTGGGCAAAGTAGTTCATCTCTTTCCTATGGTAAATCAGTGACTACGTTTCAAAGATTCTTCAGCAAAAAACAAAATGCCGTCACTCTAGATGAAAGGTCTCAACCTGAAATGTCGACTGTCCATTTCCCTCCACAGGTGCTGCTCGAACCATTGAGTTCCTACAGCATTTTGATTTTTGCTCCAGATTCCAACATCTGTAGTCTCTTGTCTTCAAAAATACTTCATTGGGTGTAAATTGCTTGGGCATGGCTGTGAAGGGTGCTTCAGAAACGCAGGTCTTTTAGACCATCATGGGAATCAATTTCACACTGTTATGATCAAACAAAACTTGAGATAAATAAGTTGATAATCTGCTTCTGATGACGTTTAAGGAATAAATACGTACCAGGCAGAAAATTCACACAATGCCCTCCGAAAAGTATTGTGCTATCTTTGCCTCTCATCTTTTGGGAGAATATTAATCTTGATTTAACATCTCACAAAAAATGCCTCTCCAACAGTGCACTTTGAAATTCCATTGAGAATGCTGCTCCAAACTAATATTGGGAATCATGAGCATTAGAGTGGTGGTTCCATTTCTGAGACTCACTCGTGGACAACGTGTGTTGAATGTGGATACACAGTCCTGTAATGGCCCCCACAGTGGAACACCTAGGTGGTTCTCTCTGTTTAGTTAGAAGAAGAATGGTAAAAGTATAAAATTTGCCATTGGGCGAGCAAGAAATACAACCACTTGGGAAGACAATGCAATTTTGTTCGACACTTTATAGAAATTTTGTGATGATGGAGAGGTTGCATAAAAGATTGACAAATATCATAACTGTAAAGATATACTTACCAAGAAAGGGTGAACCTTCATTTGAAAGCTGAGAGGTAATGTAATAGATATCTTTAAAATATCAAAACATTGAGAGCATGGAGAAAGTTTCTAGTTGTGGAAAAGAACAAAACCAGACTGAGATTCAGCAAGAAATAAAATAAGGAAATTAAAAAGAATTTCTTTATCCAGAAAGTGATGAGAGTATGTAAATCATTTGTTTGAAATAATTAGTATAGATACATTTAAGAGGAGGCTAGATATGCAGGGGGGAGTTGTGCTAATAGTTGAAGTATGGGGTTAAGTTTGTGGAGCATAAATACCAGCTTGGAGTATTTGGGTCAAATGTATTTGTGCTGTACATTCTATGAAATGAAAATCTCCCTGGCGTTGAGTTTTTTTTTAAAGCTAGTATGTCAATGCATGCTATTGTTGGTATTGGCAGCACTTTGCTAACACTCTGTGTTCAAAATGACAAAAACATAAAATGTTATCCTCCATAACTACATAGTATTTTACTGGTATTTTGAATGAACGACAGTGATACACTTGTGCTGCGATTGCGCATTGCTGTTAGTCCTGTTAAGTAAAAGACTTGTGTCCTTCATCTATCCTATGCATTGCCTCTCAGTTCACATATAGGTGATTTAATTTGTTAACTTGGCTTATTATCAACACATGTACCGAGGTACAGCGAAAAACTTTGTTTTGCATGCCATCCATACAGATCATTTCATCACGTTGGTACATTTGAGGTAGTACAAGAGAAAAGCAACAACAGAATGCAGAATATAGAATTACAGTTTGGGTTTTCAAAGTACTCTCATGGTCTCTTCTGCAAGTCCACTATTCTACTTTAAAGTCATTGGTCTGGAGACAGTTCAATTATTATAGTTATTAAAGTAACTCCAGGTTCAGAGCTGGATCAAAATCAAGCTGGAAGAGGGTTGGAGGCCATGGACGTTATTAATACAATTCATGAATGGCAATTTCAAATGAAAAAGGAAGAGGACCATGTTCCCCTTAAAACAGGAGTGAGAGATTATATAGGTCCTTAAATTGAATAAGCCTGATGGATGGGGTTACTCTTTTTACTTTCTGCTCTTATGATCTAATGAGCCGCAAGGAGGCTAAACATGATCTTGTTCTATTAAATTGTTATACCATTGTAGTCGAATTCCAGTAGCTTTAAATAAGGGTGGGAAAGTAGGAATGGATATGATCCCTATGAATGATTCATGTGCCATAAATCTGACTGCCTATTTGTTCAATAGGGGCCCTGAGGACACATGTTTTGAAGGTGGTGTGTTTCCAGCTATACTAAGTTTCCCACATGATTACCCACTGAGTCCACCAAAGATGCGTTTCACAGGAGAAATGTTTCACCCAAATGGTAAGCAATCATTTTTTTATGGTCCTGCTGGCTTCTGTTTATTATCAGGAAGAGTTTGCTGAACTCTTTCTTGTCTAAGCTGGAATCTTACAATGGGATGTTTTAATAAATTGGAATATTCATGTATGCTGTGCATTTTTCAAAGAGGCTGCCTTTTATATTTGATCATTGATTTATTGCTACAGTTTACCCAGATGGAAGAGTTTGCATCTCAATTCTACATGCACCGGGTGATGATCCCATGGGATATGAGAGCAGTGCAGAGCGATGGAGTCCTGTTCAGAGTGTTGAGAAGATTCTCCTCTCTGTTGTCAGCATGCTGGCAGGTAAAACTCAAGTGGGCTCTGCCTTTGAACATGATCGAAGAGGGCACCTCTTATTGTTTCTCGATATTTTGCACCATTTTGAGTTTATAAAATTCTTTTCTCCTCAGATTTCATTCTTTCTCCTTCATGTCTGGCACATGTTTGGCTGTCCCTTGCTATCCTTCTGTCCTTGGAAACTGCCAGCCATCTCCATCCTCCCTTTCCTCTCCCAAATCCTTGAATATGTGGTACTTCCAAGTTTTCACCCTACACTTGAAATTTCTGTTTGAATCCCTCCAATTAGATTTCTTCCTCTCCCACGTTATGAAAACAAATTTAATCAAAGTCACTAATAACATCTTATGTGGCATGGGTTATCTATTGATCATGCAGGTAAGTGGACTTGAATGACAAGGTTGTCTATAAACGCCCAGCACTAAATGGTCAATAATCTCCCCCAACTAAATATTGGGAAGCTACAGTTGTCAACGTGAGTCTTTGTCATAAATTCCATAGCGTAGCTACCTCCATGCCTCTCCTGGCAACTGTTTAGAAGTGAACAAGATTCTTCACATTCTTAGTTATATTTGACTCTGAAATGAACTTTGGACCACATATCTGTACTATCGCTAAGACCATCTTTTCCACCTCTAACATTGCCTGACTCTCAACTGCCTTGGGTTGTTTGTGGTTGAAACCCTTATCCTTTGTTACCCCAGCACTATCTCCCAACTGGCCTCCCTTCTTCTATTGACAGTCCAAAACTCTGCTACCCGTATCTTAACTTGACCAATTGCTGTTCAACCATTGCCCCCATTGCTTTCTAACCTTCATCGATTGTTGTTAAGTGGGGTGCTGATTTTAAAGTTCTCACCTTTTTTATCTTTAAAATTTTCCATGGTCTTGCCACTCCTTATCTCCTGCATTCTCCTCCAACTGTCCAAGATATTGGCACTCCAATTCTAGCCTTGTGATCAATCCTGAATGTAACTGTTTCACTGTTGACATCTGTGCCTTCAGTTGTTAAGGTCTTAAACTCTGGATTACCTTCCCTAAACTTCTTTAATTCTGTACCCATTTTCTACTTTTAAGATGGTCTAAAACCCCATTTCTTTGTTGAAATATCTGTCACTTACCCAAATATCTCCTGGTTAATTTGTTGATTGGCAGTGCACCTGTGAAGCACCTTGGGACTTCTTTTGCTCCTTTAAAGTTGCTACATGTAAAGTGTGGAATTTACAATCTCAATCCTTAATCTGGGCTCTATATTAGATCCAGTTGCCTTATTTTTCAGCAGCATAAACTCTCTGTCTAGTGTTGAACTTCTTCACTGAACAGGGGTCAAGAAAACAATGCATTCCCAATGCTTGTTTTATGCCTGCTTTGTAAGTCAGAAACAATTTCCATTTAGGATGGAGAAAGGACATCAATGTACTCAATGTCATTTATCCCCTCACGTCAAAATTATTGCAAAACATATTTCTACCACCTTTCTACCACCTTTAAAGGATTAAAAAAATATTCTTCCTCATATTCTTTTCACAATTAATTTGAATCTGCATTTTGGGGGTAATTCTCCTTTCACTGGAATTGGTTTCTCCTTGTAGACAGACTAATTGTTTGATTTCAATTAATCGTTTTAATTGTACGTTTTAATTCATTTGCTGTTTTTGTAACCCAAAGATCCAAAACATCTGATGTTGAAAAGTGAACTAATAGACAAATCTTTATGATATCACCATCTGTTGCTTGAAGGTCTACAATTACAGGTGACCCCTTTATTATGGCCGTTTGGGTTATGGAAATTCGCCCTTACAGAATTCACAAATCACCAAAAATTTAAGGTGCAAAATATAATTCACTTTCATGGAATTAACATGGGGGTGGGGGGTAGTAAATAAATCAACACTTTTTTTCAACTTGTGTTTCTTGACGCACGTGCAGATGACTATTGTTATGGAAGATCGCGATATGGACCATTTTCTAGGAACGCAACTCCCCCATAATGCGGGGTTGCCTGACAAGAAATAATGAAAGGCTTGTGAACAAAATGTGCACTGCACACACTTCCTGCTCACAAATGAGTGGATTGGAACTCCTCTGAGGCCTGTTAGATAATTTAGATGTAGCAAGATTCTAAGACTGCTAGTGTGAAATATTGATAAAAAAGAATTGGGAAGAAGGATTGAAACAAAGGATATTGGATCAAAATAAGAACTGAGGTGAAAGTAAAGCTGGGAATGACACCTGACCGTATTATAGATCAATAAATGGAGGTTGTGTGCCAATTGAAAATAAGTATGGAAAATGAGTGGGGAAGAATAAAATAATTGAGTTAAAATTGAGATGAAGAGTGGAAAAATTAGGAGAAATCATGACTGCAATGATTAGTAAGTGAGCTCCAGTTGCATCACCTTGAAGCAAAGACATGGGTGCATTTGACACAGAAGTTACTTGCTATGTGGTGTTAATTTTTTTCTCCATTTGATTGTGTTCCTTTGTTTTACATTCCCATTTCATGCTTTTAAAATATTCCCAAATGTATTCAACAGGAGTATGAAAGAAAGACCACCATAACCTGTCTATGTGAGCAACCTGAATTAGTAATACAATATAAAACAATCATGTAAAGATGTTTGCCCACAACAGACTTGATCCTTAAAAAAAAGACAAAGTGCTGGAAACATTGAGCAGATCAGACACCATCTGTAAAAAGACAAATAGCTAACGTTTCAGGTCGAAGACCCCTACATCTGACAAAGTTCTCAGCACAAATGTTAACTGTTTTATTTCCACAGATGCCACCTGACCTGCTGAGTGTTTCCAACATTTTCTGCTTTTGTTTGTGGTTACCCCATTGTGTTTGCACTGGCCTTTTGAACTAGATAGTCCCAAGTTTCTTTTTCTCCTTTTCCTCCCTCTCCACTCCATTTTGCCCAGAACCCATGCAAACTTGACCTTTTCAAGTATGTATCCAATTTTATTTCCAAAGTTATTACTGAATCTGCTTCTTCCATCCTTTCAGGCATCAGTACATTCTAGATCACAACAAACATGTTACCTGCCCTCTTATCACAGACTGTTAATGTACTGCATCAAAACCCTTCGTGATTTTGAATAAGTCTGTTAAATCTCCCTATAACCCTTTTTTGTATTGGTCGCAACTACTCTCCCTGATGTCCTGTCAAATCTCCCCAGTACACTATGTAAAGTCATGCTGTGTCATCCTTCCTAAAGTAGGGTGCTCAGAACTGAATGTAACTCTCCAGCTTAGACATGAACTCTGATTTATAAAGATACTCAAGTTTCCTTCTTTTGTACTCTTATTTATGCAGTCACCATTCTAGATCTGCAGTCGTTATAATTTTATTCACTGTTTATATTGCTTCTGACATTTTTTTTTACAGAGCCCAATGATGAAAGTGGGGCCAATGTTGATGCCTCGAAGATGTGGCGTGATGACCGGGTACAGTTCTGCAAAATTGCCCAGCAAACTGTGCGAAAATCCCTTGGACTGTGATTGATTGGAAAGCCCTTCAATTGTCTGGGGATCATCTGCAATATTTAATGGTTCTTTGCACAATGCAGTTTGTTTCCTGCTAATCGTATCCAAGGATAAAGTTAAGATCATCCTGTTTTCTTTGGCGTTAGGACTTATTTGGCCCCCTGTCAAAACTTCACCAGACTATTGAGTGGCTTTCATTCCTGAAATAGTGTTGTTCTGTTTTCCATTTCAGATGCAAATAGTTTGAACTTGCTTTGAAGGAATAACTGAAGAGGTAAAAATAACCGCTGTAAAAGACACATGGTAACATGAGTTTTGTTTCTCCTAAATATTGCTGTAAATGGAAAAGGTTGTGATATTTCTGTTGGACACCTCTGCTCGATCCTGGAGACAGTGATGAGAGCCTATTTGCTTCCTACCATTTGGTTAATCTCTGTTGAATGCAAGCAGTTTCAGATGTAGGAACAAACTGGATTTTGTTTCCTCATATGAAGGAAGACTTCAAGTTTTCCTTGCCTGTTGATGATGCACAGTATCTTGTAGAGATGAGTGAAGCATGGTTTGTCATTAGCAGCAAATGGGATGTCATTTACCAGGTGATGATTCCACGCTCCTGTCCCCTTCCAGAATTTGTACAAAAATTTACAACAGACTGATGGTTTCTAAGATGGGTCTTTCAGTGGAGGAAAACATGTTTGTGCAAGAAAGCTCTTGGACATTAAAAATTAAAGAACAGCACTTAAAATACATGAAACAGCAAATATCTGGTGTAAATCCCTTCATAACACCAATGCCATTTCAAGTACCTTGTTTCCTACCAGCAGAGAAATCTGATGATGATGAAGGTATCTGCCTTCCATTAGGGGTGGATGATGTAAGTGTGTGTGCGTGCGCGCGCTCTGACATGTTTGATGAATGTTATCCTCTGGAATGAAAAGACTGTGTGCTTCTGCTTCATAACCTTGACAAGACCGAGACAACATTCAGGCAAATTCCATTCATGTCACTGATGTACCAGGCAGTGACTAGCTCCATCAGGAGAGAGTCTAACCATCTACACTTGACATTCAATGGCATTATTGAATTCTTACCATCAACATCCTGAAGTCACCATTAACCAGGAACTCAACTGGACCAGAACAGAAATCCTCTGGCTACAAGAGCAGTCGGAGTCTCGTACCCTGTGGCAATTGATTTGCCCAGCACCCCAAGTTATTCCTACCATCTTAGTCCCAACGCGCGCCTTGAAGATGGAATGCTCTCTCCTTGCTTGGATGATGGCAGCTACAATGCTGAAGAAGCTTGACATCACCCAGGATATAGAAGCCCACTTGATTTGCACCACGTCCATCACCCTAAACATTCTTTCCATCCATTGGCTGTGCACACTGACTGCAAATATACAATCTATAAAATGCACTGTAGTTACTCATTTGGGTTACTCCAATAGAACGATACCAAGGGGAGCAGGTACATGCGATTACCATCAGCTGCAGGTTCTCCCCCAAGTCACACACCATCCTGTCTTTGAAATATTAAGTCATTCCTTCATCACAGAGTCTAACTCTCGGAAATCCTACCCTAACAGCACAGTGGGAGTACCTTCACCAGAGGGATTGCAGTGGTTCAAGAAGATGAATCGGCACCACTTTCTCGAGGGGAATTGGAGGTGGGCCATTAAATGATGGCGTTGCCACTAAGGCCCATATCCTGAAAAATGCATTAAAAAAATTGCTTAATGCCCTTTCCCACTTCCTCCTAGAAGTAACAACATGCTTGCCTGACTATATAATAAAGAAGTTTCAGTGGATACCTGAATATTGCTGGTTGTATTCTGAACCTCATTCACGAGAAAGTATGTCTCACTGTTACTTCGTCTACTCAGCAGTAAAGTATCTTGTTTTACTTTCTTTTGATACTCTCTTCACAAACAGCAATTCTAAATACCTAGTTTCTTCCTGTATGTTTCATCCATATGATGTGTATGCTGTGGTCATTTGATAGTGTGCAATTAGTTCCATTACAGCAGCCCATAATTGTAGAAAGATGGAGTAACTACTTTGCCTGAATACTGGGATTTTGGAGGTACAAGGCTTTTCTTTATGTAAAACAAAATGCAGTAAGTATGCCATCATACTGTCTGTTGGAATAGCTTCCAGGCAGTGGTGACACTGGTTGAGTGTTATCTAACACAAGTGACTGGTAGGAATGAGCCCCTTTTCCAATCCCCAATCTGACTCCAACACAAGTTGTACAGAATTACAGGTAAGTTATAGCATTGACACATTGCTGCCCTTCATAATTCATCTCTCCCTACAACCTTTTGACCATCATGTCCTGCAGATCGGCACATAACTTCTTAAATGCAGCTGTGCTTATCCTCTCAACTGCATAAGGTAGCAGCAAGTTGACTGTTCTTTGGATAAAAGAAATTCTTGTTATAATTGGTGTTCCAGGATGTTCTGCAGTTGGGTGTAAGACACATTGGACCAGAATGGAATGAACTTTGTTCTGCAGCTTGACTGACTCATTTTTTTTTCCAGTTGTGTAAGTCTTGTATTTCCCTGGTAGTGACACCTGTGTCCTTGATGGTGCAAAGCATCACAGTAATAATTATTTTGCATTGGCTGTCATTTTAAGCTTTCGCTCTCTTTTTCATTTTCAGAGGCCACTCGGGCAGTACTTGGGCTTACTTGGCTGGGCACTTGAAAAATAATGAATATGCCAGAGGCACATGGTTCGGAGATTGAAATATCAGGCAATCATTGTGGGAATTCCAGTATCAGAATGTAATAGAATGACCACAGTTTACAGCTCTGCTTCAATGGTGCTGATAATTAGAGTACTTGGACAGTAACAGCTGCAGCTTGTATACGCAGATTCATACCAGTGGGTTAATGGAACAGGCATCTGAAACTGCAGCTTTACTTTGCTAGACACTGGTAGATAGCACATTACTGTTAATTAAGATTTAATGGAGTGCCTTATGTTTTAGGATGGTTGAGAATATATTTTGGTCTCTATAGTTCTGTGACTGATCCATTATAAACTGCAGTAAAATATTTTTGAGGTTGAATAAGTGGAAGCTACATTTATGCTTGATGTATATATTCTGAGACCCTTATTCAAATTCAGGTCAATTGAAGGAATTAAGAAAGCATGTCTGTGCTAGCTGACTTTTTATATTTCCAAATAAAAATAATGGATTCTCCTCTATTCATTTCCAAGTGTTCAGTGGGCAACAACAAAAGAAAATATGTTTTGCCTTAGTTTTTGACGGTCTTGCTTCTTGAATGCAGGAATATTAGTGAAAATGGATTGTGATCGTGGCACATTGTTTCTAATGATGACAGTTGGACTAGCATGGACTCGGATTCTTACATTGGTTTTGTATTGTAGCTGAGATGAACTCGATGATTTTTGCGAAACATAAGTGGGTTAGGTGTGTTAAGCCAGTTGCCATTAGTTAGGAGCTCTAGAGTAAGTGTGACTGCTTGCAGTGAAGGGTACCCGACAGTTCTTGGGATTTTACCATTTAACTCACAGAGCCTATTGAATTAGACTGAAGCTGGACTGTATCTCAACACGATTTACCCACATTTGTTCTATATTCACCGATATCTCCTCTTGGGAAAATCTACCATTTTTTAATACTTTCATTGTTCTAGCCTTAAAAACTGGTATTCATAATGATATCCACAATAAATTCCATGGAGTATTGTGACTCCTGTTAAAGTATGTGAAAGTGAATTTTATTACAATGTAATTTTTTATTTGAATTGGTTCAGGACCCTTGGACATTCATTGAAAAGCAGTTTGGAGTCTAGCAGCACTCCTAGCAGGATTTTTCCAGAAAATTTACTTTAACTGGTATTGTATACTAAATTTTAATGAGTCACAGCACCCATTTATGTTACCTTTTTACTAGCAGTTACTGTTTGTATATAATAACATATCTTGGTTACTTGCTGACCATACCCTATGAATGATCCAAAATATGTTGATAATGTGGTTTGAACTCAATCAATGAAGTTAATTAAATTGCATCCATGTTGAGCAAATTGAAAAAAAAGCACGGAACTTCTTTCCTAGAATTCAGACTGTAGAAATAGGCATTTTAAACTGGTTGGTGATGCTCTTTATACTCCATACCTGCTACCTCTTGCATTACTTTATCTCTCCCTATTGGTATATTGTTCTAAGTCTTTGTTTCCATGTACTTATGATGACTTATGATTGCCATTGGACTGATTTTTGATGTGCCTGAGCAGCATATTGATTGGAAAGTGCTGTTTAAAGAGGCCACCTGTGGCCATGTTACATTTGGGATTCTGTTCAGTCTTTGCCAGGCATAACCTACAACTTTTAACTGAGTGCATTGGAATTTAGCTTGTTTTCACTCAAAGCAAATGTCAAAGTTATTCATGAATTCATATATTCTAACCCCCTGTAGAAGGATAGGGATTGGAATATTTTACAAGTACAGATCTTATTCAATATGCAGATACAGTTCAAATGCATTAAAGTTCCGTATATAGTAATTTACAGCAGAAATGCAGAAAATACTGGAAATACACAGCAGATCAAACATTATTTGTTAAGATAGAAGGAGTGTTTAAACTCAGTTAACCATTTACAAAACTTAGATTTCCAGCAGCAGTAGTATTTGGCTTTTGTAACATTATTTCCTGATTTAAATTTTCCTCAAGGCAACCATGTTGAATTAAAGTCCTTGGCACAGGTGCTATCCTGTGTCTTGCCTATCAATGAAAATGCAGAGGAACTTTCATGTTATTACTTAATAACATACTTTTATTCAATACTCTTAACGTAGGATGCAAACATTTTAAAAACAAACGTAATAGAAAATTAATTAAAATGAACTAGACAAAAGATGGACTATTAAATCCACATTTAAGTGTTTCAGTTGAAGCCATAACTTATAAATCTTATAAATGGCAGGTGAGGATTTTTATTTGTTTCTGGGCTGGTTTCAAGTATACACATTAGCAATTATTTTTTCTTGTTTTTATTAAGTGATATCTTGATTAGTTGATTAGTTTTGTGACACTTTTTATTTTGACATTTGTCCTGAATTTGATTATTGCCTTTTTGTTCTGGGCTTAGCTTTTTTATTTTCCTAATGCATTGTGATAGAATCTTTTGTTGCTGGCCTGTACTGCCTGAAATTCGACGACCAGATTTACTGTAATTCCCATTTTCAAATATCTCCTAACTAATGCAGTTTGACAAGTCCATTGTGCAATTGGATGGAACCCCTGGAGGCATCAGAGGTTAAATGATTAACTTGGATTTTCCAAATGAGATGACCTCCCTGTTTGCAGTTGCCCAGGTGCCTGTTTTGACAATAATAGGTTGGGGAATCATTACATGAAACTGCTTAAAAGATGAATGCTTTCCAGGCTACTCTTTTTGCTGATTTCTCATTAACAAGTGAATTGACAAGCTTTAGAAGGAGTGTTCAGTTTCATATGGAACTGAATCTGCAGTTTTTTTTTGCAGAGAATGGGTTAACATCATTCATAGGTAAGGTTCGATTGGCATGAGAACTACAAGCAAAGGAATGCCTTAAATATCTCCTTTAAAGAAAGTGTTGTGGAAAAAAATTATTTCACTGGTTGGAGTTCTCTGCGGAAGTAATATGCTGTTGTATAAAGGAGAGCTGGTGTATATATTATGCTTGGACATCTAGCAGGCATTTGATAAGGTGCTGCATCAAAGGTTACAGCAGGAAATAAAAGCTCATTATGTTGGAGGTAACATATTGACTGGCTGACAGGACATCAAGAGAAGGCATAAATCGGCTGTTTTCAGATTGGCAAGATGGAATTAATGGTTTGTCATGGGGTCGCTAGTGGAAACTTTATACAATTTATGTAAATAACTTGGATGAAGGGTGCCAAAGGTACCATTGCTAAATTTGCTGATGACACAATGGTTAATGAGAAAGTAAATTGTGGAGAGATTTAAAAGGGATAGGTTAAGTGAGTGGGCAAAGAATTGGCAAATGGAGTATTAATGTGGGCAAATGTGAAATATAAAAGAAAAATAAAAAGATATTACTGAGAGATTCTAGAGTTTGGAGATGTGGAGGGATCTGGATCCTAGCCATGATTTGGAAAGATGACAACGTTATTGTTTCTTATAAGGGGAATACAAAAGAATTGGGAAGGGAGGGTGGGTTAGACTTCAGTTATAGAGCATTGGTGAGACCACATTTGTAATACAGTACTGTGAATAGTATTGTTCTTGATTAAGGAAGGATGTTAATGTGTTGCCAGCTCAGAGAGGATTCACTGGACTGAGGAGGCATGAGACTGCAGATGCTGGAATCTGCAGCAATGAACAATCTGCTGGAGGAACTCAACGGGTTGAGCAGCATCTGTGGGAGGAAAGGAATTGACGTTTCAGGTCAAAACCCTGCATTTTCTAGACTGATACACATTGTCTTATGAAGAAAGGTTAGACAGGCTAGGCTTGTATCATTTGGAGTTTGGGGGAGAGGCAACATTTGAAACACAAAATCCTGAAAGATCTTAACTGGGGGCATGTGGAGAAGATGTTTCCTCTTGTGGGGTAATCTAGAACTAGGAATCACGTTTTAAAAAGAGTTGCCCATTTAAAACAGGTGGTGTAATTTTTTTTCCACTGAGGGTTGTTAGTTCTTGGAATACTTTTTCCTCAAAGGGCAGTGGGAGCTGAATCTTTGAATATTTATAAAGCAGAGGTGGATAGATTCTTGATAAGCAAAAGGTAAGAGGTTACTTCACAGGAATTCAAAGTAGGGGGCAATTGGATCAGCCAAGATCTTGCTGAATGGCAGAACACGCTGAAGGGGATGACTGGCCAACTAACTTAATTTGTATGTTAAACACTCAACAGTAAGACAAGGAAACCTAATGTATTTGGCATAAAATCCCAATAAACAAGGAAGTGAAGTAAAATTTGCACAGCAACATGGGCTGGAATTGAAAATTTGTGCGCAGTGGTGGGTAGATCTGGTACTGTTAGCATGACTTATACAAAAGTTCAAAGACTATTTGCCAATGAATTGAAGCTAAGGGGGGAAAATACATTGTAATTGTAATTCTCTGCCATAAAACATTATTAAGGAGGGACTTTGAAAAGCACATTATACAACTAAATGAAAGCAATTAACAGATTTGAGGTGCAAATAAAAGAATGTGATGACACTGGTTGGATTAACTTCCATTTGTTTGGATGCTTTGAAATCCATAAATTTATGATATGAGTCATTTGGAAATTGGTGAATATCCTATCTCCAAAGTAGTAACCTGAATAGACCAAAATGATATGCAGAACAATAAATTGTGTCCAATGAAAGTGTCCTGAAGAAGGGTCCTGACCTGAAACGTTGACCGCCTACTTTTCTCTGCAGATGCTGCCTGGCCTGCTGAGTTTCTCCAGAATCATTGTGTTTTTCATCTAGGTTCCAGCATCTGCAGTCCTTTTGTTTTGCCAATGAAAGTTGATTGGCAGTCAGATTATGCTGTATTATGTATCATTGTATGGAGGATGTGTTGGAGAGCTATTGTTTGGAATGCTCACAATAACTAGCTGTGAAAGTTATCTTGAAAGAAATAATACTATGCCGGTATCAGCCATAGAAATAACGTTATGGTAAGTCAACAACCACACAATTCTATGGGAATTCCCTGCAGTTGTCTTCGGGTGAAAATGCCCCAATTTGAAAACTGATGCTTTCAAGAAGCAAATATCCCATACTAAATTACGAATTTGAAATTAAATGCAATGTAAAAAAAAAACTGGTTTGGTAAAACTACAACTCCCGGTATAGTTATTGCAATCACATTAAAACTATGTAGATGTAGCAGGTTAACCAATAATCAGTTGAAACCTCCAAGTGATGTATCTATATGAATAGTACATCTACCTGCACGGTGAATCCCTATTGGATTTTGAATCCAATAACTGGTGCCTGTGAAAAGGCTTTTGACTTCTTCAAGAACATTGAGGACTAGGGTTTGAGAATGACCAGGAGAACTGAGAAGCTAACTAATTGCAAATGTCAAGCATTCCTAAATTCACATCTCCATTATACCTCAAGGAAAAAGAAATGGCTCTACATGGATCTGAAGGCAGAGGTCCAATAAAACAAAATGACTCAAAAGATGGGAGATTTATCAACTTGCTGACAGCCATGGGATGTGCAGGCTCTTCAGCACTGTCAAGATCATCTGCCTTAACACCCAAGACCCCACCTTGGAGTTGAGAACAGAGGTGAACTCATCAGGGACAGAGAGGCAGTCAGCAGTCACTGGAGGGAACACTTCAAAGACTACCTCAGCTTTGACTTTGCCTTTTGAAGTGAGCTCTGTTGATGTTATTGCATGCAACCTTTCTGAGTCAACCTTGGTGCTGCTCGTGACTCTCAAGGCCATATACCAACTTGTATATTTAAAAACAAAGGCCTTGTGCAGAGAAGTTGTTCTAAAAGTTGGTAGTGAACAAGTTTCATTAACAAATCCACAGTCTCATTGTCCACATCTGGAAAAAGCGATATACCTGGGGACGTGGGATATACTGCAATCATGACTTCAAGAAAAGAAGGCCCTACTTCCTACTCGTGGAAAATAGGGCAAGACAAGTGACTGAGGTGTCAGTGGGGGAGCATGGTTCTATTAGTTTTAAATTAGTTATGGAAAGGGGCATATCTAGTCCACAAAAAGTTCTAAATTGGGGCAAGGCACATTTTGACAGTATTAGGAACTTGCAAACGTTGATTGGAGTAGGTTGTATGTGGGCAAAGGGACGTCCGGCAAATGGGAGGCTTTCAAAAGTGAGATAACGAGAGTTCAAGGTCTGCATGTCCTGTTAGAGTGAAGGACAAGGCTAGCAGGAGCAGGGAGTGTGGGTCAGCTACAGGCAGCTGGGATCATGTGATTCCCTGCAGGAGTTTAGGAGATGCAAGAGTATACTTAAGAAGGAACACAGAAGGGCAAAAAGGTGGCATGAGATAACTTTGGCAGAGAATCAAGAGATTGTATGTATATTAAGGGAAAAAGAGGTACTAGGGAGGGAATAAGGCTCCTGAAAGACCAAAGCCTTTGTGTGGAGCTGCAGGAGACAGGCAAACTCCTCAATGAACATGTCTTCTCTTTTTACCGTGGAGAAAGAAATGAAGACTTTGGAACTTGAGGTAGTTAATGGGGAGGAATTGGGGATAGTCCACATTACAGCAGAGGAGGTGCTGAGTGTTCTAAAACATGAAGGTAGATAAATTTCCAGGGTCTGGTCAGGAATATCCAAGAACATTGTGGGAAGCTAGAGAAGAAATTGCAGAGCCTGGCTGAGGTATATGCATCATCATTTGAGATGGGTGAGGTGCTGGGAGACTGGAGGATGGCTAATGTTGTGCCTTTATTTAAGAAGCGCCGCAGGTTGGGACTTCATTCATTGGACTGTAGGAGAATGAGTGGTGATAGTATAAAATCATGAGGTGCATAGGGTCACAGGGCAATACAACACGAATAGAGGCCCTTCAGCCCAACAAGTCCATGCCGACCATAGTGGCCACCCATATCCTTCTAAACCCTGCCCCTCCATGTACCAATCCAAGTGCTTCTTAAATGATACTATTGACCTTGCCTCAATCGCTTCTTCTGGCAGCTCATTCCATATATTCACCACCCTCTGCGTGAAAAAGTTGCCTCACAGATCCCTTTTAAATCTCTCCCCTCTCACCCTAAATCTATGCCCCCTAGTTTTGGACTTCCCTATCCCAGGGAAAAGACTGTTACCGTTCACCTTATTTATACCTCTCATAATTTTAAACATTTCTATAAGATCGCCCCTTATTCTCCTATGTTCCAGGGAATAAAAACCTACCCTAGCCAACCTCTCCCTATAGCTCAGGCCCTCCAGTCCTGGCAACATCTTTGTAAATCTTTTCTGCACTCTTTCCAGTTTAACCACGTCTTTCCTATAACAGGGTGACCAAAACTGTACACAGTACTCAAGTGTGGCTTCACTAACGACTTGTACAACTGCAATGTAATGTCCCAACTCCTATACTCAGTGCTCTGACTGATGAAGGCCAGCGTGCTAAGCGCCTTTTTCGCCACCCTGTCTGCCTGTGACGCCACTTTCAACAAACTATGCACTTGTACTCCTAGGTCCCTCTGTTCCATTACACTCCATAGTGTCCTACCATTCATGGTACAAGTCCTACACTGGTTTGATTTTCCAAAATGCATCACCTCACACTTACCTGTATTGAAATCCATTTGCCGCTCCTCGGCCCACTTCCTTAACTGATCAAGACCCCCCCCCCTGTAATCTACAATAACCTTCTTCACTATCAACAACACCTAATTTCATGTCACCCACAAACTTGCTGATCAAGCCTTGTGCATTTTCATCCAAATCATTTATATAAGTAACGAATAATGGTCGCAACACCAACCCCTGCGGCATACCACTCGTCACTAGCCTCCAGTCCGAGAAACAACCTTCAACCACCACAGTCTGCTTCCTACCTCTGAGCCAATTTTGAATCCACCTGGGATTCAAGATCCACCTAGGGCACGGATAGAGGGAATGCACACAGTCTTTTCCTTGGGGTTGGGGAACCAAGAACTAGAGGACATGTGTTTAGGGTGACAGAGGAGAGATTTAATAGAAACATGAGGGGCAACATTTTCACCCAGAGGGTGGTCAGTATATGGAATGAGTTGCCAGAGGAAGTGAGCAGGTACATTAACAACATTTAAAAGGCACTTGGACAGTACATGGATGGAAAAGTTTTTGAGGAAAATGGGCCAAACGCAGGCAAATGGAACTAGTTTAAATGGGAATCTTGGTCAGCTTGTGACAGTTTGGCAGAAATGCTGTATGACTCTAAAAGAGACAAATCTAATTGTTATAGTAGAGGTTTTCTGGCTTTCTGCAACACCAGGATCCTTCTCAGTTGCCACTTCCTATTGGCTGAAGAGCTGTTATGTGAAGCACCAATAAGATTCTGTTCATCTAGAGGCACAGTGGACAGGATCTTCACCACATAAAAACTGAGGGGGCATCCACTATACCTCTCCTTTGGCTTCTCTAAAGATTTGACTCAGCAGGGTCAAGGGAACCCCATCCTCTAATTTGGCTGCCATGGAATTCATTTCCCTTTTACGGTTTGCAAGGCATCATGAAGCAAATGATACCAACCATCTGTTCTACAACTGAGATAATCTTGCTGAAGATCAGTCTCAAGTAGGGCTGCAACACTTGCCCTCACACTTTTCTCAATCTTTCTCACAGCAACGTTGCCCTTCTCCAATAAACTTCCCAAAGGAGTGGAATATATCTTCAGAACTAATGGGGAAACTTCAGCCTACAGTAGCTGCACTCCAGAACCAAGGTCACCTGAGCCTCGTTAGTTAAGCTGCAGTATGCAGTTCATGCTTGTATTTGTACTTTAGTGAATGGCTTTGAACTCTGCATGTGAGAGGATGGCCTTTACACTCAAGACACTGGTCCTCTACCAGTCTGCCTCCACTGCACCATACTGCACTCTGACAATAAGGCTTCATAGAGAGGCCTTTGAAAATGCGGACCACTTCCCACATCTCGGAAACCACCTATCAATGAAGATGGATATCAGAGATAAAACTCACCATTGCTTCGATGTACCAACAGCCTTTGGTTGATTTCAGGAAAAGGGCATTGGAAGATCAGGACTTCAGATGTGGCACAAAATGTACAGTACACCAGGGCACAATGATCCATGTCTTCTTTGTGTTTCTGAGATGTGGACTACGTACAGCAGCCATCTCAAGGCAATGGAAAATTACCACCAATCGAGTCCCTCTGCAAAATCCTCCCAAATTCACTGGAAGGATAAGCAAATCAACTTTTGTTGGCCAACATCCCCAGCACTGAGACCCAAGTTACACTCAGTTAGCTCCATTGGGCAAGCCAAGTTGTTCACATGCCTGACACTAACTTTCCAGAACAGATGCTCTATTCTTAGCTCTGTTATGGGAAGAGTTTACCAGATGACAGAGGAAAAGATATGGTGATGTACTCAAAAGTCTCCTTGAAAAATTCAAACCTCCTGAGAATCCTGGTCCCTGGCCACTCAAAGTAGAAAAGGAGCGTTTGGAGTGGTATTGAGTCCATGTATCAGAAACCTCGTCTCACAAACTATGGTCGGGTACCTCCTTCCCCATCTGTGGAAGAGTCTGTGATTCGCACATTGGGCTCATCAGCCACCTCAGGCCCCACAAAACCAGACTGGAGGCAAGTCATCCTTGTTCTTGAGATACTGCTGAAGAACCAGTACAGTTTATAATTGTGGGAAAAATCGAATAATATGAATGAATAGCATTGATTAA